>NC_046380.1:34772914-35115663 GCF_011125445.2 Fundulus heteroclitus
CATGTGCACAAACTGCGTGTTCCCGTGCTGGGAAATCACAAAAAAGGGGTGTTCAGGGATATTAAAATGATAAACAAAGGCGCGCCGCAAAGTTTGTAAGAATTATTGAAAAACATTAAGTAAAATACTGCACAAACTAATCATTTTGCTGCAATAAAAGGGATTCCAAGGACAGAAATGCTTCTTCTTGACAGACCCTGAATTTTTTTTATTTTTTTATTTTTTTATCAGCGGGTTACTGTTTTTTGCACTGTGGCTTGGTTAGTTGTCTCTGCTTAGTTAGAATAAAAAGATTAACATATTCATCTCTTAACAGTGTCTGGCTTGCTTTCTGACTTTAGGCTAATTAACCATGTTGGTGACAGCCATTGTGCCGTAGGCTGCAAATTTTTACCTCAGCTCTATAGAAAAAGTGCCACCATCTATAGCAGAGGGCCGACCTTCTAAAGTGCATGACTTATGAGCCACTCGCGCACCTCTTCCGTTTTATTTAGAAAATGTTTCGGGTGTTCACACGTCTGTGAAACTCACAATGTGCTGACAGCTGCGTCGCAACACGACTGTACCTTTAACATTTTTATTTGATACAATGCACATTTTTTATTCATGCAACAACAAGGCTGTGTGATAGTTTGATTTGCTGTGGAGATCTGGGAACCCCTTGGGAAATATTTCCAAAGTGCTGATTTCTGCTGTCCACGTTTTCGCTGTAAAGCTCGGGGACACGCAGAAGTACTCACTTTGGGGGCGTTTAGACGGGGACCTGGTGCACACTGCTGACAGCAGGATTTTTCATTCATGTTGAACGCTCACAAACTCTTCTACTCCTAAAATAATCTCGACACCCTTCACTTTTCTGACATTTTAATAAAGTCCCCCTACCCTATATAACTCTTTAGCCGCAAAGGTCCTTAATGAGAATCCAAAGCTTGCGTTGAAAACATACATTTCTTGGGGAGTAACCTGGTGTCCCTACAGGCCAGAGCACAGCTGGGAATCAATACGAACGTGTCAATGAAGGTTCGATCTCTAGCAACAGTCAAATGCTTTGCAGTCCCGTTGCAAAGGTGTTTAAGGTCACTTTAAAAGGTAGGAGACCTTTGCCTTACTGTTAGAAACGTTGCCATGAATCAATCTAAATTTAAGATGTCACAGATACACAACCAAACATCCGGTCACTTTGGATGACCAGACGTCATGATGAGGTCTCATACAAATGATGGGAATACTGAGTAATTTGTCTTTAATTATTTGCAGGTATGACAAAATAGTAGACTGTATCTTGCAGAAAAACGTTGAATACCGCTGAATCTGTTTCCCATTATGTTACATTATAACTGCAAGATGACACAAGGTGGAGAATGATCGTGAAAGAAAAAGGGTGCATGGTTTTCCTTTTTACTTTGCAGATCAAAATGTTAAATAAAAAAAATTCAGAACTTGCCGGCATTCGTATTCAGCTATTCAGCATTCGTATTCCAGCTCAGTCAGATTCGATGGACAGCATCTAAAAAAAACACTTTTTAAATTGGATTTAGGTCTTAACTTTTAAAGACACTGCGGCCCTTGAGGACTGAAGTCTGACGCTGGTGATCTAAGCTAACCTAACACTTAACCTAAAACAGATGTGATAGCAGTAGCTACGTGTGTGTCCTGAGCTGCCATGTCTATGTTGGTTCAGCTGTGGACTTGGCAAATCTTGCTTTGATCACAGCTGGTACCCCCCCCCCCCCCCTTAAATCATAACATTGCAATGTGATTGATCCAAGCTGTTTTTGGTTTAGTCCCGAACGATTGAGATGGAATTTCCAGGCAAGGTTAGATCTGAACCATCCCATTTCCCTGTGCCTCTCCACAGCATGATGCTGCCACAGCCATGTTTTATCTTGAGGATGGTGCGGTCAGAGTGTTGCGTAGTGCTAGATCTCCAGACTTAGCGTCTCGTATGCATGCAGCGTTACGTTTGTATGCTTGAATAAAACATTCTGCTGCAGGGTGCGGCCAGCAGGTGCAGCACTCACCGCATGTTTCTCATCAAGCTCACCGTAGAACCAGCATCGCAGGAGGAAGATCGCAAGATTGTTACGCTCTACGTGTGGTAATGACGCTAATGTGCATTTGCACACGCTTTAGCTACTCTGAGGTGTCTGCTTGTACAATCACGTTTTCCCCACATTGATCTATTCTTTCCTCTAACGTGAATGTTGCATTTTTATCGGAATATGGTGCATTATCAGTGATTGCAAAATGTTTTCCTTTTACCCTTTCTGATAAGTTCATTCTGTTTTACTTTATTAATGTAGCTTGTCTACGTGTTTTTGCCACTGTCATGGCCGAATTTCCCCATTGTGGAACAATAAAGGTATTTATTTATCTTTATCTTAATCAGGCTTGCGTGTCTCTAGAATTATTTCATGTTTCAAGTGACCGTGTCGCTCTGCACCACATGTCACTGGGTCTCCATGCCTAATCTGAGGATTTTGTGTATTTCCCTTCACTGAATTTCTGGAAAGCTTCTACACTGACAGACTTACCCTCTTGTCAACAAAGATCCTTCTAATTTTGTTGCTGCTCCTCTGGCTGCTTACCTGGAAAATCCCTACCTGGCTTTCAACACTCCAGTGCAAATAAACTAGAAAACAAACATCGCGCACGCCTCCCACCTCAGCGTCAGTTGGACACATTGTACCCCCTTCCTAGAGACGATATCCTACCATATACGACCACCTACAGCGGTTTATATTATACATTTATTTATTCAGCTTCTACTTCTTGTTAATCAGGCCATCTCATCACTCCAGCACCTGACCAAAGATCCCCGCTAAAGATAAGGACGGAAGAATCATTTTGCTGTTCACTAAAAACGCTACATTTGGTGTGTTCGTGGTTGTATTTCTTCAAGAGTCTGAACAAGAAAACATGACGGCTTCAGATTTTAAGATTTTCCCATAAAAAAAGTATGTTTTTTCTTTCACTTTAGCAAAATGGAGCTGTGAAAATCACAGGCGAACACCATGGATGCCACTTGAGTAAAATCCATGACAGTGCCCCCACAACAAGCATTTAGAGTTGAGCTTGGTCTGAGATCGCTGATCATGTATAACCACCTAGATTGGGAAATTTCAAGTTCAAACAAAGGGCACCTAAAATGGACCAAAAAAACCTAAACATCTAAATGTGAGACATGCGGCCCTTTGTGAAGCACTTCCATCCGCCATTCATTGTGACACACACACACGTAACACGTGCTTTCTAGCAGTCAGAAGCAGCTGAGGTTGACATCACCTAACGTAAGTCTCAAAGCAGATCTACTTCAACCAGTGTCCTTCCCACCACTAAAGCAGGTGTTGTGGATTTTCTAAGCCCTGGGAACAAGTTGCTGACCGCTTTCCCGATTCCCTTTCCTGTTTGGTGTTGTGTGTGTGTGTGTGTGTGGAGCCGAGCGGAGGGGAGATAACGCCGGTCTGTTCCCTACTATACTACCACATGTTTTTCCTAATATCTCCAGGCCCCCTTTCCCTTCCAGTCGAGCTGCGTTCCAGGTGGGGTGACAGAGCACAGCTCACAGCTACAGGCTGTCCAGGAAACTCGTGTCCTCTGTGCAAAAAAAACATGTTTTGACCGCCTGTACCACATCTGGGGGGGTGGAGGGGAGGGGGGGGGGGATATTTACGCCTAAAGCTATTCAGTTCTCTGGCTACATTGCACAATACTCTTGACAGGTTCTGTTTGCGCACCCGGCAAAAGCAAAACATATTTTGTTTGAGTGATAGTGAAAAAAAAAGGTCATGTGTATCAATTGTGCGTGATACACTCCTGAGAGCGGTAGATTTGGGACTGCCAAAACGACCAACACGGAGCTATCTTTAGTCATTCAATTGAAAAACAAAAGGTTACTTTATGGCAGCTATAAATGTGCTATTACTGACACACGAAAATATTATGGCCTCAGCACTTCACAGTTGTTGTTGCAGCCTGACATTTAAGAAATAGAGGAACAATCACACTGACAGCGCCGTTTTTTTGCGTATGGCGATGCCTGCATTCGTCAGCACCCAATAGAGGCTGTTTAAACGTCGCGACCATCACATCTTTGACAGAAGTAACCTCGCATTTAATGCCTTTTGTAACGGCGAGCTAAATAATTGACAAGGCTATAATTACAAGCACCCAAAACATTTAGTCTTTAATGAGAGGACACGAGCTCTCTCTAATCACCTCTTGGAGTCTGGCAGCACTTTACACGTGCAGCAAAGCGGAATCCTTCCTGCACCAAGCCATCTGGAATGGGAATTTTGGCTTGTGTAATAAATGGGTCTAGATGCCACTGCAGCAGTCAGGACCGGGGGCCCTGTGGCGATTTCGGATTCTCTTTATTGTGCTATCACTATCTACTTCATCTCTACTGTGTCTCTCCTGCATTGTTTGACCTTCAAGTGTGTAGAGGAGAAGGAGACGGGAGGCGAGGCAGTCTCTGCCCGACATGTGGGCGTTTAAGCAGCGCTGAAAGCTGTCAAATGAAGGACCCCAATAGGACTACAAGTGTGCGTGTGTGTTTTTTTTTTTTTTTTTTTTTGAGTGCCGGTGTCCTTGAAGCTTTAAGCTTTTCAAATCAAGTTGTTCGTCAAACTACCAAACACTGAGCAGCATCAGTCAGCCAGCTGTGTTTCACTCTAGTGAAGGTGTCAACAACACCAAACCAAGACGTATGCAGCCTAAGCAGTTGCCAAGTCAACAAGAGCAACTCAATATTAGTTTTAAAGGCATACTATGCAACATTTTTCAGTTAATTAATGTGTTCCATACCGTGTTGGACTATTAAATGAGTCATTTCAGGTCGAACAAAGGTTTTCTCGGCTGCCCTGGTGGTCTGTGGGGGAAATACCGCACTTGCAATTGCAGGAACCCTCGGCTCGCACTCACAGGCTCAGAAGTCTCGTGCAAGACCGCGAGAGTCGGTCTTGCTTTACGGCGAGAACTCCATGTGTTTTTGCCCTGCCATTCACTATATGCACGCGCGAAAGCAACAACAAAGAACCGCGTGTTAACGTCAAATAAACATGCAAGCATATCGAGTTTTTTATTATTATTATTATTATTATTATTATTTATTTATTTATTTTTTGAATGTTGGCGAGGCTGTAGCGTGAGTTTGGCGAGGCGGCCGCCTTGCCAAGATAGCGCTGCGGGAAACCCTGATGTTTATACTTTCACTGTTATTCATTGTTTGTACTGCCGTTTTTTCGACTTTTTGTTGCGTTCGCCTGTCTGCTAAGCTCAAAACAACCGCGCCTGGCTTGACGGAGAAACCAGAACAGCTGAGCATCTTTATGACAGTGCACTTTTACTTTCGCCCTCTGGGGGAGCCTTGCTGGAAAATCAACCCCGGTTGCATAGTATACCTTTAACACGTAACATATCAGAGATATTCTTGCCAAAACAAAACATGTGACCCCTTATATTTAAAAATGTTTTCCAGACACTTTATTAGGCACTAGTACCAGGCTTGACCCCCAGACATTTTGGCCTCTGCCGAATTGACAACCTCACGTGGTTGTTGCAGATTTATCAGCTGCACATCAAGCAAATCAAGCACATTCTGGTACGGTGCCTTATTGATATAAGACCTGGTGACTCAGGAGGCTACATTGATCTCTTTGTGATTTTTGGAAAACTGGTGCATCATGCACATATATATATATCTGGGCCCCCGGACAATCTTCGACCGGCTCCGATGGCCGCATTTCTCATTTGTTGCTAAGGAAGTGCTGCCTGTTGTGCAGGAAACAGGGAGAGCAGTTTCCTGTTATGGAGAGAGGTTTTTCAAGAGTTGCATTCATTCAGGCCTACAACAGATGCTTGGTCAGGAAGCCGGGCCGACAGCAAAAGCCTTTTGCTGTTCTGGAAAACCTGTTTTTGGAAACTGCTTTTAGGAACCTTTCTATGCACTGTTCTGGTTCAGGAAATAAATACTCCAAAAGCAAAACCATGTGAGAACAGCTGTGGGGATTAAAAAAAATAAACAAAACAAAACATCTGTTTGATTTCTAACCCTCTAAGAAAGCAGAATGTAAAACATATTGTTGTCCAGTCATTACAAGGATCAAGGGTAGCTGAGCAGCTTATGCGACGGCACGGGTCTAAACGGTTATCCTTTGTGTTCCAGGATGTCAGACATGTGCAGTAAACCCATATATGGGACAGCTGTCATTTAAGAAAACATGATTATATTTCCGTGCAAAAGCAAGGGAGCTTCAGACTTAGAGCTGGCCAGCACACGATGAGTAGAACGTAAATTGTGGCTTAAAAGGTTAATGCCTATTGCCCAAATCTTCATATTTAGTGGATTTGTTGCCATCAAGCTGACTGCGTTGTTACTATTACATTACACTACTTGTATATATCTGAGTCATGCAGCAAAATTAAATTTACCTAACAAACTGTGTCCGTACACAATAAGAATCCCGTCTAAACATTTTTGATTAGAGTTAAACTTAAGTGAAATGTTGGTCTTGTCGTTACATTAAGAATCAATTTACAAACTTTGAAAAAAGGAACTGCTGGACGTCTTATGGTTGAGGAAATTTCTGTGTGGGCGTACAGATTTAAAGCTGCATCGAACTTTAGCTAATTTAGAGATAGCACTGCTTGCATGCTAGCATGTTTGACATCTCCCTAACCGTGATTCAGCCATTGCAAAGGAACAGGATGTCAGGTAAGGTCGTCAGAGAAAAGATTTGCCAAATTGTTGCAACACATTTTAAAAGTTTATCACGCTTTAAGTGATGCTTACATCACTTATTTCCAAACCAGTTGTTGCTTTCTGTTACTTTAACTGACGGGGAACAAACCAGATGACTTGGTTGAAGGAGCAGTGGAGATGCATGTAGGCATGATTTCACTTCCATAGTGTGACCCAGTAAAGGTGTCAGCTGTAATAGAAAGAATCCTCAGGATTGACAAAACTTGTTTGTGCACAATAAGGCATGCAGATGTGACATTTTGCCCTTGAGTTATTTGAGTTAGTTTTTTTTTTTTTCCTAAAATGTATGTTTTGTACTTCCATTCGATTTTAGGAAGATAATCCTGGATTGACAAATTGCAAGTGTGCGATTTTCCAGGTGTTTATGAACTGTTGCTGCTGATTGTGCAGAGACCTTGCAGGGCAATTTGACTGACAAGATATAAACTGACAAATGTTACCCGCTGCATTTAAAGTGCAAGTGAATATAAGTCTTTGTAATTAGAAACCAATTTATTTCAGTAGTTAATTAGATGCGCAAAAATGATCTCAAGATTTTTAATTAGCTATTTTAGTTGAGTAGTACACAATTTATAATAAACATTTAGACCTTTAATTTAACTGTTACATAGATTCCTATATCATTTACCCAGAAATGGTGATTAAACCTACCTGAATAAATTGTATGTAAATAGCACCAACTACGCAGGGTAAATTCTAACAGTTTATTTCGAGAGTGTCTTTTTTTTCCCCCTCTTCCAGAGTAGGTGGGATGTAATGGCGTGGTCTGAAGCCAGTGGTTCGCACCCCGTCTCCGCGCTGCGCTGGAGTCCAGCCTCAGGAAGCGCCTAACAGCACCTCCCGTTTCCACACAGGAGCGCACCAGTGCGCTGGAACATCACGCGTGGGGAAGAGCTCCGCAACCCGCTGCGCGACCAGAAAACACTTGACCAGATCTGTTCCCACCGATGAGGATGGATCTCCTGTCAAAGCTTGAATTCCTGTCAATGCTCGCAATGCATCTGGATTGAGTTGGCGCTTTTTTTTTTTTTTTTTTTTTTTTGTGGGAGGGCTCCGTATCTGTGCGGGGAAAATGAGGACCACCGCCGGCTTCCGTGGATGATGATGTCCCATAATGAACGCAGGTTGGTTGTCGGTCTATAACGTTGTGGCTTCTGTCCTGAAAATGAACTTTTAATTTATTTTTTCACTGGAGCTTGACCCTGTTTGTTCTTCTTAGTAATATTTATAAAAGTTGTTTTTTTCTAGTTATTTTTCTCTTAAAACCTCAGTATTCAAACTATTCAGGATATGTTTAACGAGACGCCACTATCATAGAAACATTACAAATCAGTTTGCTAGTTTGAGAAAAATATATAGCCATTGGTCAGATGTGTTTTTCCCGTGGTAAACATTAAAGTAGGACGATGCTGAATGGTGTGCACACTGCATGCATGTATGTGTTTTAACATCCTGGAATAGAAGTCAAATCCGTGGAATAAGACTCAGCAGGGTTCCTCTCAGTGAAAAAAGGATGTACAAGGATTTATGTTTAGATTGGAATATATTAATCCCTGTGTGAGAAATAAAAAAAAGCTGATCTGAATGGGGGTTGTGTGTTTTGCAAGTGCACAGGTTTCTGAGAAGCTGTAGATATGGCTCAAAAAGACTGATATTCCAGAGCATTGATTTGGGGATCTTCAAGCTACTATGGCTGGGGTCAATTTACAATATCTCCTTCATGTTGTCCAAATTGAAACATTTGAGCATTTGTGCAACTAAAATTACAAATTTGACGGGTTTAAATACAAATAATACCTTACATTACAGCATGAGTCTCAATCTGTGTTGGCTAAATCAAATAGTTCATATTCTAATAGTAAATGTAATAACCTATTTTTAAAACTATGTTTGAAAATAAATTCCTTTTTTTAGGGACATTTTGTGGCTCAAAAACTATTATAAAAAGATGACAGAAATGATCAAACAAAATGTTCTATATGTGTGAATGATTTGTGAAACAATATTCTGTAACAATTCTACTATTCTTGAGAGCCCCCTGCTGGTGTGGAGGTATTAACCAGCTGCGTATATTGCTTTTGTCTTGGACCGGCTCTGCTTTTTCCTGATAACAAAAAAGCCTTAAGCCTAGTCAAACCAGATTTTAGGCAGGTGGTTATGGTTTGACAAGTGACATTCAGAATCTAGACACAGTGTGAAATCACATCCTGTAAGTTTGACATGGTGAAGGTTCCAGTGTCCGTCTCTTCCTTTTGTTTTGCAAACATTTGTTTTAATTGAATTCTTGTTGCATAATTCATATCCTGTTGTTCGCAGTCGGGTGCTTTGTCAGACTGGGACCCTTGTTTTTTCTCTCCCTGTTTTATTGTTCTTTGGCGCACTCAAAGAGCCCTTTTCAGAAAAAAAATAGCATGTGGTTGTGTGTGTTTCTGTGTGCGTGAGAATCGTTGAAGAATGAGGAGAAGGAAGTCCATTTGTGCTGTGAAAATGTGAACTCCTCGAGAGGTTTATGGCGGAATGATGGGGGGCTTCACTGGTAATGTTCTTCCCCCTGTAGATATCCTGTCTGGATTTCTTCACAGACGTGCAATTGGATCAAATGGTTGAAACTAAAGCAAACTTAAATCGAAAAATAAGTTCAATGTTTTGGAGATCATATTATAAAGAGGTCATAAAATGTCTTTAGTAGAAGAAACAGAAAGGCCAGAAATACTCGCATAAAGAGAGAGCAAGAAAACACTAAGAATTAACCAGAGGGCACACAGGGTTTAATAGGATGTGCGTCAGGACAGGTACTAAATAACAGGAAGAGACCAGGGGTGTACACACTTTGTTAAGACAGGGTGTGTTTCATGACAGGTCTACATTTTATCAACAATGTTTAGAACAGAGAATGCCTCTTTTAAAGAGAACATCAGAATGGGGACCTTTCCAAACAGACTTGTTGAAGTCAAGTTATGGGAAATTTATCAGAAGTTTCTTTTACCTATAGATGACAGACAACACATGGCAGTGAGTTTGTTCAAAAAAGTGAAGAAATTGTCTAAGTGGTGAGAGGTTACCAGTTTGTCAGGCAGACTGCCATTTTAGCTGATTTTTACTGGGTATTGACCATATCAATTTAAATGGAATATTTTTGAAATTCACTGAAATCGTCTACTATGACCCATTTACCCTACCCTTTTTTAACCGAGCCGAGACCAGTCCGAGCTCGGTTACCGAGATAGCTCTCGAGTGTAAACGGTAAGCAGACTGAACAGAACCGAGCTAGACATAACCGGACCGCGTTAAATGCAGACCAATTCCAGATGTGGTCTCGGCCTGTGTTTTTTTTTTTTGGCCCAGTTATCTGATAGCGAAGAGCGCATGGGCAGACCGCGTCATCCCCTCACAGTCAGCTGACTGTCCGCAGTTTTTCCGGCGTGTCTGGCTGCACGTCCCGATTCACACTCCATTCAGACAAATTTCAGACATTCATAATAATACTAGCTTCCTTACCATGCCACATGGTTTCCAGTGATGATTCTGCTTAGAAGTGTGATGAAGCTCAGTGTCTGTTGTTTCCGGCGTCTGTAAACCCGGAGTAGACATTCGTTTGTCTCATCCACTTCCCAAAAGCCAACTGACTAAAGTAAATTTGCCAATTGTTGCCTTCTTCCCCTGACTCTCTGCACTCTAACACCAAAATATCACAATATCAAGCATAACATCCTGAATGTTACGACGCCGCCGTTTTGATTTGCTTGGTTCTGCCTTTAATCCCAGAGAGTAGTAGTACTGCAGATCGTCACTAGGAGGCGAGGAGCAACCAAGGAAGCGAGATAAGCGTGACGTGTAAACGGTCGTCAGAACGAGGCTCGGCTTGGTTAACTGATCCAAGCTTGGACTGGTCTCGGCTCGGATCGGTTTAACAAGGGTAGTGTAAATGGGGCTACTGTTACAACAGTGTTGATGAGTTTGTTGTTGTTGAACGTCATGATTACAACATTAAATTATGTTGGCTGAGGCTGTATCAATTGGCCTCATCAGCAGCAAGTCTATAGAAAATAAATACCCTTTTACCTTACAACAGTTTGCCATTTGGGATCAGTGAGAGCTGTTGAATGAATGCTGCCCTAGGAGAAGCCCTCCTTTACTCCTTTGGCATATTATAGTATATATATAGAGTAGTCTCAATCTGAGGTTGTAATGATGCCAAACAAAAAGCATCTCTTTTAAAATCCTGGGTTGTAAAAATCTGAAAACTATGTTTCAAAGAAATTAAACTCAGTGTAACCTATTACAGTTCAAGTATGACACTTTTTGGTGTTTTGAACTAGAGATGATCAAATTAAGTCTAAATTCCTTTCTGAAAGATTGAAATATTCCTTTAATTTAAGCGATTGTAACAGCCCTTGACAAAATGGCGCCCAGGGCACTGTGCCATAACAGCCTTATCAAACATTGCCACAGTGAGACGCAGTATTAATGTGCACTTGTAGGTGTTATATTTGTTGTAATCTATTTTTCCAGCTGATCGTAGATCTGCTGGAAGTAGATTGATAGCGCCAGCAGGATCTGCCAGTGAGGAAAAGGGCAACAAACGTTACAGTGGTCTCCTGTGAAGTTGTAAATGGTTCTTAAATGTTAACAAAGGGGTGTATCCCAAGGATATATATATATATATATATATATATATATATATATATATATAATTAGGCTCATATAGAGTGATATATCCCATCCTAATACAAAAGCTCAATCCACGTGTCATTTCCCATATGGAGATGTTATTGTTCCTCTTCTAAGTACCCATGGCTCTGTTGTTTTTCCTGCTGATAATGTCCCCTGCAGCTTGTCGCTGACATCTGCACTGGATGCAGCTTTCTTTAAAGGGATAGTTTAAGATTTGTGAAATGAGGTTCTGTTTGTCGGTCCTGAGTGCTGAAACTAATGGCCACCCCCACCCCCTTCCTACCAAACTCCCCACAGGGGGCTGGGGTGTTGGCTGATGGACCAAAGTGACTTCTAGCATCTTAAAACAACTCTAATATAGAAAAACACTGAAGTGGATTTTTTTGTTAATTCTGTATTATCAACCACTAAACCACTTATAAATGTCCGTGAATTATTTTCACACAGGAGTGTGAAAATGTATTGCGGTTTCAGTAAATGTAATTTAATTTATTCATACACTGTTTTATTTTTATATAAATTACTATCGTTGGAAACAATTTTTGTTTTGTTCTCAGCATGTGTTTCACACAGGAAGTTCATTGGTGGCACACTGCCTCCTAAATTCCTTTCTAGTTAAAAAAAACAGCAACGTTATCTTCTGCGTAATTAACCACACAACGCAGTTATGAGAGAGGTTAAAAGTTAGTAAAATAGCATTGACATGAACTGCTATGATATCTGTTGAGATTGGAGATGTTTAAAGTCAGCAGAAGTCCACTGTGATCTAGGTACCGCCCACAATAACCGTATGCTTCAGCCCCCGGGACAAACTAATATGGATTTGTGCAAAATGAAGACATCAAGGGATTTATTTCCTGCGAGTAAAAAATTAACTGCTCATAACCCTTCAACAATACCTCACCTATAAAGTCCTGAACTATCCCATGAAGCAGAACCACATTATTATTCTTGTAAGAATAACAAACTGTATAAGTGCATAGAAGTTGTAAAAACAATTATGATTTATGCAGTGCTAACTTTGAATATTCTCACATTCTCTTTGTACAGAGTTTCAAAATCCACCACAAGTCCCTCGACCAAGGGTCCGCAGTCACCTCACTATCAAAGTGCAGTCGAAGTTGACATCAAAATCATGGCCCCCTGTCCATGGCCCCAAACCTCCTGTCGCCCCCAAACCCATACCTCTCTCTCAATCTCACCCACAGGGAGACACACACGACCAGCAGAGGCTCAGCAACGGAGAGCTGTCTCACTCTGATGGGGAGATGGGAGATCTTCTTGAAACGACGGAGAAGAACCACCTTAAAGAGGAGAGAAAGGAAGTAGAGGGTGGGGTTAGTGACAATGGCACAGGAGGGAATGACAAAGATGACACAGTGGGCGGACAAACTGTGGCGGGAGAAGCAAAAGGAGCAGAAGCATGTGATAAAGATGCCGATGTGGACAGCATCGCCTCGGATGACACAATCAAGGCAGATGACTTGATTGACATCACAGAGGAAGAAACCACCGACAGCGACTCCATTCATCCTGAGGGGGGTGATCACACTGATGATGAGAGTACAGTAACGCCATTACATCCTCCACCTGGACCAGATTATGAGGGAGGAGAAGAGACAGAGAAGATCGAAACAGGCTGTGGATCCACAGAGCACCTAGATGAACAAGGAGAGGAGCCACAGCTTGAGCAAACACAATCGTTTAGTGAAAGTGCTGAGAACAATGATTCTGGACTTCATGAGACAACCACTCAGCTGCACAGTGGGTTTTTCCCAAATGAGGCTGAGTTGGAAAATGGCAGATTTGCATATGGATTCAGCATGCTTCCAACTGTTGCTGAGGAGTATCCCTACGACGTGATCGGCCCCACAGATGATGCCAGCGATACATGTGAGTCCTGCGACACGGCGGAAACTGGGGACACGGAAGTCTGGCAACCAGAGCGAGCCACCAAAGACACCTCTGGTTGTTTTCGATTCACGTCCAGCACAGAGGATGTGTTCGGGCCCTATTCCGTCATAGAGGCGGTTCCAGGAGACACGAGTGCCACGGCTGATCCGGAGTGGAGCCCTGAAGAGGAAGACAAATCTTCATCGGCAAATGAAGCTCAAACCCAAGATGCCTGTAACCAGGAACCTTACTATGTGTCGTCGGATGATGTGGACAAGCTCGAAGACAAGCAAGCCAACTCAGAGCAGCTTCTTACTGAAGAGGCCACGGAGGAGTCTTGTCAACATAAGGACAAAGCAAAAGACATTGACTCAGCAGATGAATACGCAGACATCGATGATTCAATCTGCCCAAAAGACGAAAATGTTGAGCAATCTGAATGTGTGTCATCGGAAGATTATGTCGAGATTGGTGACGAGGATGAGGAGGAAGAGGAGGTGGAAAAGAAACATATCCGAGTAAAAAGTGCAAAAGAGAGGACGGCCCAGCGAGATCAAGCACTACGCGGCCAGAGAAAAAGCTGCCAGCCTCGTCTCAGATTGTGCAACATCACAGTGCCAGCAGACCTAGACCTGGGCTGCACCCCAGAGCTCACCAACAGGGTGGTGTTTGCCCACACCACCGAGGCCTTTGAAGAAGATATTGAAGAACTAGACTGCCACATCGTGCCTTACTATGAAGACACAGACTCAGACAGCGACGAGCATATCTATGTAGAGGTGGGCTTTGAATCGGAAGGGGAGAATTTCATGCCTCTTGATCGAAAAACCATTGTCACGCGGTCACGGTCCTATTCTGGGAAAGTCTCAAATTATGTACCAGAAACTGTACCAGAGGAGACAGGGACAGAGACGCATGACTACTGCACTGTACCGGAGGATAAGAGCAGCGAACCTCTCAGCCCCTCGCAGCAGCCAGCAGTTAATTGCATTACTCCTTCCACAAAGTCTCGTCGCTTCTTGCTCTCCTCTCGGTCTGCCGATGGTCCCGAATTGTCCTTTTTCACCTCAACAGAGAATGGCCAGTCACTTAAGAATGAGATCAGGATAAAGAGGAAGGACGACACTCTTTCCCTTCCATGCGTCATCACTTCCTCTGGAAGCTTCTCCCAGCGCAGCCATCAGTCATCAAGTGGTGTTTCCACGCCAACCTCCCTAGCGGACATACCTCCACCCTTTGAGCTGGTCCCAATCACTAAGAGACCCGTCACCAAGAGTTCGCCATCCCTCCTGATCCAGCATGAACCAAGCGAAACACCCAAGAAGAAGAAGTCTTCCTTCAAGCGCTTTCTGGCCTTCAAGTTCAAGAGGAAGGCAGATTCAAAGGGCTTTAGTGACGGAAGTGTTCGCTCTTCCCGGTCTTCCTCTGAGTCCAGCCATCATGGCGTGAGGGTCATAGAGCTTGATCGTCGAAGCAATGGCAGCTCACCTCAGCTTCAGTCCAACATGGTAAACCCCCAGCAACATCTGCCAAACCTGCCACACTCTTTTAGTCTCTGCAAAGATCACCACAGGAGGAAAGGGGACCTCAGAGCGGACGGCAAGACCGTCTCCAGAGTGGAGTCCTTTGAGGAGCGCTCCCGTCGCTCCATCATGCCGCTTCCAATGACCAAACCTCGCTCCATCTCCTTCCCCAGTGCCGATACCTCAGACTATGAAAACATTCCAGCCATGAGCTCTGACTATGAGAACATCCAGATCCCGAGACCCACCAGATCCCACACCGTTACCGAATTCTTTGAAAACCGCACTCAAGTTGTATCCAATGAAAATGATGGTTATGTGGATATGAACAGTTTCCCTGGGATTGACAGCAAGCCCCAGACATCGAAAGCAGACTCCGAAAGGTAGGAACAAAGAAATTCCCTTGATTTTATCTCAGCTAATCCAAAAGGGTTATTTCAAATCAAACCTTAACACTAGACATATCTGGTGTAATTCTATTGTTTTGATTTGATTATGAGAAGGCTCAAGTAATTTGGGCTTTGCTTCTGCCGTCATGTGAAGAAACCTGGTTAAAGCTCTAGTTTCATATAACAGCTTGATTTTACAGATCTTTCACAGAACAATTTAATAACTGGTCTGCCGAGCCTTGTTCTACTCTCAGAGTGATTTATATAAGAACTGAAGTAGTAAAGAGGATCAAACTGAACTTACCACCATTACACCTTTATATTTTAGAAGTTCACAGTTTATTGAATGCTTTTAACAAAGCAGACATTTTTAAATATCACATGGATTTTTGTTATTTGTTATTATAAATTATATTTCAGAAGTTTTTAGCCTTGCATGTTTTTTTTAATAAAACACATAGGAATGCACTAATAAAAACAGCTGAGTTGGTGAAGTAAAATGAAAATGAAATACTTAAATACTTATAGTATCATAATTGAAACACATATTTTTGGAATATTTTTTTCTTTGCATGACTATCAAAGTTTAATTTCTCTACAAATAATTTGTTTTATAGAATATTTGTAGTAGCCCTGTCAAAAGGTCTGTTGTGGACTCAATATAAAAACTGTGCTTGTCAGAATTTGCCCGTAGCTCTTGGTCCTAGATCTGAGGCTAGAACACAAGTGTCGGATGTGATTCAGCAAGGTTTTGAGGAAAGTACGAAATATGAGGTAGAGCTCTTAAATTACGTGCACTAAAAATGATACCTGGTGTTTGGTGTTACAAGGCGATAGCCAAGAGTGTTGATGTCACTCGTTGGTTGTTTTATGCAAACATACATTATTACAGGAAGTATCTGTCTTGAGTTGGTGATTAGTGTGTGGATTTCTGATGCATTCAACATAAAAGCATCAGAATGTTGTTTCGTTTGCTTTGTGTTCACGCTCTAACGTTGATTTAAACAACACTTTATACATTTACATCCATGCTTTTCCTGTTTGGAAAACAGTGCTGTAAAAGTATTTGCCTTCTTACGTATATATCTTTGGTTTTTGCTTAGTTTGCCACACTTATACGTGTCAGATCCTCAAACAGATTTTAATATCAGAAAAAAGCCCAAGTAAATGCAAAGTGCAGTTTTAAATAATCATTTCACTTACAAGGGGAAATTGCTATCCAAACCAACATGGGCCTATGAGGGGGGAAAAAAGCAGTTGTCCTCTCTTCCTAACTGGTTGTGCCATCCTTACGGCCACCGTTTGCCATCAACCATTTGTGATACCTGGCAAGGAGACTTTTATCAAACTGTGGAAGAACTTTCCCACTGTTTTGTTGAGTTGTTTCAATTTAGGGTTTTTAGAGTTGATGTTCATTGTGCTGCCGCTTGCTTCCAAGTCCACTTGATTTTATTGTAAGGTCAAAAACTGAAAAACACCTTCAGTATTTTTTCCATCACAGGAAATTTCTAGATACTCAGTCAGTAAAGAAACCCCAGATCATTATACTACCCCCATCATGTCTGACTTTCAGTATGATCAGTTCTTTTTCTGAGACTTTCTGTGAAGGTGTGTTCACATGGAAACATTTTATCCCTATGTACAGGCGCTTTCAGGAGCGAATTAGCCGTACGCGATGCAAACAAAGCGTTTCCAGCTATGCGAAGGGCACCAAATAGGTGAATGGAGTGAAGCAAAACTGCAAATAGAGCAAAGCGAAATTTCGCTCAGTCAATTTGCGTCACATTAAGGGTGCTCCTCCTTCCTTTATTCAAGAACAGAAATGTTTTTTTTTTCATGTGTCACATACTGTATTTAGACAGTACAGATAGGCCCTATTTCTATTCAACAATGATGGATTTGTTGACTGAAAAGCCTGTAGTTGGTGCCCCGGAGGGAGATTCGTCTCCCCCTCACACAGTGCAACCACATTACATACAGCACTGTGGCTCGCTCTATAAAATCCATCTCAACTGCTCCATGACTTGGTAATCGCTGTATAAGGTCCTGCTTCTCTGTCCTGGAAAGACGGAAGTCCTGCAGGAAGCGCTCCTCATCCACAAACAGCTACAGGTGTGGTACTCGCCGAACTGGGTGCATCTCTGGAGGATCTGGTGGACCCAGGGGCACAAACGCCATTTTTTCAACTTCCCAGATCACATTCAGCACCGTGACGCGCTCCGTAAAATCCACCTCTGGAGCTCTGTGAGTTGAACGCACGAGTTGAACGCACAAGAGGAACCGGCAGGCGGATAGACGTTCCTCCTGTTCGATGATGTGGTGAAGCGGGCTGGGGGGAAATGGCTGCGTTGTCAGCGCGGATAGTTTGTGAGAAACAGGCGAAATATCAAGCGTCCAACGATGACAAAAATTCCACTTTTGTCTCAACAGTCCACAGAATATTTTCTTAAAAGTGTTGGGAGTTGTGCTCTCTTTGGTCAACTAGGGTTTTGGGCTTGAAACTCTTCCAAGGATGCAAATTTTGTTCAATCTTTTTTTCTTGTTGTTTATTTGTGAATGCACTCCTGAGCTGGGGCAAACGAGGTATCTGTTGCTTTAGATGTTGTTCTGGGTTCTTTTGTGACGCTCTAGATTTGCACCCCCTGATGCGAAGGCCAAACCCTGCATGGACATAGACATAATGCCTCTCACTGTGGATTAATGAAGTCCAAGAAAATTCAAAAATGGCTTTGTAACTCACTCTAGATAAATGCCTGTGTTTGTTTTTCCTCATCTGTTCTTGAATTTCTTTACATTGGAATATGTTTTGCTCTTTTTGCTCTCTTCATGTTTCCAAACAGGTATTTAGAGATTATCTGGAGTCTACATGTCTGGCAGTAATCAAGCCTGTGAAACTGAGTCATAAAAATATAGTTAATCCAAATTAACTCACGGTTTAATAAGGCTGACAATTACTTTTTTTATGTAGGGCCAGGTTGGTTGGGTTAGCCCTTTTTCCCTTATTATATGAAATTGCAATTTAAGAGTTGAATTTTGTATTTCCTCACGTCGTCTTTGTCTAATACAAGATTGTGTTTGATGATGATCTGAAAGATCGACTTGTGACAAATAAGAAATTAATGTCAGTTTTCAATGCACTGTATAGTCTTCTCTTTAGAGCACAGTCAAGGCCCTTGAATGGCTCAAAGATATCCCCACACTTTATCTTATATCAGCAAATATAACCTGGGAAAGTATCCTGGGTGAGGAACTAGCAGCCTGCTGGGCCAGGCATCACTGGCTTCAGAAAGATCGACAACTCTTTTGGGAAAACTTATCCATGTTTTTTTTTTGTGTTTTTTTTTTTATTTTTTTATTAGAGGTCACATCTGGTGGTGCTGCATCAATGCAAGACTGATTTAGTAGAACAGGTACCAGCAATAAGGTAGCTCGCCGAGTGCAGCTTCTGCAGATTAGAGAAAGTCATTATGGATGCAATTAAAAGTGACAAAATGGGCGAGGGGGTTCTTTCACACATCGAAGTGGTGGAGGATAAGAGTAAATGTGAGAGCACCAGAGGAGGGGAAAGTGTTAATGGAAAGAGGCAGATCAATATGAAAACAAGGTTTGCAATGATAAAGTGGAATAGAGGCTTGTCTTGCATGAACAAAGGAAAGACAATAGAAGCAGTTCTGGTGTAATTCCTCCGCTACGCCAGACACTTGTGTTTAGGAGGCTTTTTATTAAAAAGGCTCTCTCCTGGGGTGCTTCTCTTTCACCGTACTCTTGAGGGTCTGCAGGGTTTACTGCAGTGTGTGATGGAGTGGGAAATCAGCACATGTAGACCGTAGAAAAACACCCAGCCTGTGCCACGGTCACCCCAGAGTTCGAGCAAGATTTTCTAACTGTATAGTTTTTGTTTCTTTTCATTGTGACACAAACATTATGATTTTTTTTTTTCCTTTACAATTTTCTGCATTACAACTTCAAACTCCAATGTGTTTTACTGGGATGTGGTGCAATAAAGCAACACAGAGTAGTGTATAAGTGTGAAGTGGAAAGAAAATGAAGAATTGCCCATTATTATCTGATCCGTGAACAGAAACATTTAAGTCTTGTCACGTATTCTCCACAGGATGCAGGTCTAAAGTTTCACCAGGCCCTTCTGACAATATGATGGGACCCACAGAAATCCCATTGTAGTTCTGGCTGTATAGTGATAACTGTCCTGCTAGACGGCGGCCCTTCGCCCCAGCCTCAAGTTCTTTGTAGCCTGAAATAAAATGTACTTCCATGGTTATTGTGTAATATACTGTAGCTCCATCCACTTTCCCACTAGCTCTGACCAGCTTTCCGTTTTTGCTGGAACAAAGTATTCCCATAGTATGATGCTGCCTCTACCATGGGGTAGTGTATTTAGCATGTATTTAGAGTTGTCTACAGATTCTCCTACCTGAGCTGTGGATCTCTGCAGCTCATCCAGAGTTACAATGCTCTCACCCTCCACCACGTTTTTCTCCCAGACCCTCTCTGCTGCGCCCCTTGTTTCTGCGTGATGCTGTTTGTTCACTAATGTTCTCTAAGAAACCTCTGAGGCTCTCATAGAACTAGAATAACATCAATAAACACATAGTTTTTTTCAGTTGTGTCCTAGGGCAAGGCAAGTCACCTGCATTGCCTGCTGATGGTGGTCAGATGGTCTGGTGGCGCTGATGTCTGGCAGCCTCGCCTCTGTCAGTCTGCTCCAGGGCAGCTGTGGCTACAAACGCAGCTCACCACCGTCAGGGTGTGAATGTGTGCGTGAATGTACACTGACTGTGGTGTAAAAGCTCTTTGGGGCCATTTTACATTTACGTATGTGAACTGTATTCACCAATTAGGTGACTTCCAAATTTAAGGGACATAACGGAGAATGTTGCTTAATTTAAATGCACGTCGCACTTTATGTTTCTCCGTCATGGATAACCCGTAAAAAAAACAAAACCCAAAAAATACATTGAATTTGATTAAATGTCAGGAAGTCCTCAGGGTATTAATACTTTTTCATAGCAGTGTACGTGTTTTTCGCATTCTGCATCCTTTCCACTTGTGAAAATCTCCTTACCCAGCCGGTGCAGACTCCTTATGTTCTGGTGTTGGTATCAGTGGACCTCCTTTTGTGCTTCCGATCTAACATCAGTCTCAAGGATGCCAAGAACCTATCAGCCCTTTCTTTTTCCCTTCACCCACATTCCCAACACAGAGGTTCCTGTTACCAGGGTCGCTCTGAGAGGCCGCAGGGCAGATTTTGTTTGTTTTGTTTTGTTTTCAAGTTGGTAGGATATGCATTTGTGCATGAACGTACTC
Source organism: Fundulus heteroclitus (assembly GCF_011125445.2). Lineage (NCBI taxonomy): Eukaryota > Metazoa > Chordata > Actinopteri > Cyprinodontiformes > Fundulidae > Fundulus > Fundulus heteroclitus. The sequence goes on from NC_046380.1 coordinate 34,793,482, forward strand.
ACACCAATAACCACATTGTTTCTTTAGAAGTAGTTCTCTGCCTGTGCGAGCACATATTGCATGCAACCTTTCAAATCTTGACACGATCGCAGTCCCACACCACCGAGACGATGATGACAGTGATTTATTGAGAACACATTCAACACAACATGGTCAAAGACCCTCAGAGGGACAAGTTGATTTTTGTGATGGAAACAACCGAATAGCCTCACGGACGCCTATAGTCACACACTCGCATTTTAAGGAGAACGTACAAAGCTGCTCTCCACCACGGTTGCCCTGTTTCTTGTGGTGTGATTAATGTATGTAGGCATTAAGATGCCCCATTAGCACACACTTTCAGACTAAGCAAAGAAACATGGTCATTAGCAGCGCGCTGCAGTGTAGAATGGATCCAGAAAAGGTGCAGTGATTTATCCCAATCCCAAAACGCGGTGTTTATTTCTAGGTCTCTGGGTTGCATATGCATACGTGTGCGAGTGGACGAAGTTACAGCTCTGTGCTGTTTTATCTGAAATATGATGCTCCAGCTGAGGATGCGTTCTCAGCAAAGCTGTCTCAGGGAAGAAGTGGCAACAGATAGGCGCAGGGAAAAACTAATTTTAGCCTAGAACATTTTGGATTGTTGTGATTTTGTGCAGCTAACGTGGCATTTTATTCAGCATTTTTTAATGATGTACGGCTAATGTTAGCGGAGTAGCACATCTCACGATTAGAGTTGAGCAAAAGACGTCTTCAGAATGATGACAAAGCCCTGGCATGGCCTTTAAAACAGCACCTCCACCCACTGTTTTTTCAGCATTAGTAGTGATGAGGGAGCCATCTTAAGTACATTGTTGTTCTGGGTGGTACGCTGCGCAGCGAGGCGGTGGGCAAGGCGTGTCCCTGGCTCACCAGGACTGGTGCCAGTTGCTCTGAGGTCATTAACAGGTCATCCCAAGGGAGGAAGTATCCAGCCCAGGAGCTTCCCACCAGCCTGTTTACAGGAAATGCAGGATAAGGGTGAGGTGCTGGTGGGAGGTTGAGAGGTGCAGAAACGACATGACAGGTAGGATGAAATGGGTGGATTGGGCTTATTGTTGTGGGGTGAGGGTTTTGCTTTGCCTTGAACAACAAAATGAGGCGTGGTCCAGTTAGGCAAGCCAAGTTTGCTGTCGCTGCTGCTCGAGACTACCAGTAACTCCTGAGGTTTCTCTTCAAACACAAGTTAAAAGAGGTGTGGGTGCTAGATTTATTGATGGTAAAGAAGGAATTCATGTTTGCTATATTTTTCCAAATCATATGGTATAGTAGTAGGCCAAAAATTGCAACTGTGCTGATAATCCTCTGCTCTCAACATGCCAGACTGCCATCTGATGACTGCATGAGCTAATGTAAATACATTCACTATAGAACATAGGACTGGTCCTGCCAGTTAAAGAAGATAACTTAGAAATCCATTCATCTATACTGGGTGAAATGAGGCGCACCTGGCAGTTTAATTTAATCTTTATCTCACAAACAACAGGAGCAAGGTTTGAAAGGGTAGATTTACTTTTTGTTTAAAAGCATATTGTAAAAACCATTGGAATATTACCAATAAAGAATCCCAGAAACATTGCTGCTTTCTCGTACAGAAAAATGCAGAACAATGAACTGGAATGTCGCACTGTGATTGAAATTTAAAGAGGGAAAGCCAAAGGCTTTTCACTATCTCTAAAGACATAATCCCTCACATTTTAGTATGTGTAAAACATACCAATGACTCAATAAAAAACTGTTTAAAAAGCTCTCCTCTGACAGTTTTGATGTTTGTCCTGATTGTCCTGTAAAACCTCTCTGTGAAAGCTGTATTACACTTTTTGAATATATAAAGTGCAGAAAAACTGAGAATTTATTATAAGACACACACACACACACACACACACACACACACACACACACACACACACACATGCAGTGCTTATTTAAAACATCATGGCAATGAAAGGAAACACTACTTTTTCTGGGGATGGTGGGATTATGGTGTTTTTTTTTTCACAACTCTAGGGAAGCAGCTTTCTCCCAGTCTGGTGGTGCATGTTTAGCTAATTAGAACTAATGGTGAAATGAAAAAGAAGGCAGAAAGTTATCATAGAATCTATCATATTTGGCTCAGACGCTGAGAAAAAGCAAGTTGCTTCTGCTGCTAATTATCATGTGCAAAGTACACAGAAGCAGCATTTAAAGAGAGCAGTTGAATTGATTGATGATTTGATTCGCAAACATTAAAGGAGCCTGGTCACGTACTATGACTTTACACATTTTGACACCAGTAGCTCACTCTGGTTACATACAAAGGTTTCCCGATGAAATTATTATTATATTTTATTTCTGTCATTTGTTTTTTTGCCCTGTTTGGTAACAATCAATGCCTTTTTCTGTATATTTAACATAACAAGACCAGAAGTAGGATGTTGCACATACATGCAAAGAGTAAACAAGGAGAACGTCCAGCAGAGGTGCAAAAACATAGAGGTTAAGTTACCCGAGCCATGTAGACAGGTTGATCTTCGACCACGCCGTGCTGTCCCTTAATTGCAAAGCATTGCAGGACGGTCTACTGGCTCTTACAGTAGCTGCGTCAATTATCGCCATCTTGCTTTCTGATAGCTCTGCCAGCAGATGACACAGCAAGGCTTATGTCAGCTGATCGCACTCGGTGCAAAGTTCTTTTCAAGTTCAAAAAGAAAAAACCCTATCAGGACGAACACTTGGCATATTGTTTTATTTGAAGATGAATTGTGTGTTTATTTATTTTTTCATTGTCATAGCATGTGACTAGGGTGCTTTAACAGACCTTTTGTACTGGTGGAAGATGCAGTATGTCAAAGGGAAAAAATAAATCTGTAAAACAAAGTATTTTCTTATCTGAGAAACTTTATGCTGACAAATGACTCCAGCAGTCACCTCAGTGGTCTGACTGCCAAATCCCCTGGAGCCATCGCTCATGGCATTAGCTGCACGGTGTTTGTCAGTCTTAGATTGTTGCCTTTATTTGAAGTGAAATTGACAGGGTCTACAATCAGGGAGTAAAACCTCTTTTGAGCGTACTGATTCCACCCTCTCTCCCTGTTCACTTCATTAAAGCTCACCTACTTGTTCTGCGTAGGGGATCTTTGAAAAAAAAAAAGTAAGGGTGGTCACTCAGTCCTTCTTTGTGTCGCCTAGCAGCAGTTACACATTCAACGCACCTGATTTTTGACCAGAACAGTCCATTTCCTGTTTGATTTTATCAATATGTGTTTGATACTTTGAGGATTTTTATGTTTTCTCACTTTGAAATGTGAGATCTGACATTTAAAAAATAGTCAGCAAAATTTCCCATATAAAATTAAAGGCCTCTAAAACAGACTCTGTTGTTCTTGTTTGTTTGTTTTTTGTGTTGTGTCTGGCAGCGTAGCACTCAGAGTTGCTTTAATGTCAAACTGAGCCCGACATATTTACTTTCACAAGTGGAGCATTAATGCTTTTCCTATAGTGCTCTGCTTGATACTCATACAAAATACATTATTAGACATTAAGTTTGGGATTATTTCAAAATCAGTGGAATCAGAAATGGGAAGGTAAAACAGAGAAAGATGAGACAAAACATTAAAAGAGAGAAGAGGTGACAAAGATAAAGCGGAGGAAAAAGCTAGTGCAAGATAACATCCTTGAAGTCTGCTTCTACAACTGCTGAAAGAAAGATAGAAAGAGCAACAAAACCAACAGGAAAATTATCACGGCCACAAACAACCAACGCATATGAAAACATCACTGAAAAATACACAGTAGTAGTTAATACCAGTTGTATTTAGTGACTACAAAAAGCTAACTTTAGGGTTTATCTGTGCAGAAGTGTGTCTGTAAGCACCTGGTTCCAAACACCTGCAGGTGTTTGCGAGAGTGTGCCTGTATATTTAGGGTTTCGTCAAAAAAAAACAAAAAAAAAAAACTCAATTGAGGTTGTGAGGAGCCCCTGAACTCTGAAGCTGATCCCCTTCACTAGGGTGGAGGAGAGTGGACCGCCTGAGTCACAAACCAGCCAACTAGAGCCCACCCCACGAACCCAGAGGTGCCCAGATACACTGGTCATAGTTGTGTGTGTTATGAAAATGTTATAAATGAAAGTGTCAAAGTTGTACAATAAAACTTTGGCCCAGGCTCGCCAAGGTCCTACATGTGTGGCAGTGTGATGGAGCAGGCAGAGGGAGGTGTCCTCTGAAAGTCCGTTTTCAACTCTTCAAAAAAGAAAATGAATCACAAACATTTACATCCGATAAATTAAGAGGATTTCAATCTGCGGCCCTGAATGGCAACCCATCATCCGACCACGTGTAAGATGGCAGCCGTCGTTAAGAAAACGTATTGAGTTGTTTTCTACGAAAGCATCGGCACGACAGCCAGCAAATTACCTTTCTCAATAAAAGCAGCTATCACTAACGCTGCCTCCGTGTTCCTAATCCCCCATTAGGATCCCGTTCTTCTATAGTTAGCAAACTAATGAACCCACACCATTAGTCTATTTTTTCCTCATAATGGTGCTATCATAACTGGAAAAAAGACTTCTTCTAATGTATATTTTGATACGGAGTGCTTACTTCAATTGAATTACGTATTACAAGTGCCATCAAATTTACCGAAGCCTGGTGGAATCCATCTCTCTCTCTTACCGGAGTCATTGTGCCTGCCTTTAAATTTGACACAGTAGATTTAACTTTGCCGCGTTATCAACACAGTCAGTTGGCATAATAACTTTACTTTTATGGTCTTTTCAAGTCTACTATTTTGCCACTCTCCTCACCCCTGCATCTCATAGCTGTCCAATAAAGGTAATCCAAGAAATCTAATGCAAGCTTGCCTTTTTGGTTTAGTTTGTTAAGTATAACATATATAGCGAACCGAACAATGCCCTTGTGTCTTAGTTTGACTGCGGTTTTCTGCTCTGCGAAACATTTCTTTGTATAATTGAGGACTGTAAAGCTGCTGCAGGCCGAAGATGAAAAGGTGAAGGTGAGAGTCCTCGGCGGAGTTGCTCTTGGCCATTTGATAGATGGCACGATAAATCAGAGCCGCAGAACGACTTTAAAGAAGAGCAATTCCCTGCAGTTATTTTTCCTTCACAGCAAAACCTGGAAGCCCGGGCTATTCTGACCCGACCACTCCAAGGTCAACCATGAGTAATGGGCCGTAGGCGCTTTCGCCTGCCCGCCATATAAGACTGTCCAGAGTCTGCTTGGATGTGTGAAAGGGAGAACCTGAACTATAGGGAGACCCTGGTGAAGTATGAGTACGTCTGAGTCCAGGGGATTACTCTGTTAACCTTTAGTCTCCTGAAAGTAGCCTGCTCCTCACTGGTCAATAACAAATTAGGTTTTCAACGAGGCAGTGCATCAAGCCCCTTCCAATCTCACAGTGGCTCCATCTCTTTATTAGCGCTATCAACCAATGCCTGTCATATTGCTATATTTACAGTTTTGTGGCGGTGTGACGCTGTCAGATATACTTAAAGGGTCATAATGGACCAGAGGGCATTGCTAATTAGTGCAGGTTGCGTTTAGAAGGGATTAGAGGAGAAATCTTCTGCAGCATATCCCCTCAGCTGCTGCCGTAGCACACGACAGGATTTCTAACAACTGTGCCATCTCCTCAGGAGCTAATCAGGAAAGGGATTGCACTATAAGCACCAGGGGACTCTGTATGAAAACTGAAATGCTTAGGGACACTCAGAGGAAAAAGAAAAACATACATTTATGAGGGACTGGGAATTTAGCAGTGTTCAAATGGGTCCTTTGGGAATACAGTGGCCTTTTACTGTAAATCTGTGTTTCGGGTTGAGTGTCCTTTATGCTGCTTTGCATTCCCCGTGAGAAAATAAGGTCCTTTTGTATTGTTAATGCATTGCTCCTTAAAGCAACCTGTTATGCTATATTAAAGGTGTCTTTTTGTGTGTTGTGTAGTGCCTACACAGAACCTTTCCCCATGAACCCGGTTTCTGCTGGGCTGTCGGCAGACGAAGACCACGGTCGTACCTCAGAGGAGGAAGATGGGGCTTTGGAGCAAAGTTATGACCGGCAGGTAAGTGATGAGGTCCAGAAAGAAGCATGGGCTGGTGAAAAGTCATTTTACTTTAAACTAAGAAAGGTACTATTTCCATATATATTGAAAAACGATTATTGTTCACCTATTTTTAAAGGAAAAAGAACAAAACTTATTCATGTATTTACGGAAAAACACAATATCTAATTTATCATCTTTGCTAATTTCTTCACAAAAAGTCATTTTTCCCTGAAATATTCCCAGCTCTGACACAAGCAGTATTTTCCTTAGCAGAAGTACAAGTTGCGAATTTGTCTGCCTGTCATGGGTGAATTCAAATTTTCCCGGGGGTCCACATAGGAAGGTTTTCTAGCATTTATAGTCACGCCAATACATCTCTATTGGATTTAAGTCCAGGCTTTGACTAGGCCATTCCAAAAACCTTTGCTTTTTTATCAGCGTTTAAGAGATGGACCCTCTGGTGCCCTTTTGTTCATCGTCCTTCTGCATGGTACACTTAAGTGAAAGGCTATCAACTGTTTTCTCCCACAACAGAAATCATGGTTTTATCAAGCCATTATTGCAGCCTAAGACCATTACATAACCACCACCATGCTTGACTGTGGTTATGTTTTTTGTTTTTGTTTTTTTTTTTACCTGAAATGTTGTTAGTTTTATGACAGATAGTATAGGATGCTCCCTTTCTCAAAAAGTTTCTCTTATGTCTTGTCAGCCAATTGGATGTGTTTCCAAAAGTATTTGGCATCATCAAGAGGTATTTTAGCAACATTTTATGCTCAGTCTCTTTCCTTATGTCAAAGTTTGATCCCTGAACTTAACTAAGGCTACTGAGGCCTGCAATGCTGGATGTTGTTCTTGGTTCTTTTGTGACCTCCTGGATGAGTCGACAAACCACTCTTGGAGTAAATTAGGTATGCAGGCCACTCCTGGGAAGGTTCACCACTGCTCGATGCTACCCTATTTGTGTTTTCCTGGCATAGCACAGTCCTAGAAGGGGCTTTGTGAGCCTCTTCAGATTGACAGACGTGAAGGACCTCGTTTCTCCTCTGCTTAAATTACTTTTGATTGGAGCTCGATGTGTTGCTTTTTATCTACTTTGTTAGATTGGACAGTTTCTATCTATGTGATTTATTGATTTTGCAGTTTTGACAGAAATCAGTCCTGGGTGTGGGTAATGAGGTTAAACTCGGCTTTTGTGGCTAAGCACAGCACATTTGCAAGGCAAGCAAATGCTTTTTCATCTACAACCAGTTTGGTTTAAGTAGCTTTTATTTGGCAGAATAAATTAAATCGTCATTTAACTTCATGTTGTGTTTGACTTGGTTATCCTTGCTGGATTTTATCATTTGTTTGACGACCTGAAATGTTTAAGGAAAAACAGAAGAGGTCTGCAAGGAGGGCGAATACATTTTCACTAAATTGTATGAAGAGCAGAACGACAAAAAGAAATAGTTATCTGGGCTTTAATCACCTTTACCTATAAACCACTTCTATTTTTAGTGGCTATTTGTTCTACATTCTTGCCATTAAGAAGTGTTAGAACTATAATAATCAATATGTTAGATCGACTCTTTTGCAATATTAGTTGTTTTAACGTTTTAAACTAAACAGTTTTAGTATGTGATACGACTTTGCTTTGAATTTTTGTCTCAATACGTTGAAATTGTGGCATTTTTACTCAAGGCCACCGCACCATGAGAATCTTGGGCCAGCCCATGCACAGTGGGTGACGCAACCCTTAAGTTCACCGCAGGCTGGCGTCATTGTAACCTGCATTTAAAACAATGTTTTTTAGACTGTCGGATGGGAATTTTGAAATATTTTATTTTTGAACTTATTGGAGAAGTATCTGGCGGCTGAACCAGTTCCCTTCATTTCTCTTCAGCCTCGTGTAGGAACATATTTTCCGCCCAGTATTGCTTTAACAGATTACATGGACCTTGAATCCCCCCCCCCCCCCCACACACACACACACCACCACCCCCATGTTTGTACAATGAAGAGCAGACCTTTTACAGTAGCTCAAAGATGGACCCAGCCCATCCTGTTGCTGTCACAACAATAACAATCCTCTGTTCTGATCACGTGACATGCATTTCCTTGTTTTCCCTCTCTTCAAAGACAAGTTACAATAAATCGGACCGCAACAAAAGTCTTGAAGGAAGGGGCTCTTGTTTTGACTATGAAACGGCCAGCGTCCCTTTAAAAGAGTAAATTTAACCCTGAGAACCCGCTTTGGTCACCTTGGTGAAACCGTAAGAGCCTCTACGGTCTCATGTTTGGAGACCCAGCAATTAGCCTCTAAATCAATAGGCAGTTTCATCATGGCCACTGTACATACAGCCACTCATAAATAATGCATCTGAATTTAAACATGTCCAATTTGAGAAAGCCTTTGTGTCCGTGCTACAAAGTAATGAAATAATCAGTCTTATTTTGACAGCACAAATCTAAAAAAAAAAAAAAAAAAGTCAATTTGGTGTTTCGTCAGCCTGCTTAGCAGCTGTGTGGTCATGGCTATTAATGTTTGAGCGAATGCCCACAAAGAGCCTTTTAAACATGAACTGTTTTCATTCATCTCCCGCCGTTTCCCTCCCTGTCACGCAGATTGATGGCCGTTCTCGAGCGTTCTACATCGCCAAAGAGCTGGTCGACTCAGAGAGGACGTAAGTGCCTACGTTTGAGGGTCGCCCCAATGAAATCAGTTCAAACTGGTTGTATTCTTTTCTGTTTCTGTGCAAAGGCGTCAGGTTATCCTGGCGTAACCTTACAGGTCCTCAAAAAATTATTCATACCCATTATTTGTGGATTTACTTTCAAATCTAGTCCTGTTACAAGCTACACATCTCACTGTTTCTGAATGATGCAATTCGATTTGTGGTTGCAATGTGAAAAATTGTAAAAACATGGGTTTGTTAGAAACACTTTTTGCAGGGCATTGTGTTTTATGTCCTCTTTAGGGGGTCATTTGCAACATTTGTAATCAAATTTGAAACAATCTTTTTACAGTTGTGACATCATCTTTTTGTGTTGTTGTTTTTGCAGACATGTAAGCGCCCTCAAGCACATTCAGGAGGTAAGGAAACGCTCTCTGGACTATCAAAACTGTGTCAAACGGACCTCAAGTCTCTTCTGCTTATGAGGTTTCCCAAAGAGCTCTGCTCATTGGGTCGTATCCATTGTTTGTGTCGCATCTAGACTCGGTCTCCTCCCCCCGCCCCCCCCCCTGCCTTTAGAAAGGTTCTGTGCAAGTTTATCAGTGTTGTTGCAGCCAGGTTTACTTCCTGGTCTTGACAAGGTTGTAATGCTGTGCTCCGATGTGGTCGGTTGTGGGATGACGCAACTTCCCCACAACATGAATCTGTCTCTGCGTGTGTTTGTGGACATCGTGGAACCCCATTTCAAAAAAGCAAACTTCCAAGTAAACGTCACTAAGGGAAAGTTCACCTCTCTCTTGGACATGCTGGTCATGAAAAAGAGAAGTTTGTTTTTTTTTGAGACAGGAGGAGGAAGGTCCTATGAAGGTCCTCCTCACAACGTGATTGGTGAAGCCTCCTGTTAGTTCGCTGTGGCTGTTTGTTAGATTTGATGCCTTTAAACATTAACTAATAATATGACACAACAGGCTCCTCTAAAGAGCAGAAGCCTGGTCGTGCTGCTGCTTGCCAGATCACAGACGGAGCCACAGGCTGCGTCTCCACGTGCATGTCGGAGGGTTGGGTTTACACTTTACTATTTGTTGTTCGAAATGGTCAAGGCAGGTCAAAATTCTTGAGCTACCCCTTATTTTTTGTTTTGCCTGGAAGCCAAGAAATAACGCAATCATCCAGTAGGTGGCTGGCGAAGAAGGTACTTCCTTTCCTTTGAACTTTTCTAGATTTTACAGTCTGTTCATCAGTTGTTAACCATGAGTATTAGGTGGAAGAAACATGACACATGATTTTTTCACATTTTTTTTAATTTTATTTTTTAAACAAATGTATTTCTGAAAAGTGCGGCATGCATTTGTTCTCGGCCCCTGTACTCGGTAGATTGTCCCTTCCCTGCAATAACGATAAAGTCTTTTAGAGAATTTCGTTCCCATTCTTCTTTGCAGCACAGCTCAGGCCTTTGTGAACAGCAACTCTTAACACAAATTTCTAGCTGTCTGTAGCCCATGAATTTGACCGGGGCATTTTAGCACACAGATGTGCTTTGATCTAAACCCCCCTACAGTAGTTCTGGCAACATGTTAGTGTTGCTGTCTTTGTGGAAGTGAAAGTGCAGCTTCCAACAGGTTCTCTTCCTGGCATTGCCCTGCATTACCATCCATCTGCCCAACAAATATGACCAGTTTCTATGTCCATGCTGAATGAAAGGATCTTGGGTCTCATTTATAAAACTTTGCATAGAATCCATATTGCAAATATTCCTATGGCATAAAAAAAATTCTGATTTATAAAACCATGCACATGCACACCGGCACGCAATTTTCCTTCATAGATCACAGCTGCACCTGAACATACCAGGTTCCCCCTCCTGTCCTGCCCTCTACACACCCAGATTCAACAATGAATAGTCAATGTAAAGCACCTCATGAATGGTAATGTCTATTAAAAATGGGCCAGCTTTTCTTTTTTTTCTTTTTTTTTATGGTGAAATGGCAGCCATGGAGAAAAATCAAAGAAAGTGTGAAAAATTTCACAGTCACCACCTCACCATATGCAACGCCAATTTCAATTTCCCCCGTCTCCAGAATGAGCGTAGGCATGGGTCAGAGTTGCCATGAGGACCACCTTTTCCCGTCGAGTTTTATTGTTTATGTTTGTTTATAGATCCCAACTTTTGCGTGGAAAGTGACACGCACAAGTTTCAGGCCTCAATTTGTAGGTACGCATGTTTTATATATGAAGCACCTGAGCTGTTGATCTCTGCAGCTCCTCCATAGCCACCAAGGGCTGTGTCCAAATAAAAACAGTCACTATCCAATAAAAGACCCCAGAAAGCCATTGATCCCCAGAACCATTGATCAAAAAGCGTTTAAATATAAGATCAAAGTCTGATCAAAAGAAAGCAAATCTTTTAAAGGTGACCTTGAATGTTTTCCCTTCCCTCTCTCGGATGATTCACAGATACGACTCTGCGTCAGGGTCTGTCACACTTTAAGCCGTGGTCTTTTTGAGTTATTAGCCCTTGTTCGATGTCATCATCAAACTGATAGTGAGTAATTCAGCTGAGGGGGGAAGCACAGCGGCGGCACAGCGTGTACAAACACACCGTCTGGGGGGGAAAAAAAAAACAAGGTGCAGCGCTAAGTGAGAGGCGCACAAGAGCTATTGTTCCATTGTTTGATAAGGAATAACAAGAATACAAAGAATTTCCAGACCCTGTCTCCACATAGGAAGGGAGGCCGTGCTCCTCTTCTAAACGACTTTTTCCCCGTAACGGCTTCAACACATGAAGCTCAGGCTGTTTCTTCGCTAATCCGCGACCCTTTGGCCCTGAAGCGGCTGCGGCTGAGCGTGACTGACCGCTCGACCAAGAGCCTGAGTTACCAGACGAGAGTTAAGCTGTGCAGCCTGGAGTCGAACAGAAACACGGCCGCTCTTAACGCAGCGGACATGATTCATGGTAACTCATAATAGGGCTGAACGATTTTGGAAAATAATCTAATTGTGATTTTTTTTTTCTTAATATTGCGATTCAATGCGATTTTTTTCCAGTTTAATTTATCATGTCTTTTTAAACATATACAAACAAAAAATCATTTTGTTTCCTCGCTGTGCGGATTAGGTGCTAAAAGCCCCGCAGCATCTAAACTCAGAGCAGAAATGATTGCGTTCTGCCTACGATATATTTTAACCAAAATTGCAATTTTGACTTTTCTCTGCATTAACCACAAGCAACAAAAATGGCCTCTAAATAAAGACGTTTGTAAACAAAGACTATTCAAAACAAGAACTTTTAATGTTTCTATTAATCAGAATATTATTCAAGAGAACAGCCTTTAGTTGATTTGGACATCAATCCTTGTTGAACATAAAGGGAAACCAACAAGCAAGTCTATGTATTAAACTGATTGACCTGTAATTAATGCTATGTATGGATTATATAAACTCTAAAACAAGTAATAAAATTAGATTATCTCACTGCTGCAACTCTTTTCCCTTCCATGTGGAGGCAAACCCACTTTAAACATTTTACCAACACCTAATGGACGTGGCTAATTCCCTAATTACATAGCCAAAAATTGCAGACTCTGCGATTTGGAAATTGCTTTTTTTTTAAATCGCGATTATATTGAAAATGCGATTAATTGTTCAGCCCTAACTCATAACTGATTTACACAAAACTAAAATTGACGAGCCCCTTGGAGACACAACATGTATCTGTGGTGACGAAGCAGCGTCAGTTTGCCGCGCCGCGTAGCTCGGAGAGGAACCTCATATTTATCACGCCACACCAACGCCTCTTAATTAATTACCTGCTTTCTGTTTCTTTTTTACTTCATTTACCAGGAAGATAAATAACCTCGGTCCTGCTTTTTTTCCCCCCCTCCTTCCTGTCATAACTCATCAAATGAGCCCCTTTAGTTACTCAAACGGCTGCCATTAATGCCAATTGCACACACTTTATGAGCACTGAATACACTTCAGCGGAGCCAAATTAGCTGTATATCAGCGAATTCTTGTCTGCGGCGATATGAAAAGCGGGGGGGTTAGTGCAAAACCGCGCTGTATCATGGAGTTAGGTCATTATGCAGCAACACCTGGTGTGCTGTGCAAAGTGAGGACAACCTTTCCTGAATGTCTGAACAGAGCCCAAAGTAGCGGGATGATATGAAGGGAGGGCGGCAGGAAGGATGTTTAGGAGGATCTGACCTTCCTTCCATTTTTCTCTTCATTCCCCCGTTCCTCTGCACCTTTCATTTCTCCTGCCCTCCCTTCCTCCTTCCATCCTTCTCACAAGCGCTTCCGTTGTTCCTTGTTTTTGCGTTATTGTCCACACAGCCTTGTCTTCTTGAAAAATCTCTCCTCACGAATCCTGTTTTTCTGTCTGTGGCGCAGGACTTTAGGTCAGCGGTGGCCGAGGCAGCGGATGAGGAGGGGCAGCCAGCGCTGGACGAGCAGAGGCTGGGGGAGATACTGTGCGTGCTTCCACAGGTTTACAGCCTCCACAGCAGCATCTTGTCTGAGCTGGAGGAGCGCATTAGCAATTGGTAAGGAACAGTGTTAGACCTGCTATCCCTAAATGCTGCTGAGAACCAATGATTGTTTAGATATAGAGTGACAGCACAGCCAAAAATAAGGACAGTTTTCTCTATAAGCAGACCCGTATAATGAATCTATATCGCTCTAATCTTGATTTCAGTCTTCAAACAGTCCACCCCACCCTAGATTTAAAATTATTTTCCTTTTCATTCATTCAAGAATAAGGCTAATTATTCGTACCTTTCTCAATAATCGGTGGGAAATGATTCATTTGCACTGCAGCCAACCAAACCGTTATGTAAATGCTGACCAACTTGTTTTAACGTTTCCACTGGTATTCTGACAAATTATCTATGGGAGTGAGCTCCAAGTCGTTGAGGTGGGAAGGTCTCCTTGCCGTCACCCCGATCTGTAGCTAGATTTAAGTCAGGACTCTGACTGTACCCCTCAAAAATGTTAACGTTACTTCAAGTCAAAAGAAGCAGGTTGGTAAATTCCAAAAAAAAAAAACAATTTTTATTCCTAAATCTGACTGGAAAAAAGGAATCATCTTTGTACTTCAACTTATGCTTATTTCTTGAAAACTTTGGCTTCCAGAAGGTGTTGCATAGACTAAATCCCAAGAATCGGTCCCCCATTCGTAAGAAAATGGGATCGTATCGTCTAACTGTCTAATTTGACAGGAAAGTCATGAGTCAGACAGGCAGAAAGACACATTGGCAAAGTAAAACACAAAGTCAAATCTCTGAACCGCAAGGTAAACTGCACGCAGTTTCTGGACAGGTGGCTCTCCATATAGGGCTTGCCCGGAACCACATAGTTCAATAAATAATCAATAACACATGTCAATAAACAATGTACTTACCTATGGTAGGAGCTCTGAAGTACAGACAAGATGAGAAAGTGAAACCACGATCTTCTTTGAGCTCGTTGAACAGCAACTGCAGCTTCACGTTTACCGCCCGGCTTGTTTACGCTGGCGGTATCTCCAGGACGTGCTCTCTCGTGACACTATGGAGCCAGTAGGTCAGAAAAACAAACAAGAAGCACATCAGAGCGTGAAGGATCGGACGCAAGCGGTGTTTCTTGGCCTTAACGCTCCACTACCCCTCCCCCACCTGTTTCTGCCCGTCCCTGCTCTGCTGATTTAAGAAAGGCTACGCTCTACCCTTGATTTTAACGGAGACAAATTTGGCTGTTTGAAAATAGTTTGAGTTGCGAAAGAGACGTTCGTGCTGTGCAAACTAAAGACCTGGTACAGGGTTACAGCCTGACCCCATCTGAACAAATACAGTGTAGCCAAGAATTATTCATACCCCTGTCAGATTTAGGGTAAAGATAATTTTCACTCTTGCTATGGTAAAACAGCGAGATACATGCACCATGTCTGTTGAGCAGCTGATTGCCGGCTTTACTACAGCACATCGCCCAACTAATTCATCTGCCATATTAGGTGTACTTGTGTTACTCTATAAGCAGCAAAAGGGACGTGCAAGGTTTAAAATGCAATGAGCATTTTAAACCTTTGATGGACGTTTGCTCAAGATGTTGACCATCTCTATCAGTTTTAGTATAGTTATGATGGTGTTGCTGATCTGGTTGAAATCAGATGGCTTTTTTTCACATTGATGCCAGGAAACCCTGAAACTCAGTCATTTTTAAGATTATCACACCACAGTAAGAATCTTATACTGCAATGCCATGTTTGAAATGTTACTGATAACTTATTTGCTCACTCACCCTAATCTCGTTCACAGAATAAAGGACTAATAAGTGGTTGATGGCAGCGTGCGGCTATTGCATTTTAAATGCTAGTTTAGGTGCAGTGTTGCTTCCTAATTATGTGAGAGCTCCCAGTTCCATAGTAGATGAATAAAACTTGGCAGGCTGCACCAGAATGCGCCTGTCAATCTAGTCACGCTTTTACGACACTGAATTAACATCCATGATTTTATTTTATGGTATCACAGTATTTACTCAGAATTTTAAAATAAAAATGTATATGATGTTATTTATTTTACTTTAAACAGGCAAGACAAGAAAGAAACCTTTAGAAACGCCTGTTTAAAATGATATTTATTTAACTTATTGTAAAAGCCAAATAACCCAAAAAAAAAGCCATAATAGCTGAATAGAATGTGTATATAATACACTGATATAGTGTATACTGTTTTAACAGAGATGTCGGTGCTTATTTAATAGAAAATATTACTTTTATTACTGTATTGATACATTGTTGAGGATCCTTTTGGTTTAAATGTTGTACATTTAGACATTCTACACACTATGGAAAAGTGACTAAAACAGGTCAAATTAAATTATTTTGGGGTTCTGCGCATTAACCACTCACTGGTACACAGACGGATCACTATCCAGGGAGAGAGAGAAAATGTAACATGACTTATCTGATCTCAGCAAATTGAAAAAAAAAAAAACACTTACTGGTGTTTTTTCCTGACTTATCAGAAACCTCTGGGTTCCACTTCTCTCCTGCTCATCACGCATGGCCCTTGCGCTGCTGTGGTTTGGTAATAAAACTTTACTGTTAGAGGCTTTAGACCACTTCAGCCTTTGAAAACTCTTATAACTGTGGAGTAATCGGATGCTTAGCTGTCATCCTTGTTTGGGGATGGCTCCTCCGGCAGAGCCGACCGCTGAATGGAGGTGAAGTCCAGGAGGTGAACTCGGCTAACTTAAGGGCCCACAAGCAAAAATGGACATATACTGCTGCAACCTGCAGTCAGAGAACTAGTGGAAATCACAACTTTTCTAAAGGAGTTTGATAAAATAGAGATGATTTTACGACTTCAACGACTTTTGCTTTGACTGAAATATTAACATTGAAAGATTATCACTATTATGGTTGGCAGCAATCACTACAGCCCTAATTAAGGCCATGTACTTCAGTATATAGTCCTAATAAATCAGTTTAGAAGACCTACATGGCAATCGCCAAGGCAAACAATGAACTGACCTATTGCTCTTTTCTTCCTGCCGTAAATTGTCTTAAAGAAGGGGGGGAAAAAATCTGTTTTAACCTTTTAGTAAAAAATAAATAAATAAAAATGGTGACCTTGAGAACTAAACATTGGCTTTGGGTAATCACAAAGTACACGCTCATTTGAAATATAGAATTATTTTAGTTTTGGATTTGTGAACAGTGGCAAGCAGCAAACAGTGGCCCAGCAGCAAAAGGGAACGTGCGGCTAAAGAATTTGAACGTGCCACTTTTCAGGATTCCTGTCTTCTTTGCAACACGTCCCAAAAGTGCTTGATTGCTTTTCACTCTTCACTTCATAGGGAGGAGAACCAGAAGATGGTGGACGTGATCTTGTCCCGCCGGGACGAGTTCCGAGTGTTTGACACCTACATCTCCGAGTACGATCGCAGCATGACGTTGCTGGAGCAGAGCTGCCGAAACAGCCCGGCTTTTTCCGCCGTTGTCAGGAAATTTGAGGTAAAACTCTCAACAGAGAGACTTTTAACTGGAGGACATCCAGTCGATTTAGCAATCCTCTTATGGAGCCTTTTAGTCTTCTTGCTGTGTATTTATTTTGTTTTGCCAGTCTGAGAGAAGGGGAATTATGCTTCTGGGTTTTAATTCTTAAAACATCAGCTGGATTATTTATTTAAACGGCAAATATTCAAATCTCATGTCCTGATTTTGTGAAGGAAAGGGAAGCATTGTGTGTGGTTCCAGTACATCCATCCTGTACTGAAAACCTTCCTGTAGCTCTTTTTTGAATTGTCCCTGAGCTACCACTGGGACATAATGGCATTTCTATAACCAATCCCATTCGCTGAGCTGACCTTTCTACTGTCATGCTCACATATTTTATATTAACTCAGCAATGAACTCGTTCTTTGTCTGGCTTTAATCTATTTATAAAATGACACCAGGAAGGTGGGATTTAAGGGATTTTAAGGAATGGGCCAAATAGAGTATCATCACAGTTTGAGGCCATTTTGTATCTTGTTATTCAAAAGAAGCAATGATTGCTGTGATCACAAAAGAAGTGGCTTAGAGGTGCATCATAACTCTGGAGGAGCTGCAGAGATCCGTTGCTCAGGTGAAAAAGTCTGACAGTCTTTAGTCGTGTACTCTACAAAGCTGGCCTTGCTGGAGGAGTCACAAAAAGACGTAGAAGTAGCCGCTGTGACCTGACCAGGACAACATTTAACAGTTTGGGCTAAATGCAAATCTCTACGTGTGCCTAAAAACTGAAAGTGCACTTAACCTTAGAAGACACCGACCCCCGGTGAAACATGTGTATGGTGGCATCGTGCTGTGGGAAGCAGGTCAGAGGTGATGGGCAGACAGATGCAGGATAATCCTTGCAGGATCTGTTAGAGGCTGCAAGAGCGTCCGACCGGGGCAGAGTTATACTTTGCAGCAGGAGTTACGTTGAAGATTTCATAGCAAGCATATCAATGTGTTTGAATGCCCTGGTCAAAGTCCAAACCTGCAAAAAAAAAAATGACACTGAGCTGGCGCTATTTTGTAATTAAGAAAGGACACAAATGTCAAAATTTCCTCTGACAACCTCATCTTCTTGTGTTCCACGCTGGGTTTTTGAGAGAACCCAAAAAAAAAAAAAATAGTGAAGCAGCAAAGCAGGTCAGATGTAAAAGGAAGTCATTGTTCTTAATAGCTTTATTTTCCGGCCGTCTCATTTAAACAACGCGATACCTCCAAAGGCACCGTCTACGGATCTGTGCCGCTCACGTTAATATTTGTTTTTTAAGGAGCAAAGTGAGCTGTTCAGCACGGCGCCTCTCTGCGTAAATGAGTGTAAACGCACCGCTTCCTTGCTGTGTGTTGATACGCCGCCAGTGCGTGTGACATAATGCTTTCGGGCGTTTCTGGTTTATTTGAGGAAAGCAAACAGACAAGACGCCAACTGTCTCAGCTCATGAATATTCATCAGCAGCTGTGTCTCCTCAGAAAAAAACTTAGCTCAGTCAGACTTCTGCTCCGAGCGCTGGCCCGTGGAACCCTGCGGCTCGTTCCCTCGATTGAAAACATTTGGCTCTACGTCACTTCGCTTCCAGCTTCGGGGGAAAACTCGTATCAAGCGTTAACGACGGGCTCTAGCTGCTCGTTCGCTTTCTCCGATTGCTTGAAAGCGTCACAGTCTTGGCCTGCGCCGTGCCCCGGTTTCCACCAGTGGAGTATTAAGTGAGCGTGATAGATGCCCTGGCTCATCAAAGCGTTGCTATAAAAGGTTAGTTGGAGAAAAAACCTTCCAGCCGTACGGGAGAACGTAGCATGGATTTCAGGTGCATCTGGCAACAGTAAAATCACTCAAGCATGTTTGCAGAAATGATTCAGACTTAGAAGGTGCCCAGTCCCACCAGCTAACCCACTGCAACACAGAACTGAACATCCACATGGTTCCACTGATGCCTCGTCACTCGGCAGCCAGGAAAAGGGAAGTTATTATAACCACGTTGTTATAACCATGAACGTATTAGTTTTAGTTATAGCTAATGGTCCCCTGATTTTTCCTTGTTGACCGGACTTCCCCTTTAAAGCAGCATGAAGGTCCTCACTCCTGGCTAACCTGGTGACCATTTACGGCCGTTTAAACAGATAAACAGGGAACAGAAAGCAGGTTTACATTCTGGACCACATGATTCAGATTCCCCATCCACATCAGCATCCACCATGGTCATCGAGGACCAAAGGTTGACCCCCTCGCAACTCAAACGCGGCTTGATTTGTTCAGATAACCAGATTGTTTACCAATGCCAGCTGATCACCTCTGTCCTTTTGTGCCTTTTTTTGACGCCGTTTACCTAAACGCACACAAAGCCCCATATCTACCCACAGCGCGCTCCTGCAAAGGAGTCGTACCCTGTTAAATCCTGCAGCGTGAATTCATCCACGGCACAGATGAACCGATCAGGCTTTTACTACCCCGGGGGCCGATTTCCTGTCCTCTGTTTGTTCTGACCTGCACATTCTGATCTCAGCCGAATCCAGTTTTTTTTGTTTCTTATAAGGACGTCGACCACCAAAGGAAAAAAAAAGAAAGCGCCGCAGGATGTGTAACAGGGGGTTGTATTTTTGAGTCAAATAGAAAATGAAGGAATTATAAGGTTATTGCCATTTTGGAGCACATATCCGTAACTTTTATGTTATTTTTCATGAATGCTGCATTCTGAAACATGGTTTTTGATCATGTGTTCATTGACAAACAATTGGAAAAGTTCGTAGTTTATCGTGAATCGGAAGAAAACGCATGCATTTATTTATGCATTTTGTATTTGACCAGCTGATCGCATATTAAGTGAAAATTGCTTCATTCCAATCCCTGGATTACCTGGCTGCGTTTTATTGTCAGTGTACATTTGTTATTTGGGAGGAAAAAAAGCCCCTCTGGACAGCATCTTTAAGCACACCTGTGACGGTGCTGATATGTTTGTGCGTTCAGAGAAATGTCAAACGCTCTTTCGGACTCGGGTTTTGAGTCCGCAATCCTGAAACAACTCTCGGCGCCTTACCTTTTCCAGCTACGAGCTAAACTCCTGCAGTGTAAGTGGTAGTAATTTCATTGCGGACGCGGCGATGACAGTGATGAAGTAGCCACGGCCTCTGATCGGATCAGGCCTCCAGCCTTACCGGATTACAGCCCCCCCCCCCCCCACCCTCTCAGCGGCCAGTTGCTTGTTTACTGCTCCATCCACAAACATTGGCCAGAGCGCTGTTTGCCGTAGCGAGCGTGTTCGTGCCCTTGCCCATGTGTTCCTGGGTGCTTTCTGCAGAGCCGTAGCCGGCACACACATCAGATGTTGATCTTCTGAAACCGGGTTGATGAAATCCCCTTCCGTAGCCCGGCTCTGCGCTTTGAGAGGAGCCTGGGAGGAGAGCAGGAGGCTGTGCAGCAGGTGGACCGGGAGCGATGGAGTGAATTCCTTGTAAAGGCAGCAGGGCAATGAGGCAGACAGAAGCTAATTAGAGAAGCAGCCTCCTTTACAACTCCCCAATTAGATCAGCTGCGTGTATATGTTTCTGCCCGCCTGCGTGCGCGCGTGCGTGTGTGTATGCGTGCATGACTTTATCTGTCAGCACAAGGTGTCCTGCTCCTCCTTCGCTCCTTCATTTGGTTTGCTCACCCAAACAAACAACGAGCTAATTACCATCCCTGGAACAACACCTCCTCTGAACAAGTGTCAACTGGATGACAATCTACGAGTGACACTGGAGGCGAGCGGATCTTCTGAAAACAAGCGGGCGTGATAACGGGGAGCTGTTCTGCTGTGTGGATTAAGTCTCCAGCTCTTGTTTTATTTATTTTTTTATTTTTTTAAGGAGCTGTTTTTAAGGCCTAACACATCCCCTCCTTTCACAGGGTCCTTCCCTGTTGTTTCAGCACCAGCTCAAGCTCTGTGTGAGCCCGTATATGTGCCAAAGTGTGAAGGGATCCATCATCGACACATTTTATATTTGAGTGTCTCTCTCTGCGTGTGTGTGTGGGTGTGTGTGTGTGTGTGTGTGTGTGTGTGTAGTGTAAATAAAGATGAACAAGCTGTTTTCCCGCAGGGTGCTATCTGTGCCTTTCTAATGAAGGATAGGACTTCATTGGATTAGAGAAGGTGTGTATGTGTGAGTTCCTGTGTATGTGTGCGTGTGTGTGTGTATGTGTGTGTGGATGCACCACAGGTCCCTGCTGCTCCTGAACCTCTCAGGGCATAAATACCTGTCACAGGCAATTAGATCCTGATTGATTTTCCAATGCTCTCTTTGATAGCTCCCCCCTCTCTGTCCCTTCTCACCTGCAAATGACTCCGTCGAGCTGAAGAATAGGGCTGTTCTGCGGCTTTTTTGTGTGTCTGAAGGTCACCCTGACAAACATTTCCCTTTGGTCGCCTGACGACCTTGCCTCTCAACGCAGAGTTAAAGCAGCGACCCACATCTGAGAGACACACAGATGGGGCTTCCTGGTTGAGGCACAGGTATACCTTTGGGTTCTTTGGTTGGACTGGAAGATGTTGGATTTGCTTCAAAGTTTTTTTTTTCTTTTTGCTTATCAGAAACGACGTGATTAGAAACGCATTTCGTGTGGAGTTAAATCTTTTGATTGAAGCCTTTTCTTCAAAGTTGAGAAATATAGAAGGAATATGTTAATGCACTCTTGTCAAAAATGGTGTAATTACTGTGCTTGTGTGTGTGTGTGTGCAGGCTAAGGGTCCAGAAGTATCTGAAGTCCCGATGAAACACCAGCTGCTCCAGGTCATCGTGAGAGTACTGCAGTATCGAATGCTACTTACCGGTAACGACATAGAGACCCTTCGGATCTTTAAAGGCAGATGGCAAATGTTAGAGAAAATGTGTTATTGTCGGCACCCATGGAAGTTGGCTTTGTAATGCAAAAACCTGGGAATGAAAGGTTATTCCAGAGCAAAAGAACTCGTAGGGAGTCAAGTTATGTAGTCTGGAACAAGACGAAGTGTCCACCTCTGCATGGTATATTAATCAAATCAAATGTATTTATATAGCACATTTACTGTTAGGTTTAACAAGAGTTCAAATTTAGACATTTCCAGTGTCTTGCAAGGCTGTTGGTTGTGATAGACCAACACAAAGTAGCTGATACATTTGAAGTGGAAGGAAAAGGATCTGTTTCAAAAGGGTGGCATGCATTTGTTCCCAGCTCCCTTTAATCTGATACGCCTAAATAAAAGAGAATATATCACAACTGCAAACGTACCAAGACGTGGACATCCACGTATGCTCACAGGCCGTGAAGCAGAGCATTATTCAGAGAAATAATGTTGGAGTCTATAGAAAAACGTATAGAACCAAATCCGTGGGAAGGCCAGAGGAAAACCTGTTAAAATAAAACCAAAGATTTCGAGTGGAAGCATAGATAAAAGAACGTCTCAGAGCATTTCATGTAGGGACATATAAAGTATTTGCTATGTTTCAAATTTCCTCTGTCTTTGCTCTTTTTGCCACACTTCAGTGTTTAGGAAATCATTTTCATATAAGACAAAGATAACCAGAGTAAATACAAGATGCTCTCAGGTTTCATTTACAAAGGAAAATAAATCTATCAAAATCAACACCCCACAATGTGAAAAAGTAATTTCCCCCTAAAGTTAACAACTGGTTGTCCTACCTTTAGCATCCATCATACTACCAGCACCTTGTCTGACTGTAGGCATCTTCAAATGCTAGTTCCCTTCTAGATGCTTGTCCACTTTAGCACCGACTTTAAGGAGTGCTTACTGATGTTAAAAACTCTTAATGGTCTTAGCCCTCGCTGTTTATCAGATTGGCTTCTGTCGCGCAGCCCTTCCAGCCCCCTCAGGTCTTCTGGATAGAGCCTTCTGTCGATACCTAGAGTGAAGACTAAAAGATACAATGAGGAATCTTTTCTTATTGTGGCTTTCAGCTGTGGATGAGGCTTCCTGAAGATCTGCTATTAAAATGCTAAATGGACTGATTTTATTCAGCCCTTTTCTGGTCACTCTTACCACTCAAAGCGCTTTACACTAGACCAGGGGTCCTCAAATCAAACGGCTGAATCAGCTCCTCGGTCTGCAGTCAAGTTCTCCAGAGTCCTGCTAAAGACCTGGTTATTTGCCTCAGGTGCGTTGAAGCAACAAATAGAAGCTGCAGAACGCCGGACCTCGACGGAGGACCACTGCAACAGAGCTACATTCACCCTTCGCACTCATCCACATGCTGATGCACAGATCAGTAGGCACGATAAAATGCTGTGTGACAGGCAGAAGCTGGAGTCAAACCCACAACCTTCAGACTGCAAGACGACTAGCCATGTTTTAGCAGTGGATTCACCTTCCTGAAGACTTGCTAGTCAGTCTGGCTTTTAGTCGTTTACTGTTACTTATAATACTTCAGATATAAGCATTTTATATTGTATCTTTGCATTGAAGGGCCAGTTTGATTTAGATTAAGGCAAGGCAAGGCAAGGCAAATGTATTTATATAGCACAATTCAGTACAAGGACAATGCAAAGTGCTTTACATGATTAAAATATAGCAAAATAAAACAGAATAAAAGCAAGTAGGAATAAAATGTAGATAGAAATTAGAACAAAAAAGTGGTGTTTCAGTTAACTAGAACAGTTGAAGGCAGTCCTAAACAAATGTGTTTTTAATCTTGATTTAAAGGAACTCAGGCTTTCCACACCTTTACAATTTTCTGGAGGTTTGTTCCAGATAAGTGGAGCATAGGAAGAACATAAGTTTTTCTTTCAGTCAATGCATGTAATTACTATTTAAAAAACCTTTTATTATGCTGAGGATGTCATTGTTTTATAGATATTATATTGAGGAAACGTGTCTGATGATCTGACGATAAAGAAAAAAATACTGAACCATGTGGTATTGAGACACTTGTTTCTTGAACCAGTGATTTCTTTTTTGTGAAGGTTTTCAGATTAACATAGACCTATATCTCCAGTCTTCCCTTTTTAATAAATACGTTCAGTAGTTCAACAGTGATCCAAATGGGAGTTGACTGAAAAAGACAAAGCCATATCGTTTTTGATTGCTAATTATCAACATGTCATGCTGAAAACAGTGAACATCTGATATTATGGTAATAGGAGTTATGACTTTCAGCTCGAAAAAGTCTCAATGATGTGTGCATGTGCATGCATTACACTTGATGCTCACGTCTGTCGTCCTGATTCTGCTTTCTCCAGATTACCTGAACAACCTGTCTCCTGATTCCAAAGAATACGAGGACACTCAGGGTAACTTTAACCTTCTCCTGACACGTTTTCACCCGTGATCTGTTTAACCACGCCGTGTCCCGCTGAAGGCCTTCCGCTCGCTCAGGCTTTCTGTCCCGTCTTCTGTTTCTGTTTGCAGCGGCGCTGGTGATCGTGTCTGAGGTGGCGGACCAGGCCAACGACAACCTGAAACAAGGGGTGGGTTTCTAAACCTGGGCTCGTGGTGTGAGCGTTTGGCATTCGCTGCTACACCCAAGCCTCGGTTTTCCCAAATGTCTTTAGATCCTCAAAGAGCAGTTTTCCAGCCCCTTTATGGATCTGTCTAATAAATGACACGAGTGAAGAAGGGCTTTTTGGTCCCTGGATGGCGATTAACTCCAGGGGGGTGAGGAAAGTTTATGTCATCAGAGAGCCCCCCTGGTGTAACGTAACAGAGGAGGCAGTGTAAGGCCGGCCAGGACTTATGGCTCTTCTTAAACACGGAGACAATTTAACAAACACTCCCCCAGTGTCCCTCAGGTCTTTCACTGTCGGGCTCCCCCGTGCCTCTTTAGGTTCGGCCCGCTGTTTATCGCGCTTTCTTCCCTCCTCCACCTCGCATCCACTGGCACAGACACACTCAGTCGGAGGGACAGGGGGAAACACAGAGTCCTTCTATCTTTTCCTCCCCATTCAGTTTGCAGAGCGTCGCCTCCCTTTCCGCCTCCCACGCCCTTCCATTCACAAATAAACAGGGACGGCTTGATGCGCCGCTCCGCGTCAACAGCGGATAATCTTTCTCTGTGTTTTTCGCCCTCCGTCCTCTCGCAGGAGAACCTGCTGCGTCTGGTCCACATAGAGTACAGCGTGAAGGGGAAGAGGGACCTCCTGAAGCCTGGGAGGGTGAGAACTGTGAAGCCGCCGATGGGTCGTTTTTTTTTTTTTTTTTTTTGTCCCGTAGCGCATCAGAGCACTGCTCGGTCTGAACTAAAGCGTTGCCGGTTCTTGTTTTGGCAGATATTCGTCAAAGAGGGGACGCTGATGAAGGTCTCGAGGAAGAGTAGGCAACCACGACACCTGTTTCTGGTACTAGTTCTCTCCCCGTCACCTTTACACCCACTTCATGACAACAGGTTCACTGAATTACGTTTCCTGGTCCGGAGGTGTGGCTCTTTGTATGTTTCCTTAGGGCTGGACGACATAGATGAAAAGAATATTGATAAAATAGAAATCATATTGATCGATATCGATAATTAGCAACTAATTCAAAACATGTATTATGAGTACAGGCCTGGCCATTTTATGCTGTTGCTTAGCGACCTACTTACTGAATTCAAACTCAACCCTATTATTCAAACAACTTTTTACCAAAACTGCAAGTTCTTAAAAAAGAAAAAAGAACACCTGCTCTCTGAACTCTTTGAAGGGGGCGGGGCTTTATTGGGTCTACATTTATGATTGGCTGGGAGGATGTAGTGACTCTAATATTAACCTGCATAACAGAATGCAAAAGGAAGGAAAACTGTTATTCTATTGAACTTTTTATTGACCCTTTTTGTTTTTCCTGTCATCGATATACGTCTATTGATGGATATATACTGTTACTGAATTATCATCCAGCCCTATGTTTCCATATAATCTAAAACTATTAAACTTTTTTTCATATAGTACCTTCAACTAGTATTTAAACTGCTTGAACTGCTCCATATTCAGTCACATTGGGATTTTGTGTGATTTCTTTCAAGGTAAACAAGCTTTTGAGATTTGATAGGGAGATGTGTGGAATGGGACACTTTTGCCTTCCCTAAGGGGAACAACACTAAACATGCAGCCGGAGCTACAATGAAACCCTTTGAATCGAAGCTTCTTCATCATGTGTGAGGAAGGTCAAGTCAAAGCCCGAACCTGGATCCAAGTCGGGAATCTGGAACAAGACGTGCAAAAAGCTCTAATTAGTTGAAAACATCCTTGCCGTTTTCCAACCTGCGATAAAAACTAGAGGATATTCACCCATTCAGTTTAGAACGGCGTCCTTCGACATTTACTATAGCCAGTCCTCACATATTTGGTGTCTAGAACCTTTGAGATTTCAACCCGCCAAAAACATCATCAACAGCCAGTATGTTTTTGTCTGTTTTTTGCTCGTTTCCGACCATTTTTTTTTTGTAAGTCGGCTTTGCAATAATGATTTTCGCAGCAAAGCTACGTTCCTGTAACCTGACTCAAGCCAGACGCATGTCTCTCCGCCTAGCTCCACTCACATACATCTGGGACCTCTCCATAGGAATGGCATTTATTGAAGGCTGGGCCTTATCAAAAATTCTTGCATATGAATGGATAAGCCACTTGTCTGTCATCTTTATCGACGTGCTATTTCTACCACTCACACCGAAGCTAACCCGTGACGCTGATGAGAGCGACGCAGGAAAAAACAAAACTTTTTTTTTTTAATGTGTTTGCGGCTCTAGTGGCACGCGTTTTATTGACAGTGAGCTGACAGGAAGAGGGGGAAAGACAGGCTGCAAAGCCGCACGGGTCGGAGTTGATCCCAGGCCGACCGCGTTGAGGACTAAAGGCCTCCTAACATAGTTAGCGCTAACCGCTCCGGGGCGCGTCCGCGTCTGCAGCGGACGCGCCCCGGAAAAAAAAACTTGCCAAATCCAGTCGGGAGAAGGGCGAAAACATGGTTTCCACCAACAAAAGCCTTCAGAGCCGTTCTCTGATGTTCTTTTAATGAAACAATATTAGTTAGATTGGACAACACGGAAGAAATAGCAGCATCAATGTTAACGCTTGCTTCCTCGACGAGCCGCCATTGCTATCAAAGCAGTCTCACGTCATGGTCGCGTCTCCACTACGTCACATCTATGAAATTCCAGCCCTGCGTCCTGATTGGCCAGACCATAAAATTGGTTGGAGAAATCACTCTCTATGGGCGATGTCCCAGATGTATGTGAGTGGAGCTAGGCGGAGCGACATGCGTCTGGCTTGAATCAGGTTAACGTTCCTGGTGAGGCTCTCGAGACCCAAGGGTTCTGGTTAGGAGCACCTGCCGTATCCTTCAGGCAGCAGCGAAATCAACGCTGGCTCTATCTGTATCCAGGAATGTTGGGTGGAGGTAGATGAGCTTGGGGAGTGGAGGGGCACGAGGCCAAGGCTGCTGGACCTCCACTAAGCACCACACCCATCCAGCAAGGTCCTCCCTCTACACTTGTCTCCTCGCCTCCCCTCTCAGGACTTGTTTTCAAGGGCCCCGCTTCCTTACAGGATGTTTGGTGTGGGTCACTGGATGCCGGCTTCCTGTGTACCGGGAGGGGACTGACAGTGAAGCGAAGGCCAGACAGCCTGTAGAATGTGGGGAGGAGGTTGGCGAAGGAGGGGCGGGGGTGCTACACAAACACATAATGTGAAACGGAGAAGCCCACTCCATTGTTCTACGTGCAATCAGCGCTGTCTCATATTATGAAATATGCTTCAGCTAGATATCCGCAGGAGCAGCATTCGGGGTTTGGGCTTCTCTCGGCTAATCCAACTAAAACATCAAGATTCTCCACGGATTAATTTATCTTTTCTCATTCTGCTCCATCCCATCCCCTTCCCTGGCTTTTGCTCACCTGAAGCTAAACTCTATCGCTGTGAAGCCATTTTCCCCCCATGAAGTCTGCATCACTGGTAGCCCAATTGTTATTTATGGGCTTTTAAGAATGGCGAGTCCAAACTCTGTAGATAAAAAGCCATCAATCGCCTCTGAGACAGGCAGAAGCCGCAAGCATGTGGCCCCGTTCCTCGGCTCAGGGAAGAAATAAAGCCGGCTTAGAGCGAGTCGCGAATCAATGGAAGGAGAGCCGAAGAAGGAAAGTGAAAACCCAAGTAAATGTCTGAGGTGCAAATGGGGTCGCCTGGACGTCTATGCTCATGGGTCAGCCTGGGAAAATGTGTTTGCTCAGTGCCCCGTCCGCGTTTCTGTGGAAGGAATGTTTCAGTGGGCGAGCAACACAGGGGTGGAGGTCCCAAATCCCGGTGGCAGCGGCCCAGAGGTCGCGGCAGGGCACTCCGGCTTTGGCTGCCATGTTGTGTCTCCAGACACTCAGCCCAAAAAAAAAAAAAAAAACATTTTAGTGAGGCTGTTTGTGTTTTTGTTGTTGTGGTGAAGGTGGCGGGTTCCACCCAGTCCTGGTTCTCTGTCGCCTGAGAAGGCCGTAAGGGTGAGGGAAGCCCGGAGCAGGGTGGAGAATTCCTGGATGCTGCCTGTAGGGCCCCAGGCCCCCAGCGGATGTTTAGAGCACACATTAGGTGTGACCGATGATGTCATTTCTTTTGTCTATGTTATGAAATACCTCTCATAAAACAATGGACCCACGGTGCGTTCAGGGCACTAGAACTCTTTATTCCCATATACAAATAAGCATTTTCTTTAAAGTTATGGGTGTGGGAATTTTGTGTTTAAAGAAACACTGGGGGGAAAAAAAACACCCAATATATTTTTTTTTTATTTCAATTTGTGGTTTATAATTTATTTGAAACCTACAAATAGTCAGTTTTGTTTTAAACAGCAGTAGAAAGTAATGCATATCAAAGAATCATGAAGGAGTTTTGAGAAATGCGGGGTTATGCCTACAGTATCCTTCAATGTTACACCACCACCTTGTGTTGGTAGGGTGGTATTACATGAGTTACACAAATAAGGATGGAAAATTATCCAAGTAAAACTAGTTAAATTTTACATGTCATAACTCTGATTGTCCTTTCTTTTTCTATCCTGAACAGATGAACGATATTATGCTGTACACCTACCCCCAGCAGGATGGCAAATACAGACTTAAAAACACGCTGTCCCTGTCAGGGATGAAGGTGAGGAAGCTGTTTCTGAAAATGTTATTTAATTTAACCTTTTCAAGCGAACATATTTGCCCACTGCTGTCCTGTCTTGTCATTTTGCTCCACAAACACAGGTGAGCAAACCCGTCCTGGACAGTGTGCTCAACTGTCTTCGGATCGAGGTGTCTGACATCACCATCACGCTCTCTGCCAGGTGAGAAACTGAAAAGGCACTGATCAGAAATTATTAATGTTTTTTTAAAGCTCTCAGCTCTACAGTTGAGTTTATTTTGACTCTTTTAGATGTATGATAAAAGTAGCAAGCTTTAAACATATTTTTCTAGTATTCCTGCTGCCAGTCATTCATTATTTACGTTAAAGGTGACCTACTATGCTTCCTTTAAACATTTAGAATAGATCTATGGGCTATACAAAATATTTTTTTTACACAAAATAGTTGTCAGATAATGAGATTTCACCTCCATAGTGTCGCTTATTTTGAGCTCATTTAAAGATCCCGTGACATCACTGTATAAACCATTTCATGTAGTTGATATTGCTGCCAATCTAAATTATCTAAAGGCTTTCATAAAAAATAATGTCAACTTTTTGTAGTTTTTTTTTTTTATTTCAGGCCAAAAGTCCCTCCTCAGTAAAAGGGCTGGGTACGGTAATGATATGCGGCTCTACCTTGTTGACTTCACTCTGATTGGCTACAACCATATTTGGGAAAGTGGTCAAACGCGCCTCCACACCCCTTACCCCCCCGCCGCTCTCTGTCTCCCAAAACCTCAGATAAAGGACATTTGTTGTCATGGCCCCCTTAAAATGCGCTGTTTTTACTTCATGTAAATAAGTTGTAGCTGGCCGTCTGGACATCTCTGTCCTTTCTCTGATTTTATAATCAATGTTCTCTCTGATCTTGAAAAAAGCTACCTTGACCCTGCTGTGCTCAAAGATCAGAAAAAGATCAAATTATTACATTCTCCACCAGTCAGAGACTGGCCGGGGTCGATCTAGCTGAAAACAGATTGAAGTCACCAGCCGATTTCTTGGTGCGCACCTCCTAACAGAGAACCGTTAAAGAATAATGTCGTAGCAGCTTTAGATTGGAAGTCTGAGGGGTTTCAAAAGTAATGTTTTCTATTAAAAATGTGTTTACTTCTTTTTTCCCAGTTCGGTTGGAGAGCGAGAAGATTGGTTCCACACTTTGAGTCGAGCCATTGCAGACCACGCTGCAGGACTCTGCACATTTGGAGGTCCCTGCAGTGAGGTACAGTAGAAAATTGTGAAATAAAAGCATTTTCTTTTGTGAAAAAATAAATAAATTAACCACATTGTTTTCTCTCAAAACTTTCAGTTATTTAATTTAAATGAAATATTTATTTGCCAATAAATTTTGTACTGACAAAAAACAACAGTTAGTCTGCAGGTAACTGTATATATGAGTTAACAATATGCGTTTTGTTAATTCTAAAGTGTCTAGCTGTGTCATTTCATTTGCATCCTTCCTACAGGCACGTGAGAAACTGTGGATGGCGCTTGGTGAGGCTGCGCCTGTGCTTGTGCCCGTCTCCCAGGTGATGATGTGCATGAACTGTACCTCAGATTTCAGCCTTACACTGAGACGGCACCACTGTAACGCCTGCGGAAAGGTGAGGCACGCGATCTACAAGCGTTTCTACTTCTCTTCACCTTATCCAGAAGATCAGCTAATCTAGTCCGCATCCAGCGTTCACACCAACATTTTCACACTAAGCGTTGAGGAAGTAATTCATATTCTGATACCAGACTTTAATCAACGCCTCCTGTGGTGGTTCCCAGTTGTTGCTATAGACACCGGTGAGACGAATCGTCTTGAGGATCTCGCGTAAAGCGCACTGATCTATTTTATGCGTTCGAAACAGGTGGTGTGTCGAGCTTGTTCCAGGAACAGATACCCGCTGAAGTACCTGAAGGACAGAATGGCCAAAGTGTGCGACCACTGCTACGCTGAGCTCAGGAAAAGAGGTGAACCCCTGTTTTGTTTTTGGTTTTTCAGGGGGAAGGGTGTTCCCCTGAAAGCTTTGAGAGCTTACAGAACTTACATCACTGTTGTGCGTGTCCCCCAGGCGGCAGCATTTCGGGAGCGTGCGGTAACTCCAGCCCTCGGACTCATCGGGCCAGTCGGCCGCTCTCCGCCGTCTTCCAAAGTCTGCAGCCGCCCAGTCTGTGGAAGTCCAGAAAGAGCGTCTCCAATCTCAGCCAGGTGGGACAGTTTCCCCCGTTGCACATCTGTACCTCTATGAATTCAAACCACTGAGCTATATAATACACTGGAGTGCTGATTTTGCCGAAAAACTGAAGTCACTGGCCGCCATCTTGCTACTCCCTACTCTCACAGAATCCCATAGGATTTGGTTGCAACAACAAGCAGTTTTCTGGCTGTGTGAAAACGTTTCACAGGTAATTCTACAGTCAGTGGATGTACTAACACTATCAACTACTAGGAAATTAGGTGCTGAAATATTTTACATGTTATTCATATTAAATATATATATATGTAAATATAAGTATGTGTATATGTATATATGTATATATATGTATACACATATGTAAATATATGTTTTTGTATATTGTTATTTATATATTTATAAATGTTAAACATATATATTTAAATGAATAAAATGCAAAATATTTCAGCACATGACTTTCTCAGTACTTGATATTTTTAGAACATAACATAAAAGTATATGGCATTTGACATTTTAAAAGTCTTAAGCCCCCCCGAACATGAGAAAAATCCTCGTTATTCGATGCTGTAGCCCACATATTCCCTAGTTACTGGGGGAAAATAGGGAGTACCAATATGGCGGCTGGTGGCTTCACAGCGACTCGTTCAAACAGACGGTGATTAGCACTGCAGTGTATTATATAGCTCAGTGATTCAAACACGCATTTGATGTGATAAGGAATATGATTAATGTTTCCCACTGTGCACAACAGAATGTAAGGTATTAGAAAATAAATGACGTTCCCTGACCGGGAATCGAACCCGGGCCGCGGCGGTGAGAGCGCCGAATCCTAACCACTAGACCACCAGGGAGCTCTGAAAGGCAGCTGCCGCTTTGCGACCCGGAATGTCTGCCGTGCGCGGCAGCTGACCTAAACGTCGCAAACAGCTGCCATCAGGGCTCAGCGGGGCGGACTAAAAGAAGCGCCGGAGCAAAGCCAGCCTGCAGAGACGTCCGAGTCTCCAGTTCCACTTTTAACGTCTGCGTCATTTCTCCTGTGTTGCTGTCCCCCTAAATGTCACCAGGCGTCCCTCGGTGTGGACGGCTCCACCATGAGCGGCAGCCTGCAGCGCCGGAAGAAGAGCAAAAGGAAGTGGAAGAGGCTGTGGTTCCTCCTCAAAGATAAGGTGCTCTACACCTTCACAACCCGTGAGGTGAGGGGGCACAGAGTCTCCCGCACCAGCCCCAAAAACACACAATCCCAGCATCATCACGCCATCCCGTTCTCTGGCTCAGTCAAAAAGGCATTTCCTTTCTTTGCAACATCTGTTCTTCCCTCCTCTCAGTGTCGGCCCATTTTTTCCAACCTTTTCTCCAAGCTCCTTCAGTGTCACCAAATTACTAATGGAGGGATTCTCTGTGCCCTCTCTGGCGCTTCTCCTCACAGCTGTTTGTCGCACCGCTTTGCTCTTCTTGAAACATGAAAGGCACGCTGTTTTTCTTTCAGCTCCTACCAGCAATGTTGCTATTTGTGAAAAAAATAATAATAATTACCACGTTTGACGTTTAACTGTGTTTTTTTTTTTTTTTACTTCAGGATAAAGTGGCTTCGGAAAGTCTACCTCTGCAGGGCTTCACGGTGAAGCTCACGGAGAGGCCAGACGGAGAAGAAAGCAGCAACGTGTTTCAGCTGTACCACAAGAAGACCCTCTACTACACCTTCAGAGCTGAGGATCAGCACACCGCACGCAGGTCAGAGAAGTCATTCACAGAACATCTAGCGATCTACACACGGGTCCCTTTTTGGTAGAATTAGACTGAAAGAAATGTCTGTGCCGTCGTTGTGAATACGTAACTCGGCCGTCACCTTGTTCGATCGCTGATTAAGTTAGCTTTTTTTAAAATCATAGTTCTTATATTCAAATGTAGAGAAGACGATAACCTTCCCCTAACCCTACTGTTGAGTGAGAGAAAATCAAAGCAAGAGGGGGAGGTCAACTCAACAGAAAAATGATGAAGAATCATTGATGACG
Organism: Fundulus heteroclitus; assembly: GCF_011125445.2. Lineage (NCBI taxonomy): Eukaryota > Metazoa > Chordata > Actinopteri > Cyprinodontiformes > Fundulidae > Fundulus > Fundulus heteroclitus. The sequence continues at coordinate 34,826,484 of NC_046380.1, forward strand.
TATTTTGGTATCGTTTTTTGAAAAAAATAAAACTTTATATCTGGAGAAGTCTGGATGCTGCAGTAAGTACTTGGACTTGCTGTTTATTTGTATCTACTTTATTTTACAAGTGATGGTTAAACTATTATTATTTTTCTTTTAGTTTCTTAATAAACTAGGATCGGAGCGTGTTTTCTGCTACCGTTCTTCTGTGCGATCCTCCGAATCACGCAGCAAGGTCCAGCATTGTTGATACAGCCGGCAGGTTTAGGTTTAAAGCAATCTTTTAATTCAATATTCATGTTTCTTCTGACTTGAAGGTTTAGAATTAAAACCATTTGGGAATGGCTCCATCAGTCTAGGAGGAACTAATTAGGAAAAAATTATGTTGTTGCCAACTAAGTCCTTCCAATCAAATTACCAAATGTTCAAAATACAAGTGGAAAGATGAAAAAAAAGTATATATATATATATATATATATATATATATATATATATATATATATATATATATAATCTGCAATATAAAACGCTTTGATTGCTGTGATTGCATTGACAGTTTTTACATGTTTTTGTGATAAGGGGCTTAAATATATTTATCAACATACAACAACATATTTTCATTGTGAATTTAAATAAAAATATTTTTTAATAGTTTTGTCCTATCTTTTGAGATATTCCCATCTCAATGATTATCAGAACACGTTTTGGTTGAATCAAAATGAATTGTAATCAAAATCCTTCCTGCTTTATCAGTTGTTTTGTGCTTAATGTGTAAAATGATCCTGCAGATGGCAGCTTTGGTGCCTCATTATTTAGCACTCTGCAGTTGTTGTTTTTTTTTTGTTTATTCTGCACTCTTCCACCATTTGCTTATGTTTATATTTAAGATATGTGTACACTGAGAGCAGAGAGAACAGATTATTTGCTTTGTGTGCACAAACCTAGCCATTAAAGCAGATTTTTCTTATTCTGATATAAAGGTTTGGTGTATGGAATGACAGACTCAGTTTATTCCAACTTCTTCAACACCTGATGGTCAAAGGATTTCATGGTCACAGATGTCAAGGCGACAGGCCTGTAGACATTTAAGCCCGTTTTGGCACGTTTCTCAGACACAGAGAGGATGGTGGAGTGTTTTGAAGCATGAGGGAACGTCAGACAGCTTCAGAGACCTGTTGAAGATACACTGGGGGCCCATAGGTCAGCGCAGGAATTTAGGCAAGAGGTGGACTTTCTTTTTTAGCTCTAAGTTGTTGCTTCTGGACCATTTCGCCAAATCTGCAGCCGATCGCAGAATCTCAGAAGTGCTCCGTTAATTCTTTGGTCTCATCTGTAACGCGCTACATACACCTGAAATATCAAGTTGTCAGTCGTTCACTGCCAACACCGCAACAACGACTGCTATCAGGAATGTGTTAACACTGAATATTGCAGCCTTGAACTAGGCAGAAAAATATTACATTTTTATTGATTGCTTTGACGCAGCAGTCAACTCAAAAACCACATTTTTCAAAACAGTTAACCAAGAGGCCTAAACAGTGGCAACAATGGTCAAAATTACACATTTTGTTTGCAAAAGGCTCCAACTCTGCCAAAATATTAAAAATATGAACCAAAAGCAAATTTTGCCCTGAAACAACACAACTTTCACACAAATGTTTGAGCCCTTCCAATCATTCATTACACAAGGGGCAACAAAATACAAAATACCGCACTCAATGTGACTCAGTGCAGCATTGCTGGTCACTGTAGCCAAAGACTGTACGCAGCTTACATGTCAGTATCATTTGCAATCAACTTTGCCTTCTTGCAAAAAATGGATCCAGAATCAGATATGCTGTGATCCAAATTTAATTGATTATTCCTTCTTCTTTTTTTTTTTCAGATTGTGGCTACAAATAACTGTAATGTTTGCATTTTTGTGTTTCAGATGGGTTAACGCCATAGAAGAGGCTACAGTTTTATAGCACTTGCTCCCAGGGGTGAATAAGCCCTGGTTTGTGCAGCTGCTAGGACCCCTGAGAGGGAGGAGCACAAGTAAGCTACCTGCTGACCGCCAGTAAAGACCCAGCCAGCACGTCTGACATCTAAGGACACACTGAAGGAGAAATCCCTGGATTTTAGAGGAGGCTGCCACCCAGTGGCAATGAACCGAAATACAGATAACTCAGATTATCTCTCTGAGATCGGTTTTGCATGATGGAAATAAAACACTGCAAGCGGAGGAATCGTTGGAGCCTTTGACCTTTCACAAGCAGCTTGGAAACACTGAACATTAGTGAGCCTGACACAGAGGTTTTCTCTCTCTCTCTGTTTGGACTTTTACAACAATCTTCCTACTGAAGTCCACTGCAGCTTTACCCACTTTTTGAGATGATTTCTTTACATTTTGATCCCCCAAAATAAGTTTTCCACTGCAGGAGGAAACCTCCCTTATTTCACAGCAAAAAACACGCGTCAGGCTGGACCAGCAACACGGAGTAGCCAAAAATAAAAGCGGCTGCACGGCAACGTCCAGACGCCGTAAACGATGAACTATTTACCAAACGTTTCTGTTCCGGTTCTGGAAATATACGTACCGGAGTTATACGCTGCAGATGTTATAGTGAAATATTTGATTTATTTGTATAAAGTTGGTGTTATGTGATACTCTGAGCAAGTTTGTTTTTTATTCATCGCTGAATGTAGACATCATGTTTCATGTGACGTTTTATTCTGAAATCCACTGTACAAAACATGGCCTTCGGCACGCCTATATGTCAAACGCATGTCAACAAACTCTATCCACGAGGCTTTGTACTTTATTCTGCAAACTGTCACGTGACAAAGTGTGACGTCCGGTTCTGAAGTGCCACTTGACTTCCTCCAGTTGAATGCAGTAAAATTTTGCTATTATTATTGAATGTGCCTGAAATCAAATGTACTCCTTATCCTTTATATTATCACAGTACTGTATGAAAACACCTCTTTTTAAATCTTCTCTTACATGTTGTTAGCACCCGCTCAAACACACAAGAATATAGTTTTGTGACATTTTTACTGAAGGGTTGTTGTTGTTTTTTTTTTCTTTGATATATGCTGCTGGATGAAGTATTAGCATTTCAGCGGGAGAGAAATGACCCGCTTTCATTAGAGGCAAGGACCCTGGATTAATTTTCTTTAACATAACTGGCATAGACGTCCATAGCTTTTCACAAATAATAGACCTAAAGGCAGTTATCTATTGCTATGTGAAGGATGCCGTCCCATGCAACACTTCCACCCGTCGCACAGCTCCATCTTTCAAACATGTTGCTCCTCTAGCCGTCTTCTTACATCAGTAGTGTTATAACGGATTGTATTTCCCTCATATAGTGCATTGTAAATGTTTTGTGTACATAGAACCATGCAAAAATAAACTTTTAAAGGTGCACACGGTGGGCTTTTGCAGTGTGAAGAGATCTGTTTATTCTCCGTTAAAGGCGTTGATAACGCTTAAACTTGGAACACCTGTCACTTTGATGCATGCCTGATGTTTGAAATCCCGATACAGTCGGGGATAAGAGCGCAGAAGATAAGGCCGTGCACTTCATCGCCTCTCTCTAAAACGGGCATCCACAATTACAACAGCAGCGTTTACCCTGTTGGTAACAAACACTGGTGTGGGGCAGATAAGCGCGCACTGTGTATGAATTACTGTAAGGAAAGACAGGCGAGGTAAATATGTCTGTCATCCAGCAGGGGGCGGCTTTGCGTCATCCATCCAAGGGAGGCTCTGTTAAAAGGTTATAAGCAGTTAGTTACCATACTTGCCGCGTATAACTCTTTGGCATCTTCGTTTTGAATAAATTCAGATTGGTTGGGCTTGAAGCTAACGGCTAGTCTGAGGGGCCGATCTCAAAAATATCAGGGCAGTTTGTGCAAAGTGTTTTATAACTCTTTGAATTGGTTGGTTATTTACACAGGAACTGAATATTATTTTACACAGGAAATTGAAGCAGGAGGCAGCATGCCAGATTGGCCAATAAACCTAAAATGCATGTGTTTGGGTGGTATTTGGAAGCCTGAGTGCCTGGAGAAAACCTACATATGCATGGGGAGAACTTGGGAACACAAAACTTTCCCCAGCTGACAATAAAACCTTGTTGTTTTGAGGCAACAGTGCCAACTTGTTGTGATGCCGTAGAGCAGCTATCGGTGCCTCGCGAAACTCTGAATCCAGAGCGACACACATGTAAAACAGATGTTTATCCTGTTGGTTTGGTGGAGAGACAACCTGGTACGTCAAATCTGAAGTATCAGGAAATATCTGTTTCATCAGAGTCGTATGATCTTTATGTAACAGTTCTGAAAATGTCATTTGCATAATTACAGGTGTTGGAATTACAGCAGGAAATCTTTTGGAGTCTCTCTACCGGTTTTACACATCTCATATCCGGACGCAGACTTAGGCTAACTGCGACATCTTCATACGCTTTGATGGAAGTCATGTCATGTAAGCTTTGACTGCATGTTTGGTGTTGCTGTCCTGCTCAAAAGTGACTCTCCACTCCAGTTTCGAGTCTTCTGCAGCATCTAACACATTTTCTTCCAGGAAGTTTCTGGGTTTAGCTCCATTCATCCTCATATGCCCACAACATACACCCCTAATAACGTGCATTATGCATGGCAGCAGGCTTAGGTGAAGCTTTATTTCTTCCCCACACATAGTTCTTTTGTTTTTTGATTGGATGTTTTTTTTAAATCAAAGTGTCAGATTATTAGAGACAGAACACAAATGCATGCCAGCCTTTGGAGTTCTGACATTATCTCTCTACTTTCTGGTTACTCTTCAGTTTATCTATGTGGCCAGTCACATAGCATTTCAGTAAAATGCATCAAGGTTGGTGGTGTTACATGACAGAAATTAAAAAAGAAACATTTGGCAGGATAGAATATTTCTGCGAGGTACTGTATTTGTAAAGCAAAGTGTCTTATTTACCAGGTAACCCCTGTTCCATGCCCCCAGGAAGGCTTTCAAAACAAATATGAATCTTTAGTTTGTGTTCAGGCTGATTTCTTTTGTGCTGAAACTACCTTTAAGTGACGGCACAGGGCAAATCGCTTTAGTGTGAAGACGGACAAGGAACAAAAGCTGTTTTTGGCCATGTAAGGTCAATTTAATGAAAGGCAATTTCAGCTAAGAGAAGAACAGGTTTTTCCAGACTTGAATTGAATTCGAAAATCTACTTTTGAACAGAGTCCCTGGGCTGACAGGCTGTAAACACTTTTACTTTCACAAAACTGCTTTATGTCTTGATGACATGTACATTTTACATAAATTAAACTGTTGTGTTGAGGAAGCAAACAGATTAGATGTGATGAATGTTCACTGTTGCATTGATGCAGATGTAATTTTACCAAAAACACAATACAGCTAGTACAGAAAGCTCTCTCTGTTATGCTAATTATCCATTACTATAACAACATCAAGTCATTATATAAATAATTAAAGACAAGGAAACATCATCTCACTATAAAAGACCCCTGATCAGAGCCCAGAATGCAAATTTGCTGAAGGGAGAGCTTGAATGTAACATTCAGAATCAACAAACTTTACTGTCATTATGTGTAACCATAATTCAATTTTTGACTAGGCTCAGAATGCACATACTTACACATTTATTTTACTGGACAACAACACTCTCTGAGAGCCTTAAGCGTGGATATAGTCCTCAGCAGCACATAGTCTTCAGCAGCTAATGGGCTTATTTTCAAGTCAAAAAGTCTGTCAGTAGTCTACAATAATGTGCATTAACTTTAGTTGCAGAATTGTGAAACTTGCACAGGTGTCTACACAAACAGTCCCTGAGAGACTGAAATGTGCAAGTACACATTTGCAGGTGAGAGACAGTGCAAATGATTCTCATCTGATCAAAAACCTGTGCAACCAGTGGTGTGATTGTAGCCATAGACATCATATACGTAGACGCCTCGTCGGGCGGGTTCTGCCTGTGCTGCGGAAGCGTCAGAGCGTCCGCCATGTTGAATGTGGCAAATCTGCAGTTAGTCTGAGTCACTTAAACAGTATCAGAGGGAGTTTAATCTCAGAACATACTTTATATTTGTAATGTTTTTATTTTTGTATCCCTTTGGCTTAATTCTCCTGACTTTATAGTCGTAAAGAATAAAAATAATTAAAATAATCTAACCTGGCCCCATTACCCCAGTACTGAAATAGTTCTGCAAACTGTGACTATTCTGGAAATGTACCCCCTTAATTCTCATAATATGACGTTTTTCTCATATTACCACTTTTGTCTTTTTTTTTTTTTTACTTTATTGTCCTAGGACTTTTTTCTCATATTAGTAACTTTCTCTTTAATCCTCCCCCAAAACGTCTGTTCCTAATCTGTGACTTGCGAACTTGTCACATGCAAACTTAAAAGGTTCGCATGTGACACGGTTTTAAGAAATAATGAAGACCACAATGTTTAGATGTATATATTTATATTCATAACACATACACATAAACACACACAAAGATATATATATATATATATATATATATATATATATATATATATATATATATATATATATATATATATATATATATATATATATATATATATATATACACACAATACATACATATTGACGTATGAACCTGCGCCCAACGAGGCGTCTACGTATATGATGTCTATGTTTGTAGCATGTAGCAGATCATGAACTGGGCTGATGTTTCATGGACTTTCAGCAGGGAGCGATAGCCCTCACAGCTTTCGGCAAAGAAGCTGTTTTAGGTCTGTTAGTTTTTGATTTAATTTCCCTGAATCGTTTCCCAAACACAGTTAGACTGGATAAAACCAGCGCTCGGATCATCTAATCAATAAATCTAAAAACATTTCTCGAACTCAAAATAAGAGAGCAAGGCAGTATTGCAGCAGCTGACTTGAATTTAGCCAATATTAGGGGTCTGCACATCAGTCAAACATAAGGCAGAACAGATAATAAGGAGATTTGGACTGCTCCAGATTACATAATCCAAGGAGTGTCAGTAATCCAATCCTTAAAGGAACAAAAGAAAAAGAAAAATGGGGACTGTAGTGGCAGCAGGCAATACTTTTCATCTGCTCCCAGCCCCTGTTCTTCGACTCCAGACAGCGGTGCTGCGGTTTCTCGCACACGCACACAAAACTTTTCCATTAGTAGCCAGGAGACCCACAGCTTTCAGTTTCATAGCCTCAGCATATTGTGAGCAAAGGACCTCTAAAGATGGCCAGAAGGACAGCATCTCCCTCTGCACCGATGGAAGCTGCTAATCTATATCCAGGAGGCTAATGGTGAGAAGGAAATTCAATATGAGAGCCTGCGCTGCATTTCTCAAGCTCCGATCTTGTAAAGGAAGAAAATGAACAGGGGGGAAAGCACCAGGCTGAACTGTGAGAGCTCAGCAATCAGCAAACTGTCAGACGATGAAAGCATGTTATCCGTTTAAGCATAATTAAAAGGAAGAATACACATTCTACTCTGGTTTCCGAGCACAGACTGATGATATAAGTGAAGAATTAGCCCCACCCCTGGACGTTATCCCAGAACCTGAAACGCCGCACAGAGAAATGTTCGAAGACTTTCCGAGGAGGAAATGAGTCCTGCTCAATTTTAACATTGACACTCACAGGAGGGTGAGAGCAGAGCTTGCATAAAGGTGGTTGCTGTACATTTAAATGACAGCGTCTCACAAGCGGCTGTGTACGTGCACAGTGTTGCTTTAAAAAGTGTTGCTCCTATTCACACAAACACCTGCTTATGGGTTTTATGGGGTTTTGCAACAGTGCAGTCCTTATCATGATGAGCAAAAACCAATGTTGTGTCGGCCTCACCCCTACCTTTAAACACCACACCTCATATAGACACTGAGGGTTCTGGCGCTGGCTGCTCTCTGGAGGGGGGTGGGCTGTGCTAGGCGCCCCCCCCCCCCCCCCCCCCACCCCCGGGGCTGGGGATCACAATGCTCTCCATGGAAGGTAGGGTGTGGGGTTCTGGTTAGCCTTGGTTAGGGAGGCCTTCATGTAGGGTGGGGGAAGTTATGACCGAATGAGTTCATGGGGTGGGCTCTGATTGGCTGGCTCAGTCCAATTGTGTTGAAACCAGCTCTGGATGAATCGGTTCGGGAGTCGTAGTGCCAAGGATCGAGACAAGGAATTGGGGCTGACGTTTGGATCGGGTTTGCCCAGGTTAGGGCAGTGCTCAAACACAGTTTCCTGGTCTCAGATTGTGGCTCGGGTGGTCTGCTCTCCCCCATCCTGGTGATGAAGATCACCTCCTATGTTCGGAGGCTGGATGCCCCACTGGGGTATCGGTACCTGGATCTGGGCATCTCATGTCTTAACTAATTGTGGAGCCCATACATTTTTGGAGCGACACATTCTTGGTTGGTTTTGCTGATCTTTTTTATATAAATATCTCTATCTGCAGGTGTAGAAGCAGACTCCAAGGATGTTATCTTGCACTTTCTTTTTCTTCTGCACTATTTTTGTCACCTTTGCGTAGATATCAAGCGGAGCATTATAGCGAAAGCAGGTATGCTGTACTTGTGAAGGTAAATCTGTTGGGCTCTCTTTGGCATTAAGAAGGCAATTCTCGATGTAACACAGCCAGGCAAGACACGTTTAAAAAGCAAAAAAAAAGGGATAGAATGAAAAACAGATTTATTGTGTGGCATGTCTCTTGATGAAGCCAATGTTTCTCTTTTCTCTCATGGATGGTTTTTATCCCTACTATCCTGTGATCACCTCTGGGCTCATTGTTTTGTTTGCTCTAAAGCTACTGAAAGAAAAAGAATGTCCGTCACCAGATGGAGCCATTTAGGCCCAATGCCCAGAGCCACCTCGGATAAGTGCCTTATGAAAGTATTGAAAGCATGTGAAGTTTTTTAGTTTTTTTATTGACAATCACAGACCTGAGAGTGTTTTCTTCAGAGTTAAAGTAGCACGTGCTTGTGAAGTAGAAAGAAAATAATACCTGGTTTTCAAAATGTATTGTAAAAATCTAAAAACTACTTACAGAGTGAGTTTTTTTTGTTGAAAAAACACCTTTCACTGTTCGTACAGCCGTAGCACGTTTTGGATGTCTTTGGACAGCTGAAGGCTGATATATTTGCTGATTCTTCTTTGCAAAATGGCTCAACCTCAATCAGAGTGAATCGAGTGCGTCTGAAAACATTACTTTTCAAATCTCGCCATAGGTTGTAGTTTGGAGTTATGCCTGGACTTTGACTAGGACATTCTGACACATAAATATGCTTCGATCTAAACCTTTCTATTACAAAGCGAACCTTCACCCCAGTCTCAAGTGTTTTACATCCTAAAACTACTTGCGCCGGCTTCCCTGTCCCTGCTGAAGAAAAACATGTCCAGAGCATGATGCTGCCACCCTGAGTTAGTAGAGAACTTTGTGTTCAGCATGGCTTGCAGTTCTAGTTTACAACCAAACAAACTGTTTATAACATTTTTGTTAACAATATCCGGCATTTTGGTCTCATCTGACCAGAGCACCTTCTTTCACACGCTTGGTGTGTCCCCTATTTGGTTTGTGTTGATCTGTAAACAGGACTTCCTGTGAGTCTGGAAGGTTTGCAGCTGTGCCGCAGTCTTTCCGTCTTTGAACGATGGATTGGGCAGTGTTCAGAGAGATGGTCAAAATTTTTTTTATCCCCGACATGTCTGCTGTGTTCCTTGCTCCTCGTGATGATGTTTGTCCTCTGATGTTTCCTAACGAACTTCTGAGGCCTTCGCGGAAAAGCTGTGTTGGTACAGAAAAATAAATGACACCCATTTGGATGAAATTTACAAACTAGGTGACTTCTGATGGCAACGGGTTGCACTGCATTTTATATAGGGGTAACAGAGTAAAAGAACCTGATGCAAATACAAGCAACACATTTTACATTGTTAATGGTGAAAGGAAAGAAAGCAAAGTACGATTTTACTTTCCCATTTTATTATCTCACTATAGGATTTTCTGATAGTCTAAATCATAGAATCTCACATTAAGGTTTGTGGTCTTAATATGACTAAATGTGTAACGGTTGAAGAGGTCTAAATAATTTTGCAAGGTGCTGTAATGTCACATTTTACTATAACAAGTAAAGCGACCCTAATATTACATAGAGATTCAACAGTAGCTGCACAATTTCCCTCCCGGTGTGTACCGACAGGTAAAACCTCAAAGTGGAATTTTTACAGCTAACAATGGGTTTCTATTTTTAGCCCACCAGCTGTAAGGGAGGGCTTTTCTTTTACAGTAACCTCAGGTGTTAAAAGATTCTTTAAATGTTATGTATAACCGGTATTTCTTGATTCAGAAGGGGACACAGAGAAGTTTTATGGGGGGGCGGGGATTCTGTTAAGGAAAACGTCTTTTAGTACAGTTCCTGTTGAAAAAGCCCAGGGCATGACTGAACACTAAACACAGGGAAGGGACAACGAAGTACAAATCCACTTAATATCAGTTAAGGAATAAGCAAGAAGTAGGTTTGCTCGTGGGGAGTGGTGGCCAAAGTGACCAATCATGGAAATGCATTTTTATGGCTCCTGGTGCAAACATAAGAAGTGAAAGTAGTACTTCCTCTTGAAGGATTTTTTAGGTTTGTTCTTCAAATTAAAAAGGATGTCAAAGACCATTCTGGCTGACATAGCGACAACGAGGAATTAGACAAGGAAAATAATGAATACTGTCACTTAAGGTTAAATCTGATTGATAGCGATATATATACACAGTTTGGATCTCTTACTGCTTTAAGATCCTTTTTTTCCCAAATGTTTATTACCGTAATGAACTGATGAGTAATCCTAAGGTTTTTCCAGTAATCTGTCAGCATTCAGCCCTCATTGCCACACAGGGTATGTCATTTGTTTTTCTTCTTTCTTTTTTTTTATACTATAAATAGATCTAGGAGCTTAACATCCTCAAAGAGTCTGATAATTTACCACCACGTGGTCAAGCTGCTTTGTGTCAAGGTGCAATGGACTAATAAGGAAATGGTTTCGAAGTCATTCATTAAGCTGAGCAGACAGTGGCACCAGCCGATCGTCTTTAGTCCACTGCTTACATTAATATTGTTTTTTAATGTAAAGTTGAAAAACAATTCTGACAGTTTGGGGGTTTCAACATTCTTGTGTCAAATTGAGCTCAAGTGACATATTGAACTATACTTATCATCATGTAATAAAATAATAAGATTCAGACCATAAACACACCCTGCCTTCTTCGATAATTTAGGCGTAAAACTGTATCATTAATGCTTTTTCTATCATTGTGAATTAGAATTCACCTGATGTTTGATTGGTCATCCACTATAAAGGACCCAGGGCTATCCAACCTCAATCTTTGAGAGCTATACTGCAACTTTGAATGTGTTTTTTATTTATTTATTATATAGTTAAGTATCTATTTTAGTTATGGAGACAACTAGTCATGAAACGGCTGTTCTCATGCAGAATTTACTTTAATTGATACCCTTTTCTAAAATTAAAAAAACAACACAAAACATTATATAAATATCCTATGACCATTTCTTGTGGCTCTAATCACTGTTTGGGCCAGATGACTTTGCTGACATGAAACAAATGATTACTACAGATCAAACTCAAATAATAAATAACATCTAACTTGTATTGAACCCTAATTGCTTATTGTAAAATACGAACAGGTTATTGAAAAAAACTAATCAGGCATAAAAAATATATATATATTTTTTACCCCCTCCGACCTTCCCCACTTCACGTGTTTGTTTTATTCGCGCGCCGGTGTGTCTCGGGAATTCACCTGGATGACGTCACACGCCTCGCGCTCCCTGTTGATGAGCGGCAGCGCGACCTGGCAGAGCCCAGATAGGAGAAGGAGCAGCAATGAGCAGCAGCGACTTTTGAGCCATTTCCTCAGAAGTAGGCCAAATAAGACGGAGGGGGGGGATTTCGGGAAGATCGTTCGTTAAGACGCAGAATTTGGTCAAGACTCGAGGTCAAGAAAGACAGCCTGCAGTTCGAGAAGAAAGAGGTGAGTTACTGATTTTTCCCCCTCCTTTTTCTGTCTTATGGAAAACTTAAAAGTCAGTGTTTGACAATTGAGTTAGCAGCAGTCCGGTATCCGCTCGTATGCCGGTTTGAAGTGGCCTTTCTTGATGCAGAAGTGTTTCTGTGTAGGTTTCGCTCAGCCTGCGCCTCTCTCGGCGAAACAAAGCGTGGTGAGCAGCAGAGTTGCGTTCCGGCTCGCTGCACCGGTCAGTCCTCCTCTCTGGTCTGTGGCGTGGGAGCTGGAGCAAATCACGTGACAGCGTTGCAAGGCAAAGCAAAAAAAAAAAAAGTGTATATTTCCCTGGTGAGATACCCTGTCCCCCTGGCAGCGCTGTCCCTTTTCCTGCCCTGTCCAAATTAAACTCTCTCAAAGGGAGAAAGAAAAAAAACTAAACTCAAGTTGAAACTCATGAACAGAAGTCCCTTTATAGAATAAAACCAAAACAATAAAGACATTCTGTATTTTCCATAAACGTCTCTTTTAAACTAAATAGCATGTACAACCTACATCTCCTTTAATCGTTCATTTTACACTCATCGACGTAGCATAACATGTATCTCATGCATTCGGAGCAAATTTCTAGGCATAACCTCAGTAAAAATGTTGCAGTATTTACACAAAACAAATATAACATGATCTCGGCGCTTTTATGTAAAACAGGACTGCAACGTTTCCCGCTGCAACTAAAAATAATATTGCATGTTGATTATTACAGCTATGATGTCATCTGTAACATTATTATGATACACAGCCATAGATGAAGAGAGACGTTTTAGGTTAAGTTGTTCTCAGTACAAGGAATAAATAAATATTTCCCTTTATAGTCAAACAGAGAGGAGCGTTGTCTCTGCGTTTCACCCATCCCTTAGGGAGCAGCGTGCTGCAGACACTGAGTGGCGCACTGGGAGCGATCTGAGGTCAAAGGTCTCGCTCTAGGGACCCAGAGTGACAGACTGAGTTTCGTCCCGCCCACCTTTGGGGCCTCTCCGAGTATCTTGGTGGTCCCATTGAGATACTTAATCTTCTTCCAGGGAGTCCTGATTTAAGATGTGTATTAGGTTTAGTTTCCATGCCACGACTGTTTTTTTTTTTTTTTTTTCACAGCAGGGATTATTTGCAAACAGCAAATTTTATTTTTCTTGCAAGGGAGGGAAAAGTGTAACTGCCTTTTTTCAGCCAGCTAAATGGCAGTGTGCAGCTTCTATGTACATACAGGTAAGAAAAAAAAACTCACCCTCACCCTGACAACTTTCTCATTAAAACAAGTTTGAATATTGAAACAGTAACTTAAGAAAACCTGATTCTGATAGCTCGCCCATGGCTTCTTTAATAGGTTTAAAACAAGTGCTCGTTGTTGTAAAGTTAAAATGTTGGAGGACTCTTTCTAACAAGTCAAGCTGCCACAAATGCAGGTTCATCAGCCCAGTCAAGGCTTTCTAGCCTTTCTGTTTTCTCTTTATTATTCAGTCAATTGTGGATATTCAGCCTCAACTGAAAGGCTTGTGATTTTTTTTTTTTTTCAATTCTGTTGATTGACAACAGAATTGAAACAGAGAAAACAGAATGGCTTGAAAAATATGACCCAAAAACAATATAAATATATCTATACAGCACCTGGATAAACTATATTCACATTTTCTGCACTCCAGTAGACTCCAACTACCCAATAAAATGTATTTAAGGACAAAAAAGGGAATTATGCATGATATATACTAGGGAGGCAAACCAACAATCAACTTACGATTAATTCTTGATTAACACACATTTTTACAATGTTTAATGACGACAAGGATGCAAAATGGACTTAACGTGCTTCTGTTTTTGAAGATAAACACTGAACAAGCTCCTTTAGCCGTCATCTAAATAGCCCCCTTTCATCCACGCTGCATGGCGGAGCAGCGGCAACTTCTCAACCAAAACTTACTGGTATGGACAGAGGCGAGAATGTGATGACAGAAAAGTGAAGGGCATTACGCAAAGAAATTGTGACATAATAGATAAAGGCATGATGCCAAAAGCACGGCTGATGGGGAGGGCGTTGAGGATTACAAGTGTTTCAGGTATTCTATTCTATTCATCTTAATTGTTTCTATTAAGTAACTTAAAAAGATGCTTGTTTTGTTATATTTTATAAATATGTCTAAGTTTAATAATATCTGAGAAAACCGCAATGTTTGGCTTATCCAGTCAGTATTTAATACAGGTGGCACAATGAGTAGTTAAAATATAAGTATGTGCCTCATTTTAAACTCAGTACATTGTAAAAATGAATAAATAAGAAATAGCTCTTGATGTTATGGAAAGACCTTCTTGATACAAGAGACTCCTGTTTTTAAGAAAATGGCCACTTATATATTGATCATTAGTCGATCGATAAGATCAGTCAACTTTAGATTAACTCATCAATCGATAACTTACATCCCTAATTTATCCCCTTTAATGTAAAGAGATCAGTCAGAAAACCAAGACCTGAAAAACAAAAACAAAAAAAAACCCGGCAGCCCCTGGTTACTGTGTTTTTAACTGGACCTTGGGTCAGTTCATGTTGTGCACGGCTGAGGCTAAAGTCCAGAATCGTGAGAAATGCCACCCTTAATGGCACCGGCTCTACAGCAGTAAAACACACACTCAGTCATCAGAGTGGTAATGTGGGGAGTGATAACAGAGCGCCAAAACCATAGTGGAGTAATATTCTAAAGGTAGTCTCTGAGGGTAGTCGTCACTTGGCCTTCTGAAATTGGTGTAATACACCGGCTCACAACTAACTGAACACACGACCGTGTTTTGAAATCTTCCCTCCACTGGTTGCAAAAGTCTTAGAAACGCCCTGTCTGCAATAGTAATGAGTCTTTTTTTTTTTAAGCTGTTGTTGTTTTGTTTTTTAGGCAGCACAGCTTTGAGAGCACAGGTAACATTATCTGTTGTAGGTTACTGCTGTGTCAATATCTAGGCTTGGGGCTTTGTGAGTCGCTTGGAGGGTACAGACATCTGCTCGGAGAAGAGCTACCCTTTTCCATATTGATCCTGTGATAACGCCACACACAAACAAGACAGGTTGTGTTTGCATGTATGTTAGATAAGATAATTATTTGTCATTGTGCCAACCCACAATGTACAATAGTGTAACAAAATTGTTCGGCTGACCCATGTAAGATGCATGGAGAAACTAACAAAGAAAAAAAAATATGTAGAAAACAAAAATACAGAACATAAATCATTAACGGGAAAAATAAAAATTGCACCTGTGTATTGCCCATGGATCACGTTTGTCATGTTCTACCACCTTTAAGGGAAATGACAGCAGTCCTAAAGTTTGAACCCATCTGCAGCTGTTGGTCTTGTTATTCAGCGCTGTAAAGTATGCACAACTTTTTTTATTCCTAACCAGCGGATTCCTTTCCTTCTTTTTAAATAGGACCACCATCACACACAACAGAAAACACGTGCCAGACATCCTTTTCTAGAGGTAGCAATTTTGACTTCTTTAGGAATTACTAGACTATCCCAACTTCTGCATCTAAACGTTTTCTGTTCAAATAATTTTATACATGCACCAATCAATTAATCAGAGATCAGAGTCGATCAGTTTCCTCTTGATCAACTCTGGTAAGTAATCGGCATCATGCATAGTGACAAATCTCTCCCCCTGTTCCCCTTTGTAAACTGAAAAGTCCCCTTGTCAATCTACAGTGTCAACTTTAGGAATGCACTTTAGGTAAAAATAAAAATCTGACATCGCTTAGGGACATGTTTGGATGCATAAATGCAGATAATCGTGTAAATTATTTTACTTTCTGTTGGATTCAAATCTATTACTTCTCTAATACCTTAGAGAACTAAGAATCAGGCTGGTTAAAAAGCAAAGAAAACTGTCAGGAAAAGCCTAATCCCTGCACCTCTACTTTAAACGAGGCAAGAAGCAAGCAGCGCCACGCTATTCTGTTACACTTCCTTGTTGAGCGCTCATCTGCTCATAACTGCATGTAAAGGGAACCGTGCACTTGTACACGATGCGTTTTGGACTCTGCTGGTTTTGCTCGTCGCATGCCGTAATGCTCATGTCGCTGCTTGTCTCTTTGTCCCACGCACACGCTCCTCCTCACGACCTGGGATTCTGTTTGGCTCCTCTGGCTCGATGCTCCTTTGTCGGGCTTAACTAAGCTTTAGCGAAATGTGTGCAAGGCAGAAAATGACACCTCTGTTTAATGCATGCGTAGGGAACCCGTGTATTCAGTCTCTCACACGGAGGCAAGATTCTTGTCATGTTGGGATAGCAGTTTGACGTAATTACCTAAACTCAGTAGCACTAAATTTGTTCTTTTTTTTTGGGGGGGGGGGTCGTTTTGACCCTGGTATTCAAGAAATACATTTCCTGCTCTCTACTTTTGCCTCTATACAACATGATCACTGTTTCCCTTTGTGTACGCGTGGAAGTGCATTTTCCCTGCTGCTGCTGCTGCTGCTGTCTAGACATTGAACTTGGAAGGGTGAACGTGGCCTTCTTGCCTGTCCCTGCTAAATTTGAATAAAGGCCTCTTTGTTGAAGGTTATTAGTTTTTGTGTTTCTGTGACTTGTATACTTCCATGAAGGCGTTAATGCTGGTGCATTAAACACAACACAATTTCTCAGTAAGATTTGAGGATTGGGTAAAGGTTTGTCAAAAAGGTTTGACTTCCATGAGCCAGATTGAAAAGAAAATCAAGTCACTTACCAATTTGAAAAGCCCCCTCCCATCTTATGAGAATGACCGCTCTGGGTTTTTGGTTTTGGGTTCTGTTAAAAGGTTATAAGCGGTTAATATCTATGGCTGGGACTTTATCGTGTCGGTTTTATCATTATGGTGAAACTCTTATCTTATCATGGTAAGAGTTCGGAATGATAATTTCCAGCTAGAGGTGTCTGAAAACCCCTAAAAATAAAAAAGGATTTTTATTTAACGAGCGAAAGTGAGAGTTAGGGAGTTCATCCTTGCGGGTTGTCGGTTCGATCCCCCGCTCAGACCGTCTTAGTCGTTGTGTCATTGGACAAGACACGTCACCTGAATTGATGACGCCTCTGTCTGTCTGTCCCAGGGCAGCTGCATCCACTGACATAACTCACTACTGTCAGTGTTAATGTGTGTGTGAATGGGGGAATGACTGACTTCAGTGTAAAGTGCTTTGGAGTCGTCTGTCTTGATAAAGCTCTCTAAAAGTACAAGTCATTTACCATTTTGCTATTTTCTCCACTGTTGGTTTATTGAGAGCATCAATAAATTCAAAAATATAATTAAATGCAGTTACTTTGTGCAGTTAGGTAATAAAAATCACATTTCTTTGTGTAACCAGTGTCCTGATGAAACATATTATCAGTTTTGTTTTAATATTGCATTTTGAACAGTTTTTTTTAAAGACCATATTTGTGCTTATTGGGCAATAATTGACACGCAGTCACAGCCACACAGTTAACGGAAAAAAACTGCAAGAAGCTGCTAATAGTCTTTGACCACCACTTTTATCGTTATCACGACATAACCACAATATATTGTGATACAATTTTAAAGTCCATATCGCCCACCGCTAATCTAGAGAGTAGAAATCTCTAATGCCATCTAAATTTATCATAAATCCCGATATGTTGGTCCAGGTCCAAGAGGCTCACGCTAATGACCAGCCTGACCAAGGCAAAATTAACACAAATCTCAGAAACATCGTAGTGGTTCATGCTGTTTAATAAATCTTTAAACCGTAGCCATGCTTGCTATTGGTGGCTATTTAAGCAAGCTGATGATTGCTTTTTGTTACAGTTGCTTTCGGATATGAAATATATACAACTGGTGATAAACAGCTGGTGTTGAAGTTAAGGGAGTCTGATTTCTGTGCTTTTTGCCATACTAAATGGACGGATATTCATCTGAGTGTAAGTTTATCGAGCAACGATAACAGACGCCACTGGGTTTCCCAGAAGATCAACTTCTGGAATTACTCGGGTCGTGTGGGTTCAGACTCAAAACTCATGAGCAAGGTTAGTGCGTCAGCTGTAATTCAACCCGCCCAGCCCTTCAAACAGGCCCGTCTGCTTCTGTCAGGAGCCCATCTTAATGGTGTGTCCCATCTGTCTTTTTTTGTGTACTTGTGTGAGTGGTTGGAAGTTTTTTTTAAAGTTCACAAAGAAGGAACACAATGTGGAAAGACAGGTTTGTTTTTCCTGTAAAGTGTTATCAGTGAAGGCTTTTCATTAGACAGAAGTTCAAGTATGTCTTGGTATGATTTTACTGTACAGGAACTTGCCGATCCTTCTTAGCTGCACCGCGAGTGCGTCTTCAACACCTAAAACCTGGGACAAAATCAAGTTTTCAGTTACCTTTACAGCGGTCCTCTATAAATGTGTTTCCGGTAATATGGTTTTTAAACACATCTGATGAAGTTCTGTTCTACTTTTTTTTTTTTTTTTCAGTTTGCTTATAATATTTCCTGCAACGTCCAAAGTAATTTTCTTCTTTGCCAGACAAAAGAATGGCAAATTTGTTTGTCTTGACGCATCAGTGATTGTTTTTTTTTCTTTCTTTTTTGCAAAAAGTAAAAGCAATTTCAGGCTGTGCACATTTTTTAAAAATCTAATGAACCTGTGTTTTCCTGCACACCTTTTTTCGCTCTGTCGCTCGATGTTCACACTGATGGAGTGAGACTAGATGGGCTGCCTCAGGGCTTTCATGGGACCTGTTTTGCCTGCTTTGCTCTGGAAGCTCTAAACCAGGGGTGTCAAACATACGGCCCGCGGGCCGGATCCGGCCCGTCGAACAATTTAGTCCGGCCCTGTGGCTAAATGCATTATCATTATATAAATTTTTTTTTTTTTTTTTTTCCCCCAGTGTCCTGTCTGTCAATGTGGCAATAAGATGCCACAAAGAGCTCATCAGATTTGACTTTCACAAGTGGACAAGATAAAAGGAAGAGAATGATAAAACAATTATTGAAAAAAAAATGTACTTTAATTGAAAATATGCAGTTCCTATATTGTCCACGAGGGGCGCTGTGTTTTAATTAGCAGATTAAGCTTCAGGTGTGGAAAAATTTAAATAATTTCTTAATTTTTATCTGTTTGATGTATTTTGTCATGTAGGACATTGTTTTTAAGTTCCAAAAAATGTGAATAAATGTTTTTCAACATTGTATAATCACTGTGATCGGTTCTTATGCATAATGCACAAGTAAATGTTTAACTGAATAAAAGTATTGTTGAAATTGCACATACTTTTCTTAAAAACGCTGAGGTTATTCATAATATATTGTGTAAAAGTGAAATTAACTTAATATAAAAATCAACAACAAGTCCACTTTTATTAGTTCTATTTAATCTTGCAATGAGTTTACTCGTGTGGCCCTCTTGAGATCAGATTAAGCTGAATGCGGCCCCTAAACCAAAATGAGTTTGACACCCCTGCTCTAAACATTGTTTGCTTGACCGTTGCTGAAATCAGATCGAGATGGTTCCCCTCACACGTGTGCAGGCTCCAGTCTTCGCTCCATCTCAAGCGAGCAGGTTTTTTGGACCAAATGACAGCAACTCCTGCTACTCCCCTTCTGGGAATCGGGGTTAAAAGTGGGTGGAAAATCATTCAGTGGCCCCATCTCAAAGCTAAAACCTACCTGTCAACCACAGGGTATCACCTGTGCCGTGTCCACAGCAAGTTTTCAGAGTGGCTATTTTTAGACTCGTGCGTCTGACGTTTGTGTTTGTCAAAACTCAGTCGCAGTTTAGTTGCTCATTAAACCATGAAGGTAAGCCGGCATGCACCTTGTCAGACCTCTGAAAGGAAATAATTTAAGAGGATATGAATAGACTTCTGACAGCAATTATCTGGCTCACGGGGGTGTACCTAACCTAAGAGATGTTTTCCAACCAGTGATCAGTTACGTGGCAGGCTGGGAAAATCACAACCGTCGATTCTCATCGGAGACTCCTGAATATTCTGCAAGACTGACTAAAAAAATAGGCCGTGAACTGACACCAAGATATGTGCTTATTCATTTACCTTGATTTCCAGAATAATGTTGACCTCGTTGGCCTGCTGAACATGTGCTGACTCACGGAGAGCTCCCCGGCCTGTTAGACCTGCTCGGGCTCTTCTTCCTCTAAGGAACATCTCAAACAGTTAAGGTTCTGAGGATTACAGGACTTGTTTGTGATGGATTCACTGTGCATGACTCAGAATCTTATCTGCCCTTTGTATCCAGTTATGCACTTTTAGCTCCATGGTTGTTTTGTTTTGTAATGCAGGCCCAGGCATGGGAAAAATACAACCCAGATTTCATTTGTCAGGGTAAAATTCAGACGTTTGGAGCTGTTGATCTAAAAACAATAGTTCTAAAACAATGTTATCAGGTCTTGAACTTGATTATTTTTGATGTTTTATTCTGTTTTGAAAATAATAATAGTCATATGTGGAGGATCTTATATTTAATCTTTATTCCAGGGTTGCAATGTTACTTAAACAAGAAGGCTGACAATCCACAATATTGAGCTTGTGAGAACAAGATGAGATTTTAACAGTATCTTTGGTCTCACTAAATATTATTCTTTTGGTTGTTTGTAATTTGTGACACATTTAGACCATTTGTTCAATCTGTAATAGTGTAATTCTATTCAGCAAAGTCAAGATTTGAAATTTTTTTGTCTGGTCAACGTGATTGTAAAACTAAAGTAAATGTTCTATTTTCTGGTTTCACATATGATATAAAGGTGTCATAAATCACAAACTGTTAAGAAATCTTTGCTCATCGTAGGATTATCAGGTTCAGGTTTGATCGCTTCTAAAAGTATTTTAGATTTTCAGTATAAGATTTCAACTGCAGCTCAGAGTCTCCAAAAAAAAAACAGTGACATAACCTTTTAGTGTAGCTTCAATTGGAAGCTTCAAAGCACTTCAGCGTTGTCAGCCAATGGGTTAGGTAGACGTTTTTTTTCTCAGCATGTGCAAATTGTACCTTGTCACTCTGACACTACTTTTTTTCTGTAGAGTACCTGAAAGTCTGCCAGATGATTGTTTGATGCTTCCTCAGTTGTCAGCCAGTCTGACTAGCAGTCTTCATTGGCCGAGTCTCCATTACAATCTGACAACTACTTCTTTGCTTAAAACAATGGTCTAAATGCTACATACAGAGTGTCCAGCTTAAAGAACGCCTCTTCATATTTAAGGTTAATATGGACTTGGAATGAAATGCTAATTAGATTGGCCTTTGCGAGAAAGACTTTACTTACAGTAATATTGTGGAGCTTTTCGTATCCTGAGA
Source organism: Fundulus heteroclitus (assembly GCF_011125445.2). Taxonomy (NCBI): domain Eukaryota; kingdom Metazoa; phylum Chordata; class Actinopteri; order Cyprinodontiformes; family Fundulidae; genus Fundulus; species Fundulus heteroclitus. The sequence goes on from NC_046380.1 coordinate 34,847,778, forward strand.
TCTTGCATTACCTTATTAATACACATGTATGTATACTACTTGATTAATGAATGAAATGAAAATCAACAATGTCTACACTGTTTAAGAGAGGTGTGGACTCCAGTCATTTGAGTTAGAATCGTCTCTGACTCAAGTAACACCTTTAATGGCTTTGGACTTGACTTAGACTTTTACAGCAATGACTTGTGACTTTACTTTGACTTGACCCCCTTGACTTAAAAAGACTTGATATCTTAAACCAAACAAAGTGTCTTACAAAAGAAAAGCGCTGCTGCACATTGATGGAACCTTACCAGGAGCATGTATCAACCCGTTGCGTGTCCCTCGCCATTTGCTAATATTTCTTCCTCTAGTTGCTACATGAAGCACACTTCTGCTGTGCTTTTTACCTGGTTTTCTTCTGCATCCTATGAAGACAGCAACAACTCCCACAATAGCATAGAGGTCTCATGGTCTATTGGGAAGATTGGCACAAAGTTGGGCAAAGAAAGGGGCGAAACAACATTGCCCAAAGAACGAGGACGCTACCATGCAGAATAACTCTAAACAGTAACGTTTAATGAAACTATTACTATCAACAATACTTTTATTTATTTATTTATTTTTCCACATAAAATTTTGTAAGATGTTTATTGCCTGTATAAATTAACTTTACCTATGTCTGTTTTAAATCTTTTTTTAAAGACTTATTATTTGACCTTGGCTTCCACACTGTATCTATTTATTTACTTACCCTTTTTGATTTTTGCAAATATTTTGTACATTACTCTCTTTTTAATTCAGTTGACCATTCCCTTATTGTTCTGTATTTTGTTTATTAATAACTTATTATTCAGTTTGCAGCAGTCAATTTGCCACCCCACACACATACGTGCTCAGCACTGTGGTATGTTTCGGTTCATTTTCAAGTGTTCTAAAAATAAACTTTGACTTGACTAACTTAAATACATTTTTACTCAGATGAGCCGCTGTATTGTTCTTAGTGTCACTTAAATATTTCTTGAATCAGTTAAAACTAGATTTATTATTTTCCAACAAGTTATAAGTACATTCTTATAATCCTCACACACAACTGAGAACTTTTATACAAAATTTAATTTGCCTGCACAGATTACAAGGTGATCAAAAATAGAACTATTTGAGTTAGGAAACCACATGGGGTGAAAAAAACAGCATCTAACATCCTTTAGGCATTTAAACTGACACAAAGAATGATGTATCAATGCTACTAAAGAAACAACTGTATGTTTGATTTTTTTTTTGTTTATGCTCTCTAATCTAATCATGAAGCCTGGAAAAGTCACAGGTTCCAACATGTACGTGGCAAGTCTCTGTGCTTTGAGTTTGAGCCACAAACAACGCGTATCAAAGCTGGTGGATGGCACTATAAGCATTTCTCATTAAATCGGCTGGTGCACAAAATAAATTTTTATACAGTTATATAACTTATTTGAGCTAATTAAATAATCTGATGTTATTCATGTAAATTGTAAAAACAGCTTACTACTGCTAGAGTTGATTAAAAGGGAAATCATTTTTATACTTATAGTAATCTGATTTTTTTTTTTTTTTTATTCTGGGTGAGTTTTCTCGTTATTTTCGAAATTTACTTAATGTTTTGTTTATTTTGGATATCTGCTGTTAATAACAACATAAGGACTGAATTTTGAGAGTTTGGACTGAACTTCCTGTGAGTTGTTCTGACAAACAAAAACACCTTTTTTAAAAATCATTTAAAATATCTAAATTATTAGTCTAATTGAATTTATATATTTGCTCACATGACTTGTTTAAAAGTCAAAATTAAAAGTTTGACTTTGACTCCATTGGAGACTTGCATTTCCTGAGTTTGGACTTATTTTGCTACATTCATGTCTTGACTTAGGAGGATTGATATGAGATTTAACCTTTTGACTTGCTGAACAGTGACTTGGTCCCACCTCTACGGCTTAATGCTGTTGATATTTCAGTACGCCTAAAAGTGTCGTTTCTACAGAATACAGATTCAATAGCTTCAGGTAATAATCTTTATAATGTTAAAATGTCATTTTTGTAGGCTAAACCTTGTTCTGCTATAATTAATTGGTGCTGATAAGGCATTAGCCATGAAACTACTTCTATTTATTCTGTTGACAGCGTTTGAGAGCAAATTATGAAGACACTTCTCAAACTGTGACGATCATGTCACAGATAAGACATGATTTAAATCTCAACTCTCAACAGCAGTTCCCGGATACCCGGAATCTTGTTTTCTGCATAATGTCTGTGATGAATTTTGACATATATTTATATATATATACAACATATATTTTGTGTCTAAGACACCAATTTGTCTTTTTATTTACACAAAAAAGTATTTGTTTGTGGAGAATTGATTATATGTTGACCTATGGAATGTACAGTCATCATATTCAATAAATTAGAATATCCATTTCTAAGAGGCTTGTTTGTCACATTAAAAGTACCTTTTGGAAAAAAAAAACAACAACATACTTTTCAATAAGCCCCCATCTCTTTTGGAGATGGGGGCTTATCTCAGATGCATAATTCTAATCTTAAATGGTGTGTTTTTATTAGTTGGAGGTGGAACAAAATCATAATCAGCAGAAATAAAGGCTTTAACACATCATCAGTCAGTGCTAATCTATATAATGTGTTTCCCTTGTTGAACTGACTGAAATGAATGAACTTTTCAACAATATTCTAATTTACTGAATTTAACCGCACTAGTTTAAATAATTTCTAAGCCTGCATGATTTGTCTCTAGGGCAGTCTAAAACAATAACTTCATCAGTCTTTAGATCCGCGCCTCGCTGATGTAGCGTAATGAACAATAATCTAAACATCTAAGGTTCTTAAAACCTGCATGTAGCACTGCATGCGTTGGCAGCTGAGAAAGGCCGGACCTTTAAAGGAGGCTGAGGGCTCTACATAATGAACGCCTTGGAGACCACTACATCGCCGTTGTTCACTTCCTCACTCACATATCATAAAGCCCTCTTTAAGAAATCTGCCCTACATCCAACAAATTCTTCCCGCACAACCGCGTTATTTATTCACCACACACTTCTGCCTTAGACTTGTTCCAGGTGGCTGCATTCAAGTTTTCTTTTTGCTGAAAGTTATGGTTACCAGTAGAACGTGTCAAAGCGGGGATTTCCATCTCTTCTCAAAGCTGGTTCACGGCACTAAGAAGATGTTCAACTAAATACTTTGTACACCTCAGTGAACCAAAACAGGATCTTGGTCCAGTCAGAGCTTAAAATAGCACTTGGATTACTTTAGAGTCTACTGACAAACAGGTGTGTACGTTCATGACTGGTTCAGTCACTCGGAGCCTCATAATGCAGGGAATTCAGCTCGGCAAGAGACGGCATGAGAACAAGCAAAGAAGATCATTTTATGAAGGATGAGTGGTGGTTTACTTAGAAACAGGGATGTCACATTAGTCCAGCTATATGAATACGTTTCTCTAAGGTCTCATACTAAAACCAGTTCTACAAAGTTGACTTAATGCATTTATTCCATATGAGATCCGCATGCTTTAAAGGGAACATATCATGCAAAATTCACTTTTTTAGCCCTTAAATAAATTTTGCTGTGTACTTGAAGTCTCTAGGAGTGCATAAAATGTTAATGTAATCTGCGCAGATGCTGCGTAGACATCTTTAGATGCTTTTTGGGCCGTATTTTCCTAGCTGTTCAGTGTTCTCTATTCTAGTACCTTTTTTGAACAATTATGCCACAGGATTTGCCGTGGACATGGTCGTGGACTTCCGGCTGTCCAATTTTGTGAAGCCGCCATTTTTCTTTTATCTTTTGCCGCGATTTTATAGTTCAAGCTGAAGGACGCGAAGCTACAAGTGGATAAGTGATGTGATTTGTGTATTAACTAGTGTTGCACCGATACCGATACCAGTATCGGACGGGGCCCCGATCCAGCACTAAAATGGTGGTATCGGTATCGGCGAGTACCAACAAATAGGGCGCCGATACCATTTTGATGTTTGTATGTCACTTGAACGCAGCCTTCTCTCTCCCGACTAGTATTATACATGTTATATAAGTTCATGAAAGTTGCACTATTTTGGCATTTGAGAGCCAAAACTCGGGGTTTAAATGAGATTATTCAATTATTAATGTAATTTTACTGTCTTACTGTTGCACTACTATTATACATGTTATTATTTCACAAATGTTGCACTATTTTGGCTTTTGAGAGCCAAAAGTTTATTCATCTATTGTCACCCATTCCAGGTAGGCAATAAAAAGTTCTACTACCCTAAGTAGTATGCAGTTCTTAATATACACACACACACATTAATTTAAAACAGATGGTATCGGTATCGGTATCGGTATGGTATCGGTATCGGCCAATACTGCACAGCCAGGTATCGGGTATCAGTATCGGGGCCAAAAAATGGCATCGGCACAACATTAGTATTAACCCAAACAAGTCATTGCACCATCCCCCACCATACTACAAAAATGGCCAAGCGGGGTGCAACCCACTGCGACCTGGAGGGGGGGCAGCGTCTAAAGTGCCTCATTTAAACTTAAAGAGCTGGCACCAAAACCAGTGGCTCCGACATGTACCTCAGAACAAGGGTAAAAGAGGGGCTGTGGGGCTACAGTAAAAAAAAAAAAAGAAATGTGAAAATGAAGGCATTGAAAAACATGATATGTCTCCTTTAAACCTTTTTAGATGGTAAACTTTAACTTTTATTTAGCCTATTGAATCTTCTCAGTTCCCGATCCTGTTCATGGAAGGACTGTTTTCTTCAGCCATTAAAAGAGGGGTAGTTTTCATTATTATGTACTGAGTCGGAAGAAAGTCTCTACTTCCTGTTTTAACCTATTTAAAGCGTCTGTTAAGTGCTATAGCCTATCATTATTGTTTAGAGAGGAACTTAAACCATGCAAATGGAAGAAAGATATGTGTTTAAGGTTAAGGTCATTCAACACCTGACATATTTAGGTTTAAAATCATTTTTAAGTTTATTTCTGGGTCGACATGAGACGGCGAGCTCCCAACAGATTACATAATGTAGAAAGGGTATCAATTTAGCATTTCAGTAAATGGCATGTCAAAAACTATTTGTGTGTTTACCATTAATCAGTGAAACATCTTTAATGGCATTGCAGCAGTCAAACCCTTATATTTACTGATCAGCCTTTTGCACGTTTCTACTGGTATTTAGACTATTTATCTTTGTTGATGAGCTCTAAGGCTTGGAAGTTGGAAGACCTCTTTGCCATCACCCTCATATTTAGCTCACTCCTAAATGTTATTATTATTTCCTGTATTATTAGAGCTGCCAGGGGTAGGAATGATTATGGATTGTTAACTGTGTGTTAAATGGAGACATGCCCTGATTTGGCGGTTTGTGTCGTTTTTTTCTAGGAGTCCTGAGTGAGTGGTCACCATGCCGCCCTTTCTACGAATTACCTTGAATGGCTGTCAATTGGATAGTCTGCCTGAAATGGACAGCCCCCCTGTTTTTGCCGTCAAGATTAAAGAATCTGTCACTACAGGTATGTTCAAATGTTTGTGTATAAAATTATGGTTTTGAGCATTGATAACCTGAACCTCTCACAGTGTGCTGGTTTGAGCACCCACAGGCTCACTTTCTCAATGAACTCTGAAGCTTTGCACTCATGTGAGACTTTCCTATAGATTCCCTATGTTTTTTGTTTTCCCACAGAGCGAGGAAAAACCCTGGTCCAAAATAAGGCTACCATGTTCCACAGTTTGAAGGGCAGTTTTGATGCTCACATCAATGAAGGTCGTGTCATTGAAGTGGTCCTCATGAAAAGCACCGACGAGCAATTGGCCAAGGGCATCTTGGATATGTCTGCTCTGATGCAGCGCTTTAACACTTCTAGAAACAAAAACTCTTCGGAGTTCTGGATGGATCTTCTTCCTTCTGGGAAAATTCAGATCCACGTGCAGTATTTCCTGGAGGACACAGATATGGGTAAAAACCTGTGCACTGAGCTGATTTGACATTGGTGATAGTTTTGGATTTGTCATAGTATTCACTATGTATTGCACATATGTGTCAACTGGTTAAGATTTCTGTCCCAAAACATTGACATCTAACATGGTCATTAGCATGAGCATCTGTGTCTTTTTTCTGGTTTAGCACAATGCATTTCAAATAAGTGAAGAGATGAAAACATTTTGAAACGATTTTGTGCAATGGTGTGAAAAAACTATTTATTTCAAACTACAAGCTGTACAGACAGAGAGAAAAAAAATCCCCCACCGTGAACCAAACCCAGGCCGTGGCAATAAAAGCACCAAATCCAAACCACTAGACCATCAGGGACCGTATGCGTCCCAGATGCAGTAATCCTACCCAGACCCACAACTCTTTCTGCCTTTGTACTCTCATATAGGACATCTTCCTGCACAGGTGATGTATACTGCCCTCTACTGGGCAAAGTGCTACAAAACAGCAGTGTCTGATTTCCGTTTTAGAAACCATGATATATCCATGGATAATCAGTATCTAAATTAAATTCTGTAAGGTCTCTTGGAACTTGAGAGGTCACATTTTCTGTAGCTATATGGTCAGAGTAAAAAAAAGTAGTTTTCTCTCTGTTTGACTATTTTGTTATTTAGTATTCCTTTGTTTAAATTAATGGGTAATGGTAACCTTTTCTATGCTACATTGGCAAAGAAAAATAAATTTGGCAGGTTTAGTTCCATGAATATATGGACCACTTAGGCCTTTGCTGAGTTGCTGATTTTATATGTATTTTTTTTTCAATCTATGCGTTATAGCATATAAAAGAGAAAGAATACTCAGACATACTTTAGTAATCCCAGGGGGAAATTGTTGTTTCAGTACAATCGCCATAACATGAGCAAACAAACATCACAAACATTTCAGGGGGAGACGATTAACTGAGGCCTTGCTGCCACTCACTCTGTGAGTAATGGCAATATGTTGAGGTTTAAATAGAACAGACAATTATGGATTACAAAATAATAATAATAATAATAATAATTATTATTATTATTATTATTATTATTATTATTATTATTATTATTATTATTATTATTATTATTATTATTAAGCTCTCAAAGCCTGTTTTCCTTCTACCAACCTGCCATCCCTCATCATACTGCCTCCTTGTTTTGGCTCTCTATATCTGTTGGTGGAATTGCAAGTTAGATTATTTCTCTCAATTTATCACTCTGTTCCTCCAAAAGATATTTGTTGCCTCTTTTTCGGATTGGTTCTATATCCAACCCTGCCCTCCACCCACCTATCCACCTTCCCTTCCTCTCTCATCTCTTCCACAGCTCATTCCTTATAAGGTTATACCCACATTCCAAAAAGTGCAACAAAAAAAAAGAATGCTATATGAGAAAACTTTAAAGGTCAAATTAATTAACTACTGCCCTATAAGTTGGTGATTATTTGTTTTGGACAAGGGAGGATTTACAGCAATGCTGGTTCATGATGTGCCCCATGATGTGACATGGTGATCAAATCTGATTTGATGTATAAATTGATCTCTTCCCCTTCAGGGCCACCAAAGCAGTCGGTCAGGACTCCTGCTCCAGACGGGGTGATGACTCTAAACAAGAGGAGAGGAGCCGTTAAGCAGCCAAACATTCACAGCGTCAAAAACCATGAGTTCATTGCCACGTTCTTCCGCCAGCCCACCTTCTGCTCCGTCTGCAGAGAATTCGTCTGGTGAGACAATTTCCAGCCTTTGTTTCTACAAACTAGTTGTAATTAACATCTTGCTGTTCTTTCTTGTCATTCTCATTGTATTGTATGTTTTTTTATTTTTTTTTATTTTGTGAAGTTTTAAACTTCTATCGGGATTTAATGTGATAGAATAACACAAAGTCCCCCAGAACTAGCAAACAATCTGGAATTTTTCTTCCACTTTGTAATATGTTTGGAAGGAGAATATGAAGCATGTAGTATGCGGTTTTTATTCAACCCCACTAAGTCAATATTTTTCAGAACCACCTTGAAATTAAACATCCAAGCTTTGGGGTTATGTTTCTATGAGCTAGAGACCAAAATATTGTCCACTTTCCTTTGCAAAACAGCTCAAGCTCAGCTAACATGGGTGGAGAGCATTTGAAGGCTTGCCTCAGATTATTTTTTTGGATTTATAACCATATTTTTGATCTAAACTATTCCATTGTACCTGTGGATATATGTTTAAGGTTTTTATTCTGCTGTTATTCTCTCTGTCCCAATGCAAAAAGTCTGTTGCAGCCTCTAATTGATTATCTTCTGTGATCACCTTAGTGAGATTCACCCATTTTTCCATCAGGTCCGACCAGTTTCTTGTCCATGCTTACGAAAAGCTCCCCCAGTGCATTTTTCTCATCGTTTTTCCCCATGAGAAAAATTTAGATTTTCTTTCAGCAGAGGCCTTCCTCTTGCACAAAAGCCAGATTTGCTTTGGGTATATAATTAACAGATTCTCCCATCCAAGTTTGGATCTTCACAGCTTCTCCAGAGTAACCCAGGGCTGCTGATTTATTATTATTATTATTATTATTATTATTATTATTATTATTATTATTATTATTATTATTATTATTATTATTAATTCTCCCCTCTCCTGGCCTGTCTATTTAGACAGACTAAATGTCTTAGTTTGTAGTCATGTGTTAGACTTTCCATTTCTTAGAAGATTAATTTAGGTGTGCACCTTAATGTCCAGGGATTGGGATATATATATTTTTTTTTTACTTCATCCTGCTTTCAACAACATCAAAACATTATCCCTGACGATGTAAGGTAACTGAATGTGAAAAAAACGTTAAAGGGCATTAAAACGTTTTACAAGGTGCTGCGCATGCAAGCTCCAGTTTAAATACATGTTTTGCTCATATCAACAGTCTGGGAAAACATTAAAATATTTTTGTTTTGCATGTTCATCAGTTATACATATATTTTATTTTATTTTTTTCCTTTCTTCTTTCACTTCTGTCATGCAGGGGTCTCAACAAACAAGGGTACAAGTGCAGACGTAAGATCCTTTGAAGCTGATCATCTCTCATTTTGTGCATATTTATCCTTTTGGACATTCATAGCCCAAACTTTATTCCTCAAACCTAAGTTAACATTATATCTCACCATGTGTTTGACCCAGAATGCAATGCAGCCATCCACAAGAAGTGCCTGGAAAAAATTGTCTACAAGTGCACTGGAACAGCAACAAATAGCCGCGACACTATGGTGAGCAAAGTTCATGTGTTCTAGAGTGCTCACAAAATGTCAACATCAGATCTGGCAATGAGGGCGAGGCTTGTTTTTATTATTACCATTTTGTATTTGTGTTGTCACTCTAATGAAATTCCAACTTGATACAGTATTAGGAAAAATACTGCAGTGTATTTTGAAGACTCAAGGTTCTTTCGCGTTAAGAGAAAATAATATTGGTAATTACAACATGACAATGTTTTAACTTTATTGAGTCAAAACAGATAGATTAAGGGCAATTTAGTACTCATTTAGAGAAATATAGAATTCACAAATGGGAATTTCTCTGTTTGGCACAACAGTTGACAAGATAACACAAAGTATACATGTTAATATCCTCTATGGAAGCTAACATTTAAACAGCTAGCGTAGCGTATGACATCTGGAAGTTTTACTACTTCAGTGTTGCAGATACAAGAACTTTACTGACCTTTTTAAGTTTCTCTTAAACATCAGTGTCTTAGCTTTAGCTTGTAGCATTAGCACATTGTTTTGGTCAGGTGAGGGACTAGCGCCTCTGCCTAAAGAGGTGTAGCAATTTAGGAAAATGTGAAAAGGTCAGTTAATGTAAATTTTGACGCAAATGAGTATCTTTAACTAAGAACATTTTCTAATATGATTATATTGAAATATCCACTGTTTTGACAACGCTAGCTCTTATCAATATTTGCTCATATCTTATTCTGCAGGTTCAGTAATGGTTTGTGAATTCCTCCTCTGCACTTGAGTGTTTGTTCATTAAGTCAGTAAAAATAGTAAAAATAACGAGCGGTTGTAGTCTGTGGAGTTTAAATTTGTTACATGACACTTCCAGTAGTTCTAACTTTCTTTTTTTGGATGCATGTAGTTCCAGAAGGAGCGCTTCAAAATGGATGTGCCGCATCGCTTCAAGTACTACAACTACAAGAGCCCCACGTTCTGTGACCACTGTGGCAGTTTGCTTTGGGGTCTCGTCAAACAAGGCCTTAAATGTGAAGGTGAATCATATAAATCCCCTGTTTTTAATTTGAACTTTATATACATGTGTATTTGTCTTCCAATTCTGGGATGGCTCTAACATTCTCACTTTTAATGTAACCCTCATCTATTGCTTGACGTTGACGCTGGTGAGCAGAATGTAAAATGAACGTCCACAGTTCCTGCCAGATGAAAGTGGCAAATCTGTGTGGATTAGACCAGAAGATGCTGGCAGACGTTCTGTCAGAAATTAGCAAGGTTGGTGGAGCATTAAGCTTTGCACTTTGTTTTTCGTCTTTAAAATCGCTGATGCTTATCCTAAATAAAATTGTTTGCTGCAGCAAACTGACAGGAAACAAGATGACTCCAATGGACCAGACATTGGGATTTATCAAGAAAGGAGTGGAATTACAGATCCCCCTGGTAAGAGAGGGAGATGGATAGATGGATGGATAGATAGATAGATATAGAATTGCTAGGCTTCAAGTGTCCAAATTTATGCTTCCAGCTGATGAAAGAGATAATTGTGTTCTTCCAGCTGGTGGAAGAGACAAGAGTGTGCGGCCAGCCCCATCCCAAATTTCACCTTCCCAGTCAATCAGGAAAATCACCATGGACAACCTTGTGTTCCATAAGGTGCTGGGAAAAGGTAGCTTTGGCAAGGTAGGCCCTGTTGTGTTCATTCCTAAGCCCTATCCTTCCTTTAACATGAGGATACTAAGTATTAAGAAAACCTGCTTATGCTTCTCTGAACCCTCCACTTCCAGGTGATGCTGGCAGAACTAAAGGGAACAGGACAGTTCTTTGCTGTGAAATCCCTGAAGAAGGATGTGGTTCTCATGGATAATGACATTGAATGCACCATGGTAGAGAAACGAGTCCTGAGCCTTGGTTGGAACAACCCTTACCTCACGCACCTTTACTGCACATTCCAGACTAAAGTAAGAACTACTACAGTCCTACTTTACAGTTTTTTTCCCCTTACCCCTTTTACATTCACTCCCAAAACCACAACATTCAGAGAACATTAGTGAACAAACAGCATTATGAAGACCTGGGAACACCTCAGGCGGGTCAGGAATAAGTTATTTTTTCAGAAGTTTAAAGTGGTATTCTTGGGCTATAGAACAATATCCAGATATTGGAATATCTCACAATGCTCTGTTCAGTCTAACTTGTAAAAATGGAAGGAATGTGGCACAACTCAATGTCTACCAATATATGGGTGTTGAAGAAGCTCAAAGTTAATGGGAGCATAGATGGCTCCTGCAAAACATCTGAGACTGAAGGAGGGGTTCACCTTCCAGCAGGACAACAATGCTAAATTTAAAGCCAAAGCTACGATGGAATGGTTTCGATCGAAGCATATTCAGATGGTAGATTGACCCAAAGTGCACACCTAAATCCAGTTGAGTATACATGGCAAGACTTGGAAAAATACTGTTGACAGGCCCTCCAGTCTGACTCAGCTTGAGATATTTTGCCAAAAACAAACAAAAAATAATAATTCCTTAGAGGTGCATTGCTGGAGACATGCTCCTAAAGACTTTCTGCTCTTAATTACACCAAAAAGAGTGGTTCTATAAAGTATTTGCTCCATACTAATAAAAAAACATGGCACACTTATTATTTGCATACAAAATTGAAAAAGATGTATGTTTTCTTCCGCTTAACAGTTTTGCACTACTTTGTTGTTGTCTAACACATACAGTCCTAATAAAATACATTTAAGTTTGTCCTTGTTACCTGATGCCTTCACAAGGCATTGCACACCTGTCAGTTAAATGTGTTTCTTGGCTTGTATGTTGGCAGACACTCTAATGAGGAATAAACTGAGGCTTTAGTGCTGAGAGTGACAATTCCCAGTTGTTCATTAGATAAAACGACACATCCAGCTTGTCTTATCTGAAAGTATTGTCTCCAGACTTTGCGCACCTCATGTCTCATTTGTGAGCTGACAGTTGTATCTTGTTTTCACAGGAGCACCTCTTCTTCGTAATGGAGTTCCTCAATGGGGGCGACTTGATGTTTCACATTCAAGATAAAGGGCGCTTCGATTTCACCAGAGCCTCGTGAGTACACCCCTAGATGTGACCTAAAGAGCGGATTTTAAATCGTGTCTAGATCACAGTGAAACGGTTTGACTTTTACTCCTAGGTTCTATGCTGCCGAGATAGTCATAGGACTGCAGTTCCTTCATTCGAAAGGAATTGTCTACAGGTAGGACTCTGCAACCGTGTTCTGTTCAACCTGTGGCTACGGTGCATTAGTATAGTACATAGTGAAGTCATTTCATTAAATGCATGTCGTGTGTGTTTATCTGCAGAGATCTGAAGCTGGACAATGTTTTGCTGGACAGTGATGGACACATAAAAATAGCAGATTTTGGCATGTGCCGCGAGAACACCTCCGATCTGAACAAAGCCCGAACATTTTGCGGAACACCAGACTATATTGCACCCGAGGTAAGTCCAAGGGCCTAGCTTTACGTCTTCGAAACAAATGCTTCCATGCACTGTGAAATTTAACTTACATTTCAAACGTCACTGTGCATTAATTTGTTTGCATTATATTTGTAAATGTATGCATGTCTCTTGGTGGCTATTAAGAATATTGCAGCAACACAAAATCACTTCCACTTGTGTCTATCTCAGATCCTGCTTGGGCAGACGTACTCGTTCTCGGTGGACTGGTGGTCATTTGGTGTGCTGGTGTATGAGATGCTGATCGGTCAGTCACCATTCCAGGGCGACAGCGAGGATGAGCTGTTTATGTCCATCAGGACAGAGACCCCTCACTACCCCAGTTGGCTTACCAAGGAATCACAGAGCATCATTAAGATGGTGAATAATTAGTGTTGTTAAGGGGGATATTACAGATACTGTTTCTGTTGTGTTGATGATTATTATTATTTTTTTTGCCTCACTTGTTTCTCTCAGTTGCTTGAGCGAGATCCAAGTTGCAGGTTGGGTGTGGCCGGCAACATCCGAGAGCACGCTTTCTTTAACCACATCGACTGGGAGCAACTGGAGAAGAGACAAGTCAAGCCACCTTTCAAGCCCAAAGTGGTATGGGAGTATGATTTTATGGGGTTCTTGTACATTTTGGGTGTGCATTACAGCTCATAAAAGCCTAAAATTATGTTCCTAGAAATAAGAATATTACTGTAAGACTAAAAACATTTGTTGATTCAAAAAAATTATGTCATGGCCTACACAGTCTCGAAAGACTGTTTGATTTGACTGTTTTCAAACAGACATTTTTACTTTCCAGGAGTCAGCCACACAAAAAAAGGTCATTGCCAAAAACTCCTTCGGTTCAGAGCGCACTATGCAAGCATGTTAATGGAAAGTTGAATGGAGGGAGAAAATACAGAAAAAAGAAGTGCAGACAAAATGAGAAACGGCTGTCAGTAATAATAAATACTTCGTGGGCTAATTACCACAACGGTCATAGTTGTTTGGATGAAGCTACCCTGGTGCCAGAGACCATGGCAGTAGAATCTTGCTTGAACTAAAGAGAAAAAGGATTAAGTGTTGTTCAAAGTCCCCTCTTTAGATGAAAACAAGTGTTGACTTTAATTTGGACATCAAGGTCTCAGGGCCTGAAGGAAGAGTGGAGAGATACAGAATCCAAGCTTGATGAGGTCCACAGTCATTAGCTACGTTTACATGATCAAAAGTAATTGGAATAAAGGGCCGATCGGGATAAATATATATTGTGATCAGATTAAGTTTAATTGGAATGAAATTGTAATCCAAATGAGAGGAGTGGTTTATGCCGATTGACAATCCGATCAGCACACTCAGCACAACCTTTCTATTTGAAACATTAAAGCTAAAAAATTATTTTTTATTCAGTAACGTTTCAACTGCAATTATAATCTTGTGCAAGTCCATCCTGGACGCTTGGAAGACAAACAAACTTGTATAATACTGCTTTGTTTGTTATTTTTTGTTGCTTAGCAAAGATGGAAGTTCTTCTTCTGTGTTTTTTTGTTGTTGCTTTTTTAAGGGAAATTTGATAACTGCACATGTCAGAGTGGTTCTATTCCGAATAAAGCCAGATGCATTTATAAACGTACATCATGATCGGGTTACCTGATTGTGCCCATATAAACAGTACAATCTGATAATTTTTTGTGTTTTAATCCGAATACATTTCAATCCAGTCGTGAACTTTTTGCATGTAAACATAGCTAGTGATGATTTGAGGAGCTGTGCCGCCAGCATTATTTGCTTCCCTCTGCTGAGAAGCTTGACAGAGATGCTGATCTGATTTTTCAGCTGGACTTGGCACATTCCCATAATCCCAGTTTTAATGACCGTGGTATCAGTGTGGCTCATTGGCCCAACTTAAACCCCATAGAGAGTCTATGAACTATTGTTAAGAGGAAGATGACACAACACCAGACTGAAGGCTAGTATTAAAACATTCAGGCTTCCAAACAATCCCAGCTGAGCCACGGACTGAACGCTGCTTTGCCACACTACCTTTGATCTGGTATTTCATGCAAAAGGAGCCCTGACCAAGATGCTTCTGTAATTAAAATCACTGTTTTATTTATTGGTCTTGAGTTATTTTTATTTTTTTGCGAAACTTACAGTTTGCAATTTAGCACTTGTTAGTGAAATGAATTATTGGAACAAATGAACTTTGTGAATTACATACTAATTCACTCAGATGACACTGCGTATGGGTTTGTCCTTCATACTGGTTATTTTAAAACTTTTTTTTTTTCTTGTTCTTTTGCCCACAGAAATCTCCCAACGACTACAGCAACTTTGATCGGGAGTTTCTCAGTGAGAAACCCCGCCTGACCTACGGCGATAAAAAGTTCCTTGCGACCATGCCCCAGTCGGCATTCGAAGGCTTTTCTTTCATCAACCCCAAACTGGAAAACATTATGGCAAAATGAGAAAAAAGCAAAAATCTGTGGAAACAAATGTTAGCTCAGGACACGGAAATAGACTCTTATTGTATTCTGTTTATCTTCATGTGGTGTTGGCGCAACTGACTTGGAGCCTGGTTGCAACATTTATGGTTCCTCTGATAGAGGAGGAGATTAAAAGGTGCCAAGATGCTTACTGGAAATGTGCGTTATCTTGTCTCGGCCAGCAGAGTGCACAGGTTTCCATCAGAGCCCGGGGCTTCAGATAAGTAAGGGAGATTCTTAAAGCAGCGTCACATTTGTTTATACTAAGGGCTACTAATCAATTATAAGTTTAGTCTTCACTGTTTAATCAGGTGTTTTTCTGATCATCCTTGGATTTATGTGAATTATTCAGTGTACTTTTCATAATTATACTTCACAGGCTTTAATTTAGTCAAACGATAACACTGTATAAACCTGACATTGCACGTGCAAACTGAGGGAGTTGAGGTACTTGGAGAGCACAATCTTTACTGCACTTTTTTGCACCGTGTGGTACCAGACACACATTGTGAGGGTTTTTGTGTGTGGGTTTTTTTTTTTTTTTTTTTTTTTTTAGAAGTAAAAAGTGTTACAGTGGCCAGTAATATTGTCTGTTGATGAATGAATACTCAGATGGTTCATCCCATGCAGAATGAATAGCACTGTCAAAGTGTTGATAGTTTAAATCTGTTCTGAGCTGAAGAAATTGTACCGTGGAGATTTTACTGGAGATGCTTTCCCTCATTGTCGTTCCTTACAATTTTTTTTTCCTGTTTTTAATATTTTATTTTCAGGCTCCTTGTCTTTATATGAACAAGTATAAAATATTGTTATTACAATGAAGGACCATACAAGCAAAATTCTCTGGGTTCTCATTGAAAAAGGGTCAGTGTGTTGACTCTACATGTGTATGCAATGAAGGATGGTATTTTGTAAGGGAAGTGGGATCTAGGAGCCGATCTTTATCGTTTCGCATATATGTTACAATATTTAAATGTCGAGGTTTTAACAGGAAAACTATACAACTCTGTATAAACAAATCAACATGCATTTAGCTGTAACGGTTTAACTGGAATGGTGTCCCTTTTCAAAATCTTTTGCATATGATTCTGAATAAATATATTTGTAAACGGAACATGCTTCCTTGTCCATCATTCTTCATGCTGTGCTTGATTGGTTTTCCTCTGGGTGAGGAAAAAGTATACTCTCTGGGGCAGAGGTTTGTTGTGCTAGTGAACTTACCTTTGTGATTTATGTGAACTGAAGCACCTAAGGAATTTAGGTTTTTAACTAGGGAAACGATTAACATTTGAGGAATTGGTTTGTGAAACTCTGCTCTACTACATGAGCCACTTGAGCTCAAAGGGCAAGTTGCGCCACAACCTTTCCGTTTCCAACTGATTGCACAGTGACTCCCTCAACCTAGCCAAGAGGAAAAAATTTAAAACTTTTTTTTTTTTTGTTACGTCCTCAGAAAACAATTCTTCTATTTTGGTAGCTGCCCAGTGAACTTTGTTGCCTATAGGGGCTCTCAGTGTTCATAAAATGTCAGGATTGTGTGCTATGAAGAAATAAAAGTTTTTTTTCCCCCTTGTTAAGCCTTGAGGTACAAATAAGTGATTACAGTTCAAGCGACTAATTTCCAACAGGTTCTGGTTTCATTCTAAATCTAACAATTTCCTGTATTCTTCATAAATGTGGGTTAAGATATAGATTGAAAGACGGAAGCTTTTCCTTCCAATGTTTACATCCAGACCTGGTTTATATCTCCCAAGGCCTTGTGGAAAAGAATGTTGCTTTGATGAAACCAGTGTGTCACTTTGGGACCATAATTCCAAATTCATGTTCGTTTCGTTTGTTTATAACAGTTTTGCTTCTTTTTCAGTTGAATTGTACAAGATAAATGAAACATGTAGAAAAATTATTTAAATTATTTATTTTGTACACCATTGACAGCCACTGTTTATGGTCTCTGAGATAACTGAGACTGAATGCAGTTCAATCTCAGTTATCTCAGAAATTTAAATTATACAGTTTCATTAGACATAGAGTGAAATATTTCATGTATTTTCTTGTCGTTTTGACGATTATGGCTGACAGAAAATTAAAAAAAAAATTGTGTCACTGTAAAATTAGAATAAGATTAATAAAAAAAAAGGTTTTTAGACAGAAATGTCAGGCGGCTGAAAAGTATGCTCATTTCTATGCGCTCAATACTTGTTTGGGCCTCCTTTTGCAAGAATCCCTGCATCAGTGGGGTGCGGCATGGAGACGATCGGGCCTGTGGTTCTGTTGAGGTGTGAGGAAAGCCCAGGTTGTTTTGATAGTGGCCTTCAGGTCATCTGCAAATCAGCATCTCCATAAAACTCGTCAGCAGAAGGAAGCATAAAGGGCTCTAAAATGTCCTGGTAGGCGGCTGAGTTGACTCCGGACCAGAAAACCCAGTTGACCGACACCTGCAGAAGACGTGGCACCCTAACTCATCACGGAAAGTGGAAACTTCACACTAGACTTCAAGCAATGTGGGTTGTGGGCCTCTTCACTCTTCCCTCACACTCTGGGATCTTGATTTCTGGCTGAAATGCTTTACTTTACTACAAAGAGGGCTTTGGACCAAGGAGCAGCAGTCCGGTTCTTTTTCTCCTTAGCCCCGTCAAGATGCTTATGACATGGTCTCTGGTTCAGGTGAGGCTTTACGCACAGAATGAGACATTGATAAGAATTGTCTTTGCGTAGAGGCTCTGGGTGCGCTAACTCCAACCCCGGTCCGCTTCATGCAAAGCTCCCCAAAATTCACGACTCGAGGTTGCTCAATAAAACTCTGAAGGCTGTATTTATCCTTGTTGCTGTTGCACCTTTTCCTACCCCACTGTTACCCTCCACTATACTATGCCTGAAAATAGCACACTGTGAAAAACAAGGTTCCTTAGCAATGATCTTTTTTTTTGTAATTACATATTTTCTAATTGATGATCTGACACAAAATACATGCATGGGGCAGTCCAATTTCTCAGGATAATAAACACTTGTATACATATAAAGTATTCCTGGATTTGTTTTCTTGAAAGCCTTGATACAACCTTGCCACAATTTTCTTGGCAGTGATATTGATGTTGTAGGCCATTTGAAGTATATATGAAATTCTATTTAGCCTTTTTTTGACCATTGGTCCCTACAATTTTGTTATGTTGGTTTTTTATCTGTAGATATCTAAAAAAAATGTAGTATTTAAACCATATTTTATCTTATGGGTTTGAAAGTCAGCTAGTTTCCCTTTATGGTTTAATGTGAAATAAGAAGTAAGTCCTTTTGATGTCCATCTGTCCATCAATTTCGCACCATTCTGATTAGGCAAAAATCAAAAGCAGACCATCTTAACATCTTTCCAGTCTGGTTTAGTCTGTTCTCCTCACACACCTCATTCCAAATCTTGAATGTTAATTTCATCCAAGGATTATCAGGATTTACATAAACCAGTACTTTGAAAGTTGTAATGTAGGCTCCTGAATCTTATTCTAGTTTTTTTTTTCCCTGACATATACACAGAGAGATTATCTTGTCCCACTCTTTAAATTTTTGTTTTGGGATTTCAATGGGGGGTAGCAATGATCTGTTATGGCTTGCCCTCCTTGTGGAGGGTGTCAGTAACGTTCCTCTGGACATCTGTCCAGTCAGCAATCTTCCCAACGATTGTGTCGCCTACTTACCCAGACCCAGAGAGACCTTTCAGAGTCTAAATGGTCTCTCAGCCTATAAATAGTGGAGGCTCAGGAAACCTTAGCAGAGGTTTTGAGTTCAATAGCTGATTAGGGTGGGACACTTAATTTTAAAGTGATCACAGACATAGGCTTGATATAGTTTACGCTATGATTACGCTGAATCTGCATATACATTGAAATTATTGACGAACAAATATGACGCTGTGTGGTAATTGTTTGAGATGTAGGCGAAGCGCACTAAAAGCAAGGCTGCCATCTAGCGGACTCAAGCCGATGTGCAGCTCGCCCGATCGGTGCGGGGATGGGGAAACGTGCTCGCAACGCGCTCGCCTTGTGTGTGTGTGACCCGTCCTTATCTCTCTGCCCAGCGGTATCTCACAGTTGTTCAACAATAAATAAATAAATAAAACAGAACTACGGGGCGCCACGGATACAAACTCCTTTATAAAGGTATATGTTCTTGCAAACAGGCGGTTTAAACCTTCTGTAGCATTAAAGTTAAAGGGAAAATAATCCTTAGATGACTAATAAAATGGCATGGCTGGAAAAAAAAAATAAAAAAAATACGCAATTCAATTGTAAAATGGTGCGGTTATTTCGCAAAAGAAAAAAAAACAGCTGCCTCTGAATTGGTGCCGCCTTTTCTTAACGCTTCGAAAGATTGGCACCTTTACTTTTGTTGAATAGACAAATTAAATAATGAAAGGAGATCAATTGCTTTTGATTGATTAATTGGTCTTCCATTATCTCTGCGGTTGAAGCAAGACTTGCTTTCAGCACAGCCAACACTATTTTTGTGGTTGTTTCCACCCGAATGTGTATTGAGTATCGGCTCTGTTCTTTTCTTTCCCTTTTCTTTTGTCACGACAGGCGAAGGCTTGGTCTATTGTGGAGGATTATTTGAGAGATTTTCAGCAGGAGCCTTTATTGCCGATCGTCCGAGTGAGCGGCACGATGCTCCGCGGTTTTCAAAGAGGAGAAGATGCACTCATTTTGGTTGAGGAAGGGGGGTTTGTAATGATAAATGGATGGACTTTGAACGTCGCACTCACACTGTCAATGCATATTTCCAGCAGTTTCTCCCGCCCTCTCCTCCGGTAAAAAAAAAAAAAAAAAGGCAAGCCGACTTGCCATCCATGTGCCAGGGTGTTGTGCCGGTGTGGATGACAATGTGTGCTGGCTGGGGTGGCTGTGATGAGGCGTGGGATTGT
The DNA here is from genome assembly GCF_011125445.2 of Fundulus heteroclitus. Classification (NCBI taxonomy): domain Eukaryota; kingdom Metazoa; phylum Chordata; class Actinopteri; order Cyprinodontiformes; family Fundulidae; genus Fundulus; species Fundulus heteroclitus. The sequence goes on from NC_046380.1 coordinate 34,867,828, forward strand.
GGGATTTAATTAAAAGTAGCGATCAACTCGCTCTACCTTTATGTCACATCACTCGGGGCGCATTTTTATTTCACTTCGAAAACGTAACCAGGAAGGGAAACAAAGCAACTCGTTCATCTTTAACAACAATCCACCGACTTCTCTTATCGCGAGGTTGTTTATTTATTTTTATTTTTTTATGGGAACAAAAACGACACTTATCGAAAGTGGACCGATTAGCCTATAGATGTGCAATTAATTTCAGCTCAAGTCCCTATCCCGCAAAAAAAATAAAAAAAATAAAAATAAAAAGACCTTTGACGACCATTTCTGTTGCTATAAATGAATGTCAGCAGGGAAATATCGGGGTCTTTCTTTCATGCGCACTGGTTATGATTTTCCGTCTCCACTCTGCTTGTCAGATGTTTCATTGTGTGTGTGTGTGTGTGTGTGTGTGTGTGTGTGTGTGTGTGTGTGTGTATGTGTGTGTGTGTGTGTGTGTGTGTGTGTGTGTGTGTGCGTGCGTGTGTGAAGATGGAAGTCGGGATGATGATGAAGCCAGGCTCAGAGGCATATAGGCGGCGGAGCATGCGCAGTTGATGCTTGTGCCATATTGGAATGAGGTCGAGAGAAGGAAAAGTGCGTCAAGCTAGCGGAAGCAGCGCGACGCGACCCGCCACAGTAAAAGCCCCGCTCGTTGCCCGGGCGACGGATGGGGGGGCCATAGATGTCGAAGAGTAGAAGCTGCACGACCGTCAAGCGTCGCCGCCATATTGGAGAGAGGTATTTTGGGGGGCGAAAGGGAAGCCAAATTTGGCGCAAAACAGCTCAGTTTCAATGCGATTTCGTGTTCTGGTGGGACACTGTGGAGCCAGGTGCATTTTTAGGGCGCTGAAACATTGACAGCACAAATACTCGAATTTTCATCGGTAATTTTTAGGAATTTCATCCATGACAAGTAAGCCTAGTTTTTTTTCATGGTAAATTAAACAACGACAAACAGTGCAAAAAATAGTTATTCTTTAAAGCAGCAAGAGCAAAACACCAAGAAAAAAAAAACAAGTTTAAACACTAAAGTAAAACAAGAACCCGTCTAGGTTAACAGCGTTTACAAATGCTGTGAGGGACAAGGCTGCTTGTGTTTTTATAAACACTATTGCTAGTTCTATTCCTGCTTATTTGATAAAAATGTCTTTATGGTAACATAATGACAATAAAGATTATTGATTCTGAGGAAACTCAGACTGATGGAAAACCATTTCAGGGGACAACCTGAGGCTCACGGAGAGTGTGCAAAGCAGTAATCAAAACAAGCTGGGTGGGTGTTTTGAAGAACCTAAAATATAAACAATGTTCTGAGTTATTTCTCTTTTTTTACCCCGGGCCGACAGAAGACCGGGGCGGCAGGGGGGAGACCGGGACGAGGAGAAAGGGAGACAAAGAATAGAAAGGCGTGGCGTGAGGGGAGGGAGAGAGAAGAGAGAGAGAGAGAGATGAGAGAGAGAGAAGAGATAGAGACAGAGAGAGAGAGAGAGAGAGAAGAGAGAGAGAGAGTAGAGAAGAAATAGATAGAGAGAAGAGATATATATAATATCTTATATATATATATATATGCATATATATATAATATATATATATATATATATATATATATATATATATATATGCATATATATATATATGCATGTGTGTGTGTCAAAATACTTATCCAATCGAAATTACAGGATTTCAGCATGCTTCTCCTGACCATTGTCAGTCAATCTTACAGCAGTAACAATATCCGGCCAGCTGGTGCTTGTGAGAGAATCACCAGGAGCTGATAATGGATTTAAAACTTAAGTTTAATCAACCTAATGTAAATGTACTACTGTTTACTTAAGTAAACGGAGCAAAACAAACAATTAAGGCTAACAAAAAAGCAGAAACATCTCTCCTTCGGCTACTTTGAATTAAACAGAACATTTCTGAAGTAAGAAAAGAACATTTGATCTCTATTATTTCATCTGATTTAGGCTGTAATAGTCATGCTGATCTTATTAGATTCTTCAGACATCTCATACTGATATTCAACTATCTAAGCGTCACACTCATTAAATAAAAATCTCCAATCACTTTCACATTGAAAGTGTGTCACAGTCATTGTGAATAATTTAATCTACAATCAGAGGTGAGTGGTAACTAGTTACATTTACTTGAGTAACCTTTTGAACAAAATGTACTTCTAGGAGTAGTTTTACTGCACGTTACTTCTTATTTTTACTTGAGTAAATATTATGATGAAGTATCGCTATCTTACTTGAGTAAAATGTCTGGCTACTCTATCCATTACGAGTAACTTCACTGATTAAAGAACAAATTTTTTTTTGTTTTTTTTTTTACCAAAAATGCACCACAGAGACACACTTTAGATTAAGATGAGACTTCTTGTTTGTACACAAACTTTGTTGTTTTAATTAGATTTTAATGATCGTCTGAACTCATCGAGCCATTCACAGGTCAAGTAACCATACAGTAAACAGTATATTGTCATTGGAAGTGCTTTGCACTGTCCTAACTTACTGTATATACATTAACTGCTTGGTTTCATAAGTGTTATGTTGAAAAACATTGTTTCTTCTGCCTGAATGTGTTACTTTGTGTTATTGATTGTAAATGTTTTATGTTAGCCATTAAAATACCAGAATTTGTACATAATTTAATAGGAACGCACGTCACTAAGCTCCGCCCCTTCAAAGAGTTCAGAGAGTTCTTTTTTTTTCTTTTTTTAAAACTTGCAGTTTCGGTAAAAAGTTGGTTGAATAAGGGATTGAGTTTGAATTCGGTGTTCTTTATCTAAAAAAAGGTCGCTAAACAACAGCATAAAATGGCCAGGGCTGCACTTAAAATATATGCTTTGAATTTGTTGATAATTATCAATATCAATCAATATGATATCTATTCTATCAATATGTTTTTTTCTATGTCGCCCACCCCCAGTTCACACCCAGGATATTCTTGCTCCAAGGCAACAGTGCTAACAGCTGTGCCTATTGTTGTTGTTTGGTTTTTTTTTTTTTTGGAGAAAATTTGTTTAAATTTAAGCGTATTTTAGACAGATTATGTTTTCATGTTGACCACCTGTCTTATTTTGTTTAAGGCCTACTGGTCAGTCTGAAATATCACCGTCATTAAGTCTAAAATTAAAATAAATTGTTATTTTATAGCAAGTGGCTCATCAGTATTAGCCGATTGTTAACTTTTTTGTGTTTTTGCTGTTTTTGATGCGGAAAACCACGCTTCCAACCGTACCTTGAATCGGTTTCCAAGGCGACACGCCACTAACAACATGGCGGCGCGCTGACGTATCGTTCCCACGAAGCGACGCGGCGCCGCAGGTCTATGGCGGCGGCGACGCGCCCGTCTTATTGTGAAAGGCTCCGCCGGCACTCCGGCTTTCTTTCACTCACGCTGGATTAACACTGCTGCGAGAGCGAGCAGCAGGCGGAGAGGAACGGCATCTAAAAAACCCACTTGGAAAAACTACTTATCGGTAAGGGGCGAATTCGGCGACTCGATATTCACGTACTCTGTGGTGTTTGTCACGCGTTCCCGACGGTGTTGGGGGCGACGGGGGCGCGCTCGCCTTTTTTCCCGTCTCTCAAAAAGATGAGTCGGGCTTCGGTCGAGTGTAAGCGCCCTTATTGCTCACCGAGCTTTGCTCCTATATCGCTCCGGCCGTGACGTTCAGTAACTTGACTCGGACACAGTCGGTCCCACCATGTGTCCGAGGAGTCCCGCACGGCGCTGACACGCTCCGGGACGTTTTTATCCCGCGTCTGTTTATTCACCGGGGCTCGTTTTAATCCGGTACGTGTCATGCTTTTGCTCTGTGTGAAAGTTGGAGCCGTCAGCGCAAGCGTCGGGTCTCCCTGCATAGAAAAGCCATTCTTGGCCCCCATCGCTTCTGTGCTTCTTCTGAATGCAGCGGTTCGTCCGAACGAGCGTCGCAAATGTTACGGCAAAAAGGCACTTGAAAGAATGCGTGGAAATTTCCACTTATTTTTTGGCCTTGAATAACTCCGTATATTTACTAACGTCGAAGCCTTACATAATGAAGGTTGCACGACCTCATCCGATTTTGGGGTTTTCTCTTGAGACGGTCGCCCAAAACGCCACATCCAAACTACATGCGGGCTCTCGTGGTGGTGGTGGGGGGGCCCACGGACGCCAGAGCGCGTTGCACAAAGTGAACGGTTGCCGTTTCCCCACGTCGACTCAATGTAACCGATTATTCATGTGGCCCCCTTAACTTCCCTATTGTGCAACTTGAGAGATCGGCTGGCGGCGCGCTGCTCCGACTGACGTGCCGCTACAGCAGCGGCTCCCCCCCTGCAAGTGCACGGGGTTTGGTTTGTTGTTAAATAGATGGGGGGGAAATGATGGCCTTGGTTTATTACTGGTTATTTTTAACTGATGTTGTTTTGGGCTGAAGTCGTTAACAGGACAGATGCGGTGCAGGTCAGCTCATTGCGCATTGCCCGTGTCGATGCTGTTGGGGAAGTTGAACTTGTTACAATTTTCGTTTGAGGTGTGATACTGACACTTCAGGCCGCCTGATGCCTCTTCACGTCCCCCCCATGTCGTGGAGCTAATTTAAAAGCTACAAGTCATCAGTTCTGTCACTAAAGCAGTTTTTTTTTTTTTTTTTACCAAATGAAAAAGTTTTTTTTCTTCTAAGGGAGACAGTTTCTTCATGTTATACAGAGTAGTTATGTGTGTTTTTTTTAATAGCAAAAAAGTAAACAACATGATTAGAAAAAAAAAAATAGAAAAGCACCAATCAAATAGCCAGATATGTTAATCAGACCAGTTTTCTCTTCATGGGTCCTGATTGGTTGTGGGGAAAAAAATATCAGATTTTTTTTCTTCATATTTATTAAATGCATCAAAACTCCCAAGAACATGGTCCATGAACACATCAACCAGGAGCGTTTTACCTTGGATCACCATATGATTGTTAAGGACCTTTTCTTCGATGTATAAATGGACATCATTCTGTCCCTTTCTGTTGTGTTCCAAACTCATTTTAAATCTTTTAGCTGTTATAGTCCGTAGGAGAGGAAAAAAATAGGATTGGCAGGCCACACCCTGAAGAACACTGGACTGGCCAAGAAAGGCCCGATCAGAGCTTGTCTAATTAACTATAAAGTTGAAGCCTCTTTATTTAATGTGATATTATTCAAAGAAGACCTCTTCTGTTTGGAGTTTGCTCCTGTCTTCTGTTACTTTTTCGTGCTGTGACCTGACAATGGGGATCTGTAAAGTGATCGCCTTCAGTATAAAAAAAAATCCCATGCTTTCACCATGTTGACACGAGTAGGCTTATAACATGATCACAATGCCTTTGTTTAAAACAGAAAAGTAACAAGTATTCATTCTTCTGCTTAAATAATATACAATTACAGCTAAAATAGTGCAATACGGTTTGATATTTTGATGCTAATATTGAGAGTTAAGCAAAAATATAGATGCACACCTGTTTAATTTACCCTATCCCCCATGTTATGATGTTTTATAGCGTAAAAACAAACTGATATTGGGCAGGCTAATTAGTCAGGCTGTCTGCTAGGGTAGCCAGCCAGCAAAACTTCAGTTGCTTAAGCCTCATCCTCATAAGACTGATGCCACCTCTTTAGTTTCCATGTCATCCAGCACTGTTTTTTTATGGAGGAGGGGAGGCGGGTTCCAAGCAATGAAAATGGGCTTCTTCAGGCCAGCTGGCTGGCAGTGCTCAGCAACAAGTGGTGTAGAGGAGCTCTGCATGAGTTTGTGCTCTTTATAGATGGTGGGGGGGGAAAGACTTCTCATTCCAGGAATGGTATGATGGAAAACTTAGAAATCATCCCATTTTAAGCGCTTATATTAGACCGTGATACTTGTGTTGTTACAGTGGTCACAGTGAATAGGACTATTATCAATTCATTGATGTTACTACGAAACAGGAAAAACCCTCCAGTCGAACTACACGTGTGTGTGATATAAAAGCCTTTGTTTTAAGTGGACACAGCTGCAGGATATTAGAAGTGATTGATGTATTCAAATGTTTTTTTTTTTTTGTAATGTATAGCAGAAAATGAACAACTACAGTTTTTAATAGTCGTATCAAAATGATTTAAAATGAATGCCTAACACAGAGTGGTTTCACAGGGCGGTGAATTTTGAGCTGAGCTGATATTTTTCCTTTTTATACTCCGAGCATGTTTTTTTTTTATTTATTTATTTATTTATTTTGTTTTTTTTTTTTCATCAAAGAGCCATCCTTTCTGAAATTATAGCAGCACGCGGCTTGTTTCCATGCAACAAACACAAAAGCAGATGAGGGCTGTGACTCCGCTGAAGGGATTTTTCTACAGGGCTTGATCCGCCGTGGCTCCATTGTGTCCGACACTTTTGCTGTCAGTTCAAGTCAAACTTTCTTTCTTTCTTTTGTGCCCGTCGCTCACATCTGGCTCTATTTTGTTTATTTATTCATTCATTTATTTTGTTTCTTGAGTGATCAAACCAACTGACAGTTTTGGATTGGGTCACGGCGGTAATGAGACACCTACGCTAAAAAGACCTTATGTGTGTTTTTCTATTTTATCTATTTATTTTTGGAAAAAATCATTGTCTCTGGAACCATAATGCGTTGTTAATAGCTCATTTTATGTCTCACATTGTCCTCCTGTGGGTTCCATCCCTGGCAACTCTATTGCTTTCTAAGTTATTTGGAGAGAGAGAAAAAAAAACAGCAAAACTTCGGCTGAAGCAGACTCGCTCACTTTATGTCCAGATTGTTGCTGAATCCTGCTTTTTTGACTAATCTATCACCGTTTTTGGCTGAATCATACCAGTCCCGGAGTAGACTGCTGCCAAAACATCTCCGGCAGCGCAGGGACTCGCCTTCCTTTCAGCACTTTGCCTTCTCCCCTCCTGCTCCGTCACTGGCTGCATTACGTTTCAGTGGAGGGCAGGGCAGAGAGCTGTACGTTTTGGTTAATCCCAGGGAGTATTTTAAGTTGCTGTTAAGAGATCTGAAATTGAAGCACACGGTTTTATCTGTGGGGAATTAGTCAGTTACAGAGCGGCCTCAAAAATCCCTGAATCTGAATGATTGTCTCCATTTTTAGCATCTCGTCTAATCTCGACTGAGCAGGCTGCGTCTCAGTCAACGTCGTGTTGTGTCTGATAACGGAAACAGAGAAAATATGGAAATGAAAACACTTCAGCTTGGTAAAAATACATTAAATGAGGGCACTGGGAGTCAGTTAAAGGCAAACGCACGTTAAAGAGTGACCTCAAGCCAAGTGAAAACACTTATTAGCATAACAAGTGTTTTTTTTTACTACATGTGATGATAAGAGATGACAATTTTTATTTAAATTAATTGCAGTACTTTTTTTAAATCTCTGCTCTTATACAGTCAGAGCCTCACATAGACAGAAACTCCCCCTAAAGAGAGCTTTTAACCACACCGGCTTCATTCGGTAATGCAGCTGTGCTTCCAGACAGTGCGCAGTAATTACTAATTCAATCCTACTTTGACTCCTAGAGTCAGACTTTATTGCTCACGTCGAACCGACGGCAGAAACGGATAACAGATAACGGATCTTTTTAAAAAAAAAAAGAAGAAGAAAAAAAAAGAAAAGAAACGGATAACAGAGGTAACAAGCCAAGCCATGCAGTCGGCTTTTTTGGGTGGTTTGTAAACCTCGTCGGTTATAGCAGGTCTTTATCAAAGAGTGATTCTCTGAGCAGTTTTTTCTCCTGCAGCGCTGCCCCCTCCCACACTTGTTGCTGTGCACTGCCGGTTAGCGGGCCTAAAAACGTACACCAAACGTTTTCCCTCATTTGGAAGAGAAAGGAAATGGCGAGCGTTTGGTAATATCTCAGGAAAAACACAGACTGGTGTTGTAGAAACTGAAAGGCTGCCATCTATCCCCCGTATTGCAATAAAGCTGCTACCTACAACATGCTAACAGCCAGCTGCAGGCTTAATTAGCCAGCTAATATCCTCTATGTGTACTATCTATCTAACAAACAAATATATTCTACTTCTGCTTAAGTTTATGAATGGAAACGAAAAAAAGCAAAAAATCACTGTTGTAAATAAATAACTTTAATAATCAATATATTATATTGTCTTAGCAGTGGTAGGAACAATTGTCACTGTCCCCTCAAGAAAAGCAATTAGATCATGTTATTTCCACAGCTGCGCTTCATTTTGTTCTCTGTGGTAATTAATATGAAACGATGAAAGTCCTGTATTTTAATTCTACTCAAGGTTTTCACGCTGTGAAGATCTCGTATCGGCCCGTGCTTATTAAATACTTTTTTTCAGGTTCAAAGTGTCGAGATGCAAACTCGGCCCCAGTCTTACTCTATTGGGCATCGCTAATTGCAGGAGGAAATTCAGCTTTATTTAAATAAATAAATATAAAGTAACCAACGGTGAGCCACAGCTGCCACCCGGCAGAGTTTGAGGACGTGTCCGGCTGCGTTTCTGCTCATACGGTCGGAACGCGCCTCCCACCCGGGGACAGCACTGCAAAAACAGTACTAAAAGTAAGTAATATTTTCTTAAAATGAGTGTATCTATTCTTGATTTGAGCAGGTAAATAAGATTATCTGCCAATGGAATAAGATTTTTGCACTTAAAATAGGAAGAACTGATCTCCATCGTCTTATTTCAGGTGCAGTTTATCTAATTATCTTATTTTAGGGGTAAAAATACTCACTCCACTGGCAGATAATCTTATTTACCTGCTCAAATCAAGGACAAAAACCCAAATTTTAAGAACATTTGACTTATTTTTAGGTCTGTTTTTGCAGTGAGCGCAGGCCGTTTTAGAAAAGCTCCATGGCATGTAATGTGCTGATGAGAATATGATGCGTTAAGTGCTCGTGAAGCTCTCAGTGCCTGCGCGCGCTCTCGTCCCCTCTCATCGTCCGCGGGTCCAGTCAGCGTGTCGGGTTGGTGCGAGGTCTCTGCAGACCCCCTGCTAACTGTGGTCCACGCAGACCACTGTACTGCGCGCACAACAGGGAAGTCACAGTTCTTCCTGTCTGCCTGTACGAGCCGGGGCTGCGGTGAAGAACTTCTGCAAAAAAAAAAAAAAAAAAAAAAAGCCACGGCTGGTGCAGCCTGATGCGCCCGTACGCAGCCAAGCAAGCTCGGTTTGGAAACTTTAAAAGAAGCAGGGTGGAATCAGAGGCGTGTTGATTCAGGTTTTCTCTTCACATGTAGAATGTAACTTTTTTTTATGTCAAAACAAGCATCTGTTCTGCTTTTCTCCCTACTGCTCTTTTTTTTCTCCCCCTCTCTCTTTCAAAGACCCCCCCACACACACACACACACACACACACACACACACCCTCCTCCTCCTCCCAGGACAATGAGGACCTCTGGTCTGTGTGTCTTTGTCAGAGGGGGGGGAGAGAAGACAGAGAAAGTCTGGTGCGGGGTCGCGGGTGAAAGGTGGAGCTGATCCCGGCGGAGCACCGGGGTCGCAGTGGCGGTCCGGCGGTCGGGAAGGGTCGGCCCTCGGCGGCGGCCCCCGCTTTAATAGAGATGTCAGATGTGACAAAGACGCGGCTGACAGCGCGCCTGAATGGAGCTGAGCCGGCTGAGCGGCCGCTCTCGGCACCAGCCTCTCCCTTCTTTTGGCATTCACGCCGCCGTCTCTTGTTGCTTTAACTGATTTCATCTGCTTTTCACCATCATGAGGGGGTCAGCGCCGCGTGTCACAGCTACCCACGTTCACGTCAAGCCGCCGTTTTGAGTCTTCCCCGCCACTTCGACAAGAGGCTCACAATTAAGAGTTGGAAGAAGAAATTCGCTTCACTGGTTGAAGCGACTGCTTGCAAGCTAACATTTTCCAGCCATCTGGGGTGCTACTTAGGTGCTAAGTGCAGGGCCAGAAGAGAAGCTTTTAGAATATTAATGTTCCAACTTAAGATTTGGCAGCATTGTTTAACAAAAGCCACATTACATTTTCTCAGAGACTGAAACAAGTGCACATTTATTTTTTTCTCCCCTGGCCCTGATATGCAAATTAAGGCTGCTGGGATTCTCTTCGTCTTCAGCCTGAAATTCCACTCACCGCTTCAGGTTGCTCTGGCCAACTGTTGGTAGTTTTATTTTCAAGAAAAAAAAGTACTTTACCTGGCAAAACTATTCATAACACTTTATTTTCTTAACACGTTAAAACCGTAAACTACAATGTATTGTATCAGGATTTTATGTGCCAGGCAAACATAGGATGTTGTGTACTTGTAAAGTGGAAGGAAAATGGTGCAAATCTGAAAAGTGTGGCATGCATGTTTATTCAACTTTCTTCGCTCTGACACCCTAAATAAATTCCCTTGTCACCAACAACATTAAAGTTTAAATATCTTTAAATATTGGCATTAATCAGAGAAGCAGCCTACAGGTCCACAGCAAAGCTGGGTCCAAAATTATCCTTACACCCGGCGATGTAGATTCAAGATTATTTTCAGTCAACCCAGTAGCTTTGTTTCTAATAGTAAATGAGACAGATGTCTGTGGGGAAAAAAAAGTATCTGTTTTGTTTTTATACCTGATAGAAAGATACAACTCTCAAATCCTTCTTATAATTGCGAAGCAGCTTTTTACATGTCTTCATTGGTATTTTGATGCCTTACTCCATCTTAAAGTTGGAAGGCCTCCTTGCCACCACCCTAATCTTTAGCTCCCCTCAGATTCAGCTCAGGACTGAGCTGGGCCGCTCCGAAATGTCAGTATTACTTCCAGCCAGAAGAAAGTTGTTGGTAAAAATTAAAAGATAATTTTAAAGTCTGCCAGGGGTAAAAAAAAAATAGTTGTTGTCTTCTGGAAGAGATGCTGCACTTCCACAACTCAGTAGCAGGTTAACAAATGTGACTTTTATGGAAAGTGGCAAAAAGAAATCCATTTCTTGAAATTCCTTTTTACATCCGTGACGACTGAGGCTAACTGGGTAGTCTTCTTGCAATCTGAATGTTGTAGGTTTGATCTGTTATGGGCAAAGCTCTTAGAAAGAAACCCTAAAGAAGACGGGTAGTAGCAGCAAAATGTGCTTCTGAAAAATATCGATCAAGGGGCTGAATACAAATGCATGCCACACTTTTCAGATTTATTGTCAAAAATTCTGGATTTGTTGGTCTATCACACGAAAGCCGTTTAAAATAAAATAAAATAAAGATAGTTTGAGGTAATAATGAAACATGAATTAGAAAAGAGAGGTTCTAGAGGTCTGCTTCCTGTTGGGAAGGTGCTGAATGTTACAGAAGAATTGTTGGAAGAGATCCGGGGAACTTTTTGCATTTACAGTCTGACACATCTATCGCTATGAAGCAAAAGTGCCATCTCACACATCTTATTGTTGAAACTAATTTCCGTTACCGTCCGCTGCCGCAGAGGCAGAGTGATATTGAGCAAAAGAGAACATAAAAAAAAAGGCTGACTATGTCTTGTTCTTTCTTGCTAGAACTTCGGGCCGGTTTTGTCTCTTTCACTCGCTGTCGCCGGAGAAAATCCCCACTCAACTGATCCTTCCCCCAGCCTCAGCCTTGAGGGGGCCACCAGCATGAGCCAGGACACGCTTGAGTCTGGTAAGAACTTCTCTGTGAGCGCCTGCACGAAATAGGTTGGCTTTAAAGGGAGGGTAGGAAAATAAAAAAAAAAAAAAAAAAAATTGTCTTCCAGATGGAGACTGTGCTCAGGATGTGGCTGACTTCAGCTGGGATGATTACCTGGAGGAGACTGAAGCCGTGGCCGTGCCTCATCACGCCTTCAAACATGTGAGTGTTATTTTTATTTTTAGCTCTTCGTTAGGGCTGGGCGATATGGATTAAAAAAATAAATCTCCAATTTTATCATACCAAATCCGATTAATCGATTTTTTTCCTCCTTTTTGTTTCATAAAAAGAAATTAAAGAAATTATTTTAAAACCTTGCTTTTTATGTCAAGCATTTCATCAGGGAGTTGACCTGAATTCAAAGTGCAACTAAAAACAAGCTGTGAAACATGCTTGTAAAACAAGATGGCAGCCGTGCCATTATAAACAATGAAAATATAACAAAACATTTGCTGCTACTGGTATTACACATTGAGCTAAGAACAGGCTTCACTGCACTGTGAACTTCAAACTAAGTTTAAAAAAAAAGTAAATAAGTAAATGAAGTACCTTGTATTATGGTAAAAAAAAAAAAGTTTCCACTTAACAATATTTTGACAATACATTTGCCTAAACATATATTCAGCATCACATGCTGTTCTCTTCATGGAAACCCAATGAGTGTATTGGCAAAATAAAATCCAGATTTTCCAAAAATGAAATCTTAAAGAATTGTAAATTCGAATTAATCGATTAAATCGATTTATCGCCCAGCCCTACTCTTCGTGATTGTTTACCAAGCTGGTGTTTGTAGACCTCAGAGGGACTTTCCGAACTTTGCTCTATATAAAAGCACGATTCAAACCATCAGAGTAAATCCGGCTCCCGTCACACCGCTTTAAAGGCTTCATGTGCATGAAATCGAGCAGATTTAAAGGATCCTAATAAAGCGGCCCTAATCATGTCTCAGGTGGACCAGGGACTCCAGACAGGACTGACCCCGGGCATGAAGCTGGAGGTGTGTGTCCGCTCAGAGGCAGACGGGCCCTACTGGGTGGCCGCCATCATCACCACCTGCGGCCAGCTGCTGCTGCTGCGCTACGAAGGCTACCAGGACGACCGGCGCGCCGACTTCTGGTGCGACATCATGACGGCGGACCTCCACCCGTTGGGCTGGAGCCGGCAGCACGGCAAGACCATGAGGCCTCCCGAGGGTACGTTGCCGTCGGAGCTCGCCGATTCTGAGTCAGTCGGACGAGAAAAGCTCTAAAAATACTTTTGAATCATTGGGCGCAGTTGTCCGCGCTTAGAGATGAAGCAGATGCAGAGCTGCCTTTAAGTACAAAACCGCTGACTCAGCTACATGCAGCTTTCTACTATATTTGGCTGCAGAATGCCATGATGTTATTAGCTAGATTTGTTCCTGCAGATGCTGGCACACGTGGCCTTATTAAAAAAAGAATCTTATTTTAACAGAGGTTGTTTTCAGAACATGCAGTCCCTTAAAAAAAAAAAACACAGCTGTGGGATTTTTTTTTTCTTTTTTCATTTTGACATGCTACAGCCAAAACTTAATATATTTTAATGTGACAGATCAACACAAAGTGCATAAGCAACAAGTGAAAGGAAAATAAGAGATTTTTTTTGTACTAATAATATAAATGAGAAAATTTGGGCGTGTGGTTTTGCGAGAACTTCTACTTGAGTCTCAAGTTTCTTGCAGCCATTAAAAAGTTTTCATCGCCGGCATTTCTATTATACCACTTATAGCGTTTTGCACACAGGACAAAAGAGAATTTCAAAAGGCTGCCAGCATTTCCGAATGTGCTTTGTTTTGTACTTCATAAAATTCAAATCGAAGCATTCGGCTGTTTCTACAAATTTTTCTTCAACCTTATAACTGTTCTACTTTAGGTTGGTCTGTCAAATAAAATTCCCAAGAAATGCAATTTTTTTTTGGTTTTAATGTGACAAAATGCAGAAGAATCTCCAAAGGGTGTGAATACTTCTGCAAAGCACTGTACGCATGCTTTCAAGCAGGAGGAAAACTTGGGTTTATCTTCTTTTTAGCAGTTTTATTTAAAAGTAAATAAGCCAAGTCCTAAATAGGGCTGTATGATTTTTGCCAGAAATCAGAATTGTGATTTATTTCAACCATAACTGTGATTTAATTCAGCCTTTCCGATGCATTAACCACAAGCGACAGAAATGCTCTGTAGATAAAGATGTTTGTGAACAAGGACTGTTTAAAACAAGATATTGAACTGTTTTTGTTAATCAGAATATTATTATTCAAGAGAACAGCTTGTTGAGTTGGACGTCAATCCTTGTTGAACATAAAGTGCAACCAACAAACAAGTCAATGTATTAAACAGTTTGACCGTAATGCCATTGTGAGATTCTGGTAAAAAAAAAAAAAAACAGTATGATTATATAAACTCTAAAACAAATAATAAAATTAGATTATCTCACTGCTGCAACTCTCTTCTCTACCATGTGGAGGCAAACCCACTTTAAACGTATTACACCTAAAGGACGTGTCTGATCCATGAATTCTTAAATAACCAAAGATTCCAGACCTCTGCCATTTGGAAATGGTGATTCTTAAAATTGTGATTATATTGCAAATGTGATTAATTGTCCAGCCCTAGTCCTAAATCCGATTTTTCTTTGCCAGTCTAATAAGTAAATATTGTAACTAGTCAGTAGACGAATAAATGTATTTTACCGGTTTTAGTTCGAGGTTAGACAAATGAAAAAGGAAAGGCAGCAGAAAAGAGTGTAATCTTGAAGAACGACTGGTTTCCTTTAACCTAAACACTGTCTTTGAACCTTTTTGCTTTAGGTGTGCGTGAGAAACATCCAGAGTGGGAGGCTCTGTTGGAGAAGGCCTTGGCTGAGGAGTGCAGTGTGCCTGCCAGTCTGCTGGAAATGGTAAGGCAGGGGTTAGGAGCATCTGCCCACCCTGAAACCCAGAACACACTCACAGCCTGGGAAGGAACTTAGTTTTCATTTCTCTTTCATTCCCTGGGTGTGTGCCTGCAAGAATATTTTAGCCAGTAAGAGTTAAATGAAGTTGTTGAGGTTGCCACAACAAAGTTAGACCACGACGGTTGTTCGGTTGATGTCAGTAATTTTAACTGAGTGATCTGGAGGAAACGGCACCACCGTTCTGACAGTTTATAGCCTCGGGTGATCAGAGCAACTGATTTACATTCACAAGAGTACACACAATGTTTTTACTTTCTGTTTTACTTTCTAACTGAAGGTTTCTGGCACTAAGTCTGCAAATGTGACTTCCACATGGAGGACGCCGGTTGAGAGCGGCGTCAACTTGAGCAAAATTAGATTTTTACATCTGTAAAGAACCCCGGCATGTGCAACTCGCATGCAGCCGGTAAAACACCGGGTCCTTCGAGCAATTGCTTCCACCACCGGGGCTTTGATGCTGGAAGCAAATTCACAGTATGAACAACCTGTGAAATTCTTCAGTGCTATTAGTTGGCTTTCAGCCACGGCGCTTCAGTTCTGCCACTCAGTTCCACAGAGCTTTCTCTCTCTCCTTGCCGAGGTATGTGTTCACGTGTGCTTGTGCTGCCCGCTTCTCATTCACGACCGCTCTCCATCCCCAGCCCCAGCGCGGCAGAGACCCGGTGGAGCTCCTGACGGCGGGCTGCTACGTGGAGCTGCAGGACAGCGTGGAGCCGGGGCTGGCCTGGGCTGCGGAGGTGGAGGAGAACGTCGGAGGGAGGCTGAAGCTGCGCCTGTTGGGCACCGAGGGCCTCCCGGACACGCCCGCGACCCTCTGGCTCTTTTATCTCCACCCGCGCCTACACCCACCTGGCTGGGCCAAAGAGCGGGGCTGCACCTTGAGGCCTCCGTCAGGTTAGTGGCTCGTTCGACACCGGCCGAGTTTTAAATGTAGAAGGAAAACGGATGAGCGTAACCTATGTGAATTATGACGCAGGGAGAAAAGGCAACAGAAGTTGTTTGATGGCTAAATGTATTCGGTGAAAGTGTGTTTGTTTTTCATCGCCGACGCAAAAAATGAAGTGACAGTGAGCCATTAGAGCTTGAAATTAGTTTTCCATCCATGATTAGATTAACTTTCAGGATTGTAGTCTGTAAATACCATCTTGTTTGTGTGCGAAATGTAAAAAGCACTAATGGCTGAATACGGTATGTCCTGACACAGCTGGTTTCTCTTCTATTGCCACTACAGCTAAAGGCGTATTGATTTTTAATGCCAGGCTTTTTTTTCTTTTTTTTTTTGCAAATGTGGGTTTTTTTTTATGCATTTGGATGCTCTGCTTACAGAAGCAAGAAACAGAAGGTGGTGGGAAGTAAAACTGTTAAATGTATCTCTAAAAGCAGTCTTTCTCACATATATAGACAATTGAAGTTTACATACAAGTTATTTATTTTCTAAGTAATAAAAAATAGAGTTTTAATAATGCATAAAATCCATCGTTGGCTTTCGTTCGTTGTTCACTCCACAAATGCCATGCAGCAGCAACAGGCAATCCGCCGCTAAAATCAGTCCACAAACTTTCACCATTATTCTTCCTCGTCGTCCGTATTTATTTACAGTGAACTCACGTTTGATCTTGAGAGGTTTCCTAAGATTTCCCGTCTGACATCTGAATGATCCTGAGTGAAATCTGTTTGTGTTGTACGCTGCCACCACACGCTGCATGAGCAAACCTGTTTAAGCTACAATTATTTTTATCGCTACGTATGGCGTCTCTCAGGCTTTGGAAATTGGCCGTCTGTTTTAAAATCTATAGAATGTAAAACTGATAGAACGAAGCAGGCTGGCATTAGCTCCTTTATGCCATTGTGACAGACTGAGGTAAAGGCAGCTGGGAATTTGATGATTACCAAATGCTTCCTATTATTTTGTTGGGAAAAAAAAAGATCTGGAACTGTTTGCCTTAAATTGTTGCTCAGAACATGATAAGGCTTTGTTAAATCTTGACCAAAATGAGTTTCCTTCATGCTAACATGCAGTGGCAACATCATTTTAAACACCTGTTGTGGATGTTTATGTCACAATCACAGCGAAAAAGAGACTGCATTGACTGCTGCCGCTCCTGGTGTGTCATATGAGCTGCTCTGCATGTTGGGCTGCTGGTGTGGGAGAGAGCCTGTGTAAACCGCAGTGGAAACACTACTAATTAAACATGCCTTGTAGAAAGCAAAGCGCTAAGTTTATGAAGGCAGGTTAAAAAATTAACGAGTCAAGTAATCAACAACACTTGCCAGAAAAGAGGAGAAACATGCCAACATTAGCCTAGCGTATAAATTGCTCTGGATTAAAATGTTGTTGACAAGCAAGATGCTGTTTTCATCTCTGTGGGTGAGCCGACACACTGTATGTACACGTCGCTGCTAACAGGGGTGGTTGGTAACTAGTTACATTTACTTGAATAACTTTTTGGGCAAAATGTACTTCTAGGAGTAATTTTTACTACACTGTACTTCTTACTTTTACTTGAGTAAATATTATAAATAAGTATCACCACTCTTACCTGAGTAAAATGTCTGGCTACGCTATCCACTACGAGTAACTTGCCTGAATCACGAACAAACCCGTTTTAACCAAAAATTCACCAGAGAGACACACAGAGCTACAGATTATAGGAAGACTTGTAGATGCTTGTACATTTGTTGTTTTAGTGATATTTATTATCTGCAGAGCCCATTGAGCCATTTACAAGTCAAGTGACCATACAGTAAACAGTAGATATCATTACTGGAAGTGCTTTGCACTGTATATACATTAACTGCTTGGTTTCATAAGTTTTATGTTGAAGAACATTGTTTAAAAAAGTGTTTCTTCTGCCTGAATTTGTTACTTTGCAATTGTTATTGATTGTAAAGGTTTTTAAAAATCAGTCATTCTAAATATTTACTCAGTACTTGAGTAGCCTTCTTAACAAATACTTTTTTTACCCTTACTTGAGTAATTTCTTGGTTGGGTACTTTTTACTTTGACTTGAGTAAAAATCTGCGGGAAAAAAAAGCACTAATGGTGGTCCCCAACCTTTTTTTTAAACACATACCAGTTTAATCTCAGGTAATATTTTCATGGACTGGCCTTTAAGTTGTGGCGGATAAATACAAGGAAATAAAATGATACGGTCTGTGGCCTGTTAGTTGGGGACAACTGCCTTACACCATATTACCAAAGCATGCCTTCAGGGGCACTACAGGTCTGTTTTGGCTACAAAAGGGGAACCAAAACAATATTACTCACATTCATGATGTCATAATTATTCATAACTGTGTGCTTGATAGGTGCAGTACTCTCTGACCTAAACAAAGCTGCTTTTGGCGTGTCCTCTGACTCTCGGCCTTGAAGCAGCTGGACCAAAAGCAGACAGCTCCGTATTTCATTTTAGTTATTTAATTTGTTATAAACTGTTACATCCATACTAAAGAACAGCTTAAGTTGAGCATAAAGACTAATTAGGAATACTGTCTAGTCTACTGTCCCCCTGCTTAGTGTTTTGAGGCCGTAAAAAAATATCCTTTTCATAATAATGCAGACATCAGATAGCTGGTTTTGGCGCTTCAGCTGCTGATCATTGTGCGTTTGTTTACTTCAGAACTGCTGGCGCTGCGGACTGAGGAGGAGTGGGAGGAGGTGAGACAAAGGATTAGCGACCTTCCTCAGGATGAAGCTCTGACAGCGGAGTTTGCTAAGGTAATTCCAGCACCTCGGTGCTTTTTACCAAACCCTTCTGTTTATTCACCGGCGACAATTCGACCGCGTCTTTGAAGCGAGTCGGTCCAAGCTGGGTGTTCTGAAAACGTCTCAGGAAAGCGTCTCGCTTTGGTTCTGTTGTTCAGGATCAGCCTGCTATCGCCGATCATTGTTTTAAAGAAGGGATGAAACTGGAAGCCTTTGACCCTGCTGCACCCATTTCCATCAGGCCTGCAACTGTCACCAAGGTAACAGGCTCTCATTCCTCTTTCGCTGCAACGTTCCTTCTGATGCGTGCCGTTTATTTTTACCAACATCTTTTTTGCACTTATTACTCCAGCGGTCCTCGCACAGCCTGTTGGTTTGTTGACACGTGGTCGAACTCGGAGGAGACTTGTCCGTCTGAGAATGTCTGAGCCGCTCTCGTCTCCTCCTTTTATTCGTCAGGTGTTTGATGAGAAATCCTTCCTGGTGACGATGGATGACCTTTGTGGAATGGAGGAGTCAGAAGGTGCAGGGCGAGCCTTCCTCTGTCACAGAGACAGTCCAGGGATCTTCCCAGCACAGTGGAGTCTTAAGAACGGGCTCCCCCTCAGCCCCCCACCAGGTTTGCACTTTCAGATCTATCCCCCGTGTTACGCTTTGATTGTTAGATTCTTCAATTCTTCGTGCCACCCTTCCCGTTCTCTTTCACTTCCACTCACCTCCCTCTTGTCTTTGTCTCTCTTTTTCGCTGCAAACAGGTTTTCAGGGTTCCGACTTCGACTGGGCCGACTACCTGAAACAGTGCGAAGCCGAGGCCGCTCCCCAGCATTGCTTCTCTACTGTGAGTAACTTTCCATCTGGCAATTTATCATTTAAAACCAGGCAGCGCTTTCTGCTCATTGACCTAAAAAGGATGATTAAATACAGTAATGATCTGATATTTTTGTGTGTTAAGGGTTTCTCTCTGTCTTGTTAAAGCTGTTAAATGTAGCCTAGAAATTAACTGGGCATGTGCAAATGAACTCCTCTAGACCCCGTCGGAGCTGAATGCTGTTCCCCATTATGATCAAATGAGGCGGAAAGATTATTATATTCAAATTTAAGTAAATATGTGTACTTTTTTACATATGTTTTGCATAAAGAATAACTGAATACTTTGTTGGAAAACAGCATGAAACCAACAGCATGCCTTCTTGGAAGTTGCAGCTGCAGATCTACCAGTCGCTCTCCCTGTCTGGGTGTAAATGCCTCTACATACGGACGGGTTTGATGCAGTCTAGTGCAGCCTGTTGGTAATTATAGGTTAAACACCGCTGCGCATACTGTTGTGCTCCACTTTATCTACTGCAAACCTGTGAGGACACCTGGTACAGATGAATAAACAGCCATAAAAGGAGATTTAGTTTCTCACCAGCATTATTTTACTATAAAAATAAAAATAAAAGATGTTAAGAAATACATTTTAATAGCAACAAAATCATACTATTATTTCTTGGCAGTTATTGCCCCACCTTCTGTTTACCAGCATTAAAAACAAGAAGTGCATGAAAAGAATGGTGGTTAAAAAAAATAAGCATCCCATAAAAAGAATCGTTGAGATGCAAATTAGAACAAGAAGTCAAGATGTCACAGACATTAATCTTTGAGATTTATGGGAACCCAGACATAAACAGGAATGTTTTCAGTCTGCGTTTAAAAGAGCAAACAGCTTCTGCACCGTCTCAGGTGTTGACAGGGAGTTGTTTCCAGAGCTCAAAGGAGTCCTGGTGTTCAGGATGGGGGGAATTTTCTATATCAAGCTAGGTTTATACTCCACACATTGAAAAGGGCGCTGTCGCAGCTCAAGGTTGTGAACACTACGAGTTTTCGGAACGTGGTGCGGACCGCGCGGGCATGTTTCATTCAAATTGGGGGAATTCAAAGGAGCCCTTGCTGAACAAGTTTGCCTGTACTGACATCAAATGGCTTAGAAGTTTCAGTGGCACAAGTTTGCTAAATGCTTTGATGTTAGAGTTTATTCTGTTACTGAAAACAGCATACACCCGTGTTACTGGCATACTTTCAGGGCTGAGTTTATTGGCCAAGTTTGTGAGTACAAACATGAATTTTGACTTCTGTTTCCATCACTTGCTGTGTAAATCAAGTCTAAAACCACAACTAACAGTATGTAAAGCCATCAGCTTGTAATTAGTAAAGCAAAATATTTTGTTTAAACCTTTTATTTAAGAAAAGATCCCTATGGGCTTTACAGACAGGCTATAATCCACACCGTCACGTCTTCGTCTTAAAGCATCTTAAATGTCTCAGATCCTTCGTTTATTTCTGTTGAGCTGGCAAAAACACACCAACCATTCTTCATGATTGTTTACAATACCACACATGGCAATTTTGGGTGTGTGATGTCAACTGCTTCTTCTTTTGTTTACTGCATTTGCACTGGTTATGTGGAGTAGTGCCCGTCTGTGTGTTTGGAGAATACTGCATTTATGTTCGTTTCAATTATAAAAGTCTACAGCGCTTTTATGGGTTCGCACCCAGGCCGCCCAGACCCAACGCGAGGGTATAACTCAGCCTTTAAGGTAAACACTGTAGGAATTTTGATTATGCGTCTCGTGAACCATTATTGTGTTTATTTGGTCAGGAGTTTCAGATAAGTGTCCTGGTTGATGAACAATTATCATGTTGGTACAGTTAACCATACTTGTATTTAAATGTACTGGCATTTTCAGGAGTTCACGAGAAACAGACCCACAGCATGACATATCCTCCACTTTATTTAACAGTTGGCATTAGTTGCTTAGAAGTTTGTAGAAGTTCCCACAAACTCTGATCAATTTTAAAAAGAATAGTCAAGCATTAATAAAAATGCTTCTGCTGCGTTCATTTTGTAGAGATTTTTAGTGGTACCAATAATTTTGCTACCAGTGATTTTGTTAGACAATGTATTTGTTAACATGTTGTTTTTTCTCTACGTTAGCTTTTCTTAAATTGGTTGGGTTCTTTAGATTGTGCTACTGCAGTAAAAGTTTAATTGCTTTTAATGATTTTCCCACATCTTTACCAGGACTGCTAACAAATCTTTCTACTTCTGTATAAATGTTGCTAAATTGTTTCCCTTACAAGAGATCATAAAGAATCAGATGCAGATGATGAAATTGCATCCACTTCGTCTGCCAGCACAATGAAGTAGCTGATAAAAGTCAAATTTTCATTAGCTGTTATACCCCAATCTTTTTTTATTTTTATTTATTTACAGGAACAGTGTGAACACAGCTTCAAAGAGGCCATGAAACTCGAGGCTGTCAACCCACTGTCACCTGAGAACATCCACGTGGCGACGGTCATGAGGGTTAAAGGTCAATACATTTGGCTCAGCCTGGAAGGTGAGATAGAGGAATGAAAGAATGTGTTCTGTTTGTTTAAAGAAAGAAGATAAAGTTGTTGTTTCCCCCTGTGCAGTAAGCAATACATGTTAGACTAGACAACAAGTTGTTGATAACATGTTGTTCAGTTATTGGTTGGCTTTATTCTGTTTGGTTTCATATTTTATTCCGCTGAAAATAATCAACTTGGGGGGGGGGGATTTTGAAAGGAAATCCAAATTCCAAAGAGGCAAGGATTTGCACAATTTAATCTTATTTGATGTATCGTTATATTTTAACTTATTGAACACCAGGCAAAGTTAAAGCTAATCAACATTTATTTGTAAAAGTTAAAACTAGATATTTGAATAATGAGATATTGAACTCCTGGCTCTACTTAAACAAATGTGAAAATATCTTTGAACAAGAATAGAAACAACCCATGGTCTCCAATGTGTAGCTAAAAGGCTAAAAGGGGTGTGTGGGGGGGGGGGGTTAAAGGGTTTTACATGTTAGAAACATTTTATTAAACACGACATTTAAGTTCTTCCTTTCCACATCTAAATCATTTAGTTGTGGTGTCTATAATGTGGAACTGCAATGCTTATATAAAAATTAAATTGGCAGATTTATGAAACTGGTTAGCCAGAGGTTCATGGCTTTATTTAGTAGCTCCACAGCAAAAACTGTGATGCAATTGTTGAAAAAAAAAAAACAAAAAAAAAAAACTAATAGTGAAAAAAAAAACTTTTTTGCATTTCTTGAGATTCTAAGTACACAACAAAATGTATTCAAGGGCTAAAATAGTGAGTCTTTCATGATATGTCCGCTTTAAGAAACCAAATGTCATACATTACGTAGAAGAATTATTATTTTTTTGCTTTTTGGAGCTTCCCCCATTTTATTTTTTTTTATTATTTTATATTGAAAACGGTTCAGTGAATTTCAGCATCACTACTGGGGACCAGCCAGGTACAGCCAGATAATAAATGTCTCTGCCAACGCTGAGTAAACCCAACCTGTGTATTGCTTTTTGACATAAGTCAACCTTTTCTCCTCATACTGTTGCAATTAGACACTTTCAAATAAAACACGTGACCGTGCTCTTCACAGGGCACACCCCTGAGTGCAGAACGTTCTCTGGCATTTTACTAAAGGTACTTTAACCTGTAGGAACCATACAGTGTGACAGAAATCCCTCAAGTCTGTAGCGTGAGAGCAGTAACGGGACCCTGCCCAGTATGTACGTGTCGGGGTGGCTCTCCATGCAGCACAGTGGGCTCAGAAGCACACGTAAAAACAGACGTGATCCGCCGTGTTGTGTAAATAAGCTGAATTACAGAAGGCTATGTAGTTTGTTTAATAAAAGAACAAGATATAGACCACAGACATATATACGTAGACGCGTCATAGGGCGCAGGTTCGCACGTCAACGTCACCGCCATATTGTATGTGGCAGAAAAAAGTTGAGTTCAGTTATTGTGAACGTGGATCAGAGAAGATGCCTCATTCCTGTGCTGCAATAAATATACACACACACACACACACACACACACACACACACACACACACATATATATATATATATATATATATATATATATATATATATATATATATATATATATATATATATATATGTGTGTGTGCGTGTGTGTGAATGTGTTATGAATATGATCAATTTGTTAAATCTAAACATTGTGGTCTTCATTATTTCATAAAACCGTGTCACATGTGAACCTTTAGGAACAGACTTTTTGGGTGAGTATTAAAGAGGTAAAAATAATAATATGAGGAAAAAAAGTCCTAGGTCAATAAAGTAAAAATAAACAAACAAACACAAAAGTGATAATGTTATGATAAAAACATCATATTATGAAAATTAAGGGGGAACATTTCCAGAATAATCACAGTTTGCAGAATTATTTCACTCCTGGAGTAATAGGGCCAGGTTAGATTATTTTAAATATTTTTATTCTTTAGGAGAATAAATTCAGGAGAATGAAGCTAAAGGGATACGAAAATAAACTTGTAATATTACAAAAGAAATACTACGAATACAAAGTATATTCAGAGATTAAAGTCCCTCTGATACTGTTTAAGTGACTGAGTAACTGCAGATTTGCCACATTTAAGATGGCGGACGCTCTGACTTATCGCAGCATAGGCAGAACCCGCCCAATGACGCGTCTACTCTTATATGATGTCTATGATATAGACTAGTTTAACAGGAAACTGACCTGAAGTAGCTTCAGTTTTTACTTGCTACTGGAAGGGCTGAACTCACACTGTAGCTTCTGGGTTTGCAGGCCTGAAGCAGCCGATGCCAGAGCTGATCGTTCACGTGGATTCGCTCGACATTTTCCCCGTCAGCTGGTGTGAGACGAACGGCTACCCGCTGGTTTACCCCATCAAGCCTTCAGGTATACACGAGCCATCACAGTGGCTGCTCCCGCTTTGATAAGATTGATGTTAAAACACGGACTTACTGCCAACTTTCACTCATCCTGACCCACTGAGTAACATTTCAATCTGTTGCATGCTCGTTTCTACTGAATGTAGTAGAGAAAGAAAGAAAAATTGCTGTGGTGCAGCCGGAGAAACAGTGAGTATAAGAGAACGGTCATTGGTATGTCACTGACTGTGTGTGTCAACGTCTTACTGAGATTTCGCTACTTTCCAGCAGGACCCCCCCTAAGTCTTCATCACCCGACGCCGTCAAGCAGCAGCTCGCCAGCCAGTCAGAGACGGGCGGTGAGTGCGTGCTAGGTTTTCTGTTTAAGTGACTGGTTGGCTGCGGTCTTTGGTTGTTCTATCAGTAACGTGTGATTTTTGGTGAACAGGACAGGGGAACGGTAAATACTGCTGTCCAAAGATCTACTTCAACCATCGCTGCTTCTCAGGGCCGTACCTTAACAAAGGTCGCATCTCTGAGCTGCCTCAGTTCATCGGTCCTGGGAACTGTGTCCTCGTCCTTAAAGAGGTGAGCCGCATGGTCTAAACTAGCCTAAAACCCATGGCTGAAACACAAAAGGGAAGATGAAGTGTCACGCACCCAAGTATTTATAGCTTTTTCACACATTTTGACAAGCATTAAGTCCCATTTCAAATGCTGCCCTACTTTGTGTTGCTGTAGACATAAAATCTGGATAAAATGCACTGAGGTTTGTGGTTGTTACATGACAAAATAGGAAAAGGTTCTGGGGAGCATGGATGCTTCAGCCGGGGCCCGGTGCAGTGATTGATGGGGTCAGTTCGGCTTCAAATGACAGCGGTGTCATTCCATCCCATGGCGCTAAATATATTATTTACACTTTTAACTTCAAATGACCCTGTTGGCAAGAGCTCACCCCCACGCCCAAACCACTCGCTTTTGCAAAATTTGACTTCATTTTCGTTAAGAAAGTCAGGGGGAAAAAAATTAGCTGTTGTCACTGACTACTTGACACGCACGCTTTGATAGAGGAAGTACTCTGAAATTAACTTTAATGTGCAAGTCGCTGTTTTTGTAGCTGTAGGCCAGTTCTGTCACTTTTGGTTTTGGCTTGTTTTTTTTGCCATGCACAACTGTTAAGTTAGAGTCACTGAGCTGCACGCACGCAATCAGCAAAACACGCTTCCTAATAAAACCATGACTCCTCTCATGCCTTTTTGAGATACTGTAGATCTAAAGTGCTGCAGTCGTTTTCCTTTGTGTCCAGGTATTGACTCTGCTGATAAACTCTGCCTACAAGCCGAGCCGCGTGCTGAGGGAGCTGCAGCTGGATCAGGAGAGCCGCTGGCAAGGCCACGGAGAGACACTCAAAGCCAAGTAAGGGGAAACACTCTTTAATCTCAGCTCAAGGTGCTCAGCTCCTCGGAAAACTTGCTGAAATCATACAAGTGTTCACAGCTGGCCTGTTTTGAGCGCCCATGCTGGATTAAAACGTCCTCCAAGCACAAATGCAAGTGCTTTCCGCCCAGCAGAGCTGCTGCTCAGGGCTCCTCGGGCTTCTGCGAAGGCTGTCATTTCGCTGATTGCTTCTGGGAGACTTCAGCAGGAAGTCTTTATTTTTCACCTTGCAATCTGTGCGTCTGTGGAAGAAATGCTACTTAGTAGTCCCCGTTCATCAGTACTTTTTTTATTTTATTTTTTACATACCAGGTACAAAGGAAAAAGTTACCGGGCCACTGTTGAAATTGTTCGCACCGCGGATCGGGTGGCAGACTTCTGCAGGAAGACCTGCGTTAAACTGGAGTGTTGCCCCAACCTGTTTGGACCTCGCATGGTACTGGAGCAGTGCTCGGAGAACTGCTCTGTCCTCACCAAGACAAAATACAGTAGGTGGTCATAATCACAACGAGTGTGTCTCTTATATTGTTACTTTTTAAACACTTTCCCCGAGCTTGAAACGTTCTCATTTTGAAAACCGTCGGCAAGCTTCAAAAACAAGCGGTCAGAAACGTCTGAATGGGTTTCTCTCATTTTGGCTGCGAGTCACATGTCTCTTTGTAAAACGCTGCTGCTCTGCTGATTTAGCGTGAACAGGCAGATACAATCTGACTGCATGTTTTTTTTAAATCCCCCAAAATGTTTGTTAGTTCCCTTGGGGAATATTCAACGTGATTAAACTATGTTTGGTTTGCGTTCATCCCAGTGATCTATTAACTTCAGACGCAGTGTTGGATGCACAATTTCAGAGTTGACCTGTTGTCTTCTCACCAGCCTATTACTGCGGAAAGAAGAAGAGTAAACGTGTCGGCCGTCCTCCCGGGACTCACACCAGCCTGGACGCTGGAGTAAAAAGGAAAGGCAGGAGGAGGAAGAGGCGGAAGCAGCTCTTTGTCCACAAGAAGAGACGCTCCTCGGCCTCAGTGGACAACACGCCCGCTGGCTCCCCACAGGTACAGCTAACCTGCGTTTTCATCGGGTCTTTGTGTAATCACAGATTGTCGGACCCGTCTCGACACTCTTGTGCTCGACTTGGCCCGCAGGGCAGTGGAGAGGAAGAAGACTTGGATGAAGATGACTCCCTGAGTGAAGACACTGGCTCTGAGATGCAGGATGACCTCCAAGATGACTCTGAACAGTCCGTTGGCAAATCTCAGCCCGCCACGCCGTCCCCCTCCCCGCCGCCCACACCCAGGCCCTCCCGGAGGCGGCGGAAACCCCGCTCACCTTCCTTCTCTGATGATGAGAACCATCCTCCTTCACCCAAGGTAATGAGAATAAAAGTAGGCTGTGTTAATATTCAGTAAACTAAAAAAATTTAAAAACCAGGTACTGGTCTCGCCAGGTTAAAGGGGAAGTTTGGTCAACAGGGAAAAATCAGGGGATCATTAGCTAGAACTAAAACTAATACGGTCGTGGTTATTTAATGAATTTAGCGTTAATCAATATGAAAATAAAAGCATAAGTTGTCGTCTGGATCACTGTGTATGGGGGCGGCCATTACTGCCCAAATATGGGCAGTAATGGCCGCCTGACATCACATCCTGTGACGTAGAATCGGGGAGAGCCGACAGCAGTTTGCCGCGCTTTACAAGCAAACTCAATAGGAGCTGTTGTACACAGCTGTGATCAACAACAATTATTTCAGATTTCCAGAGGACTCCACCGTTGAAAATCGCGAGAGCTATTGTTAAAGCAACAATGCACACGTGCATGGCAGTTGGATGTAACAATACATCGGGTAAAAGTGGAAAAACATGGTAGTTTTTTTCACCTTTCCGATCCACTGGTTCTTTTGTTGGATTACCTACTTGAAGAGAGTATTTGCCGTCGAACTTCTGGCCAGAGAGAAAAAACGTCGTCTGTAGCCAAGATGACATGAGAGCGAGGATTTTCGGTAGTTTTTTTTTAATAAAAGACCTACCAAAATTTTCCGGAACGTTTGTTTACCGACCAGAGGGGCGGAGTGATACGACACACTTAGAAAGCATGCTCATTGTTGTGAAGCCCACTTATTTTATGCAACTTTGGTCTTCTTTTTTCTGAAGTCGCTTGTAAATTTCATGAGTTGCGGGTTGCAGTTTTTTTTTGGGCTCGTTTCTGAAAGTGAAGTTGATTGTTTGTTCTCTAAACTAAGTGATGCTGAAATATCCCTCCGCCTCATAACGCACTGCAGCTCATCCTGACAGGAGCAGAATAAAGGCAGAAGGAGCCGATCTGACCGTATTTTCTGCAGTTTACGGTTGCAAAACCTGATGATAACTGCTGAAAGTAGATTAGGCGGTGCAGATCACCATTTTGAGCAGAGATTGGTTCTAAAGATGAGTTTTATACTCATCTTATAACATTGCAGAACCCAACCCACAAACCGTACTTTAATGCTTATTTGTTGTCTTTTTATGTCTCTAAAATGTAAAATTAGTATTAATTTAAATTTAAATGCTTAATACCATGTCTATTTTTGTTTAAGGGGTTAAAAAATATATTTTGGCATGAAAACTGATATTTATTTACAAGGGGACAAATACGGCATTGGGACTTGCTCTAAAGCCGATCCCGCGACCTGACGTCACAAACTGGGAGGAGGCAGTACTGTTCTTCACCAACATGGATGCCTCCATAAAAGGACCTTCAAATGAAAATGACTCTTAATTAAAAAAGCTTATCATTTATTGAACAGTATGTAATAATTTTATATTTAAAGTACTTTCAGCAGTTTGAATTCTGATTTTGACCGGACTTCTCCTTTTAAAGCTGCATATTTCAATGTATGTGTTGGGATTTTAGGTGATAAAGCAAAATACGTAGAACTGTAAATTGGAAACAAAATAACACTCCCTCACAGCATGAGGTTGGCATGTTTCAGAATGGGGATGGTGCATCCAGCAGGATGCAGAGTTAGTTTTCCATCATATGTAGCGTGGTGGGACTCCTTAATAAAACAAAGTAACCTGTAATTATCACCTGAGAGGAACAAATGATCAAAAAGCTTTCTAGACAGTTTGTGTGGATAGGACATTGCTTCATGTAGGAATGAGTATGTCTGACACCTGTTTCAGTTTTAGTTATAGGTGAGCGGTGAGATCAAGGCTGACTCACCATGTCTGTGTTTTACTAGACATCAAAGGTTGAACCTCCTCAGAAGCTGTGTTTGGACACGAGCCCACTGGAGTGGAGCGTTTCTGATGTGGTCCGCTTCATCAGGACCACTGACTGTGCACCTCTTGCAAGGATTTTCTTAGATCAGGTAAAAATGGGGATACCCATGTTGCCTGCAGTAGTCATTTGAATTGTCATTACATGCGATTTTAGAAAGGTTTGAAAAATAGACGGGGAAGACCATGTGGAGGGTTTGTCTCATGTAGAGTTGTGTCTTTTTTTTTTTTTTTTTTTTTTTTTAGGAGATCGACGGACAGGCCCTTCTGCTGCTGAACCTTCCGACCGTGCAGGAGTGCATGGACCTGAAGCTGGGGCCGGCCATAAAGCTGTGCCACCACATCGAGAGGGTCAAACTGGCATTTTATCAACAGTTTGCTACGTAGTCGACGGGGGGAAGTTAACGGGACACGGCTGCTTCCTGTTCTAAAATTTAATCCTGTAAAAATGTGGAAGTTCTATTTAATTTTTTTTTTTTCATTTTGCCTCTTTTTTTTTTTTTTACACTGGACATCTTTTGGCTTTTTGTGTACATGACATCCTTTCAGATGAGCTTGGCTCTAAGAAGTCATGAAGCAACGATTTCTCATCCACGGGGACACAAAGAGCTAAGAGGACAAAACGACACATTTCACACGCTCAAGAAGAGAATACGAGGCGCATTAATGGCACAAAGACGTTTCAAATCGGATGAGCGTAAAGTCCAACAAAACAAACGTTTTTTTTTTATGTAAAATTAAACAAATCTCAACAACCTGCTGTCAAACTCAAACCAGCTGTTTTATTTTATTTTTAACTTTACCTTTTGCCCTCTCAGTATTTCAGTTCAATTTTTTTTTGATTTTTTTGGCTTCAAGTGACTTCTTTGATAAAAAAAGAAAAATGTTCAATATTCTTTGTGCATATAACAGGCTTGGGTGTAATCAAAATTTTTTTTTTTTAAAAGTTTCTTTCCGAAAACATCTTAAAATATGTGTTGCACTGAAGGAAAGGAATGCATTGAAATCTTTGTGATGTAATGAATTGATGCAACACTTGCAAAGTCCAGGTATAACTTTCTCAGAAATTAGGCCCAACGCTGTTTAAAGTAACAGCCAGACACAACATTTAATATGAAAGTAATGATTTGTTTTTGTTTTTTTATGATGAATTATGAAATTATGTTTTGTTCCTGCAAAGACCAAAATTGTCAGTTTGCTCCGAGGATTCTGCATTGCAAGCACAAGTAAAAAAAAAAAAAGGCACTGAACGGCGATATACCCAAGTGCATGTTTGTACATAGTGTACATAAGCAAATCTTTTAGTAAACAGGGTGATTTTGACTAAAGAGATCTGCATAAGCAATGTGTAAATGTCTAAATTATACAGAATATTTGCACAGAACAGGCCCTAACCTGTAAGGGGGAGTATCATTTTGTTTTGGAAGTAGGTACAGCTTGCCATATCAGCAGGGTAGCTTTTAGCAAACAACTGGCAGCTCTAAAAAAAAAAAAACAAGAAAAGAAAAAGATGATCATCAGCAAATGCCTCTGTAATTTGCCATCAAGTAGTTTAAATTTGTACATGCTTCATTTTGTGTAAGAGAACCCTTCATTGTTTAATTTGCTTGTAGGTTCCTCTGTTCTCAGAAAAACAGAACAAACGTATGTGTCGTGTAAAAATGAAATACTGCAATAAAGATCGATGAGCCCGGGTAGTCTGTGCTGGGTGTTGGCCATTTCAGTGCTCTGTAGTTATGTCGTTTTTTGTTCTTGACGTTTTTGTGTATTTATTGGAACGCTCTATAGCGGGAAGCTTTTAGTCTTTCAGTTCAAATTTAAAATAGACTTCAAAAATTGACCCTGAGAGAAACAAAAAAATTCCCACATTCTGACGACCCCCCCACCCCTAACTTGGCTAGCAAAATGTTTTCCCCAGAACACTGAGGACATTACTATAGTAGGGGTGAGGGTTTTTGACACATTAAATCAACCTATTAGCTTTTTAGATATGTGGTTAAATTATATTGTTGTTCACCCATGTTTTCATGTTGTAGGGGGAAAAATGGCGCAACAGAAACAGCTTCCTACAGTCAGTTAACTTAGGATTTATTTTTTATTTTTTTGGAGGGGGGGAATGATTTGTTTCTTTAGCTGGTTATTTTACTTACTAAAACATTATATATATATATATATATATATATATATATATATATATATATATATATATATATATATATATATTATTTTTTTTATTATTATTTTTATTTCAAATAGCCACTTGATTTGGGGTTTTCACTAGTCATTTCTGATACAGCTCTACATTAATGACGCATCCAATTACCGACATAAACAGAGACCATCCTAAATATCTGTGTGACATGGTGCTATTCTGGTTCAAATATTTTCATCCCACTTTTTATTTTGAGAGTCAAACCGGCTGCACCACCCCCTCATTTTGCTGTTGACAAAGGCTTGTTTGTCTGCTCAAAGAAGTATAAACACCGTCAGGTTATCCTTACTTTTGATTATTATTATTATGCGTCGATCAATCGACGCGTCTATAACGTGTGAGATTGATTGTAACAACAATATGGACAATTTAAATAAACATTGATTATAAGACACATTTTATCCATTTCCGCTTTTCATTATGAATTTGATTATTAAAAATAATTATACATTTATTTGTTCTGTCATTCGGTTTTTCCTATTTTTTAACATTTATTTAATTGTTTATTGGTTAAATCGTGGCCCTCGGTGCCATCTCACGTCAAGCTCCCTTTCAAAGTTGGCAACCCTGGGTTGGTTAGACGGTACGAAATGACCGAGGCAGAGCCACAAACAACACGCCTTGGTGCATTTCCCAGCATGCAGCTCGCGTGGCGACGTTCGGGTCACGTGACACCGCCTGTCAACAGGCACTGCTGGCCACGGGAAGCAGCTGGACGCGTCCGAGTCATCGCTTCATATTTAGAAAAGTCTTGCTTTTTCTCGGACTCCTCTGAGCGTCATGACCGACGGGACAGGTTCCGCGTTTGACGGAGGAGAAAGTTAAACTTAGCTAGCCTAGCATTAGCTCAGTGTGAACGAGGCTAGCGCTGGAAGTGCTAGCAGCAGTAGTTGGACCGCTTTTAACTCTGAAAGGGATTTTTTCCCCCTCACTTAACGCTGTCTGACCTACACTGTCACGCGGGTCAGAGCGACTAAAACACCGGTTCTTGCATGTTTTGCTTGCTGCAAAGCGCCCAGCTAGGAGCAGGAGAATGAGCGACCACCTTCCACCGAGAAGTGCTCAGCTTGAGGTGGCCACCAGCTGACCGACCGACCGACCGGCTCTCCGCAGGGGGGGGGGAGACCCTCTTCGTCCCGTTGCAATGGCTGCTGTGAGTGGCGGGGACACGCCGGGAGGGGGGGCTGGAGCCGCGGCCAACGCGTCCGCGCCATCCTCCAGCCCGGCGCCGGGCACGGCCGCCCGGGGCTGCGAGAACGGCGCCCTGATGGACAGCTTCGGGATCTTCCTGCAGGGCCTGCTGGCCGTGGTGGCGTTCAGCACGCTCATGTGTGAGTATGGATACCTGACACCGGCTGCGCCCCTCCATCCAGCAGCGCCCACTGCCTTAATGCAGCGCTGCATTGATCTCGGCTTGGCTGCACGAACACCAGGCACACGAATAAAAAAACAATCAGGAAAACTTAAAACGCTAACATTGACTTTCACTCTAACTGCATCTCGTTTATTCTCCCTTTTTATTAAATTCTTCTACGTCTTTGCTGCCCCATCATAAATCCTGCAGCTGTGAAACACCCTCTTGGCTTTCTTGCTCTAGTTTTCTCTTACAAACATGTCTAAACTTTAAGGCGTGAGAAGCGAATCAAGAAAACAAAAAAAAAAGGCTTAATCTTACCTCTTTGCTCTATGGTCAAGAACATTGTTGTTAGGTTTAAGATTGTCTCAGAAAAGTATTTTTATTTTAACAGAGGAGAGGGTTGTTGTTTTTTAACATATAGCGCTTCCCCATTTTCACATTTCGTCGTTTTACCTTGAATTTCAACGTATTTCGCCGGGATTTTCTCCGAAAGGCCAACCCAAAATACTGTGTATAATTACTTTTGAACTCTCTTTCTTTTTAGAAATCTTAACTAAAACGACCCCCACAGAATAACGATCTCACCACCCTGTTCCACAGCGAAGGTGGTGTGTGCTGAGTTCTTTGAGCTGTTGCATTTCTACTAAACACGATGCTGCTTCTCGGCCCAAAAGTTACATTTCGGCCTCATCAAGGACTTCCTCCGCGCCACAAAGACCGGATTTGTTGAGTGCACGGCTAACCGATGCCTTGGTGACACATTCCTCGACCCGAGGTTGTGCATCTCTGTAGCTCCTCCAGAGTCACCGTGCTCCTCTGGCTCATGCCCCCAGCCTGGCCAGGTTGGCCTCGCTCCGTTTTCAGGTGATGAATTCAGACCTTGTTCCTCTCCACGACGTTCTCCCGGGCCCGTGTTGCTTGCTCTGCATGGTGCCGCCTGTTCCCCAACGTTCTCTCGATTTTCATTTTGAAAGGAGAAAAAAAACAACAGACGAAACGTTTTTTTTTTTCTTCAAATCCCCGATTAAGCTCTCCTGAACGATCGCCTAAAATCCCGCAACTGCGATCGCCTAAAAATGCAAATTAGATGCATTCAGGTTTGATTGTGACAAAGCAGGAAAACTGCAAGCGACGGGGATTAGAATAGAATAGAATTCAACTCTATTGTCATTGCATTGTCAGAAGTACAAAGCAACAAAATGTGTTCTCTGCTTTTTAACCCATCCCCTCGGGGAGCAGTGGGCTGCCACTGTGCGGCGCCCGGGGAGCAATCTGGGGTTAAGGGTCTTGCTCAGGGACCCAGAGTGCCGGCACTGGGGATCGAACCGGGTACTTGCTCTAACCACTCGGCCAACACTCCCCCATAGGATTGCCTTGAGCTTCAGTTCAATGCTTCCTTTTAAAGTTTTAAATTGTAAATTATTGCAGGCAGAATTAAAATACTTTGGACAGTTGCATTGCAGGTCCTCCTCTAAACTGGGGGTCCAAAGGCGCTCTGAAATGCGTCCGTATTTCAGAAACACGTCACATAAACTGGATCTTTTAAGAATCGAGCCCAATCTTCCTTCGTCAGAGAGATCTCTGATGCTTTTTGCTGTTTCCAGCTCCAGCTATTCTGACCTAAAAGTCAGATGGTCCAGAATAAACAGCTGCTGTTCATTAACCGGACGGTGAATTTTTCTTTCCTTTTTTTCTGTTTCTAACTATTTGGGTAGAAGGGAGAAGTTGAGACTTCTGCTTGCGCTCGCCGCACACCCAGCTGCACTTGGCAGGGCGCCTTTGGTCTGAAGTCAGCGTTGAGATCACAAACCGAGGTCGTCGCTCTGAGTCCAAGCCTCCGCGTCCGAAAGACGCCGCTAACTCTCTGTTCTCGTTTACGAGACACAACAACTCCTGGGGCGCTTTCACAAAAGTCAGATTGCTCCTTTTGTGTTCAGCTTGCGTTATCACAACCCTTCTACTATTTACTATTTGTCTTCAGAGAGGGAGGAGGAAAAAAAAAAAACCATCGCTGCAAAGAAGAGACTATTGTGAAGAGAGGGCGGAGCGTGTCGGGCGTCTCATTGCTGTCAGCTGCAAGCCTGTTTGCTCAACGCCGCTGTGGCGTCTAATCGCTTTTCATTACTCCACCATCAGCTGTTGTTTGTTGTGCCGTAGACTGCCATGACGCATTGGACAAAGAAAATGATACCTAGGCGTACACCTGATGTGAGAAACTATATCATTAGGAATCATTGTCTGTTGTTCCTCTTCTGTTTTTTTTTTTTTTTGATTTGGCCCTGTTGACACTATGTCTCGTTTTCAGCTCATAAAACAAAAAAAAGTAGTAGTTTGTTTTTGTCTCTTGGTTGACTGACACCATGGTGGCTTCCCTCTGGCTGTAACGTACGCTTTTCTCTGTGTTCTGTACAGTAAAGCGCTTCAGGGAGCCCAAACACGAACGCAGACCCTGGAAGATTTGGTAGGTCAGATGAGCCGACTCAAACTCTTAAGTCTTTGTGGCCGAGGCATCGCCGCCTTCCAGCTAACCCGCCCGCCTCCCCCGCAGGTTCCTGGACACCTCAAAGCAAGCGATCGGCATGCTCTTCATCCACTTCGCCAATGTCTATTTGTCGGACCTTACAGAAGAGGATCCCTGCTCGCTGTGGGTGTTTTTTTTTTTTTGTTTTTTTTCTGGAAACCCATCACAAAGAAAGCGTTTCCAAATAAGCATTTAGGAGGTGCTGACATGTTTTTTCTTTTTGTTTTGTTTTTTTTCCTGTCTCCCAGATATCTCATTAACTTCCTGTTGGATGCCTCCCTGGGCATGTTGCTCATATACGCAGGAGTAAAGGCCGTCAGTGCTATAGTTGAATGGAGACAGTGGGACTCTCTGCGTTTTGGGGAATATGGTGAGGCCAGCCTGTTTGCTCTGTGCCTTTTGCAGAGAAAGCGCTTTCTAAGCCCCTTATGTCCAGTAGAGGGCAGTAGTTGCTTTCTGTTTTCAAAGTGAATTCTTCGAATAACTTAGCAGAGTGTTTATGTCACCAGAAAAATAAACTCTGACATACCGCTACTAGTTATCATTCCCAATTGAATACTAAATGTTTTTCTTTTTTTTTTTTTTGTATTTACTCTGCTATGGTTTGCGTCCATCTCTGTGTAGGAGAGCCAGTGCAGTGCACTGCATGGTTTGGCCAGTGTGTCCTCTACATCCTCATCATGATGTTTGAGAAGGTTCTGATGATGTTGGTCCTTCTTATCCCCCAGTGGAAGAAGGTAAGGAAGACGTTCACCCGTGTATTTGACACCTTTCTCTAGGGTCACTTGTTTGTCCAAGATGAGACAAGTACAGCGCCTTGAAAATGCGTTGAGGCCCATAAAACTTTTACACGCGTTGTCACCTGGCGACCACAGACGACTTTCTATTTCTTTGTAATTTGGTGGTAGACCAACACAAAGCCGTGCATAATTGCGTAACGGTAGGAAAATGATACACGGTGTTCAAATTTCTTCGCAAAAAAACTAAAAATTGGTAATTGGCGTTCATTTTTATTCACCCTTCTTTACTTTGATGGCCCTAAATAATAGTAACCTGAATAGTGCATTTTAACCACGGGTGCATCATTTCTGTTCTGTGAAGGTCTTAGAGGTTAGTTAGCGAGCAAGTGCTAGCTACTAAGGCTACGTTCACACTGCAGGTCTTGATGCTCTCTTCCGACTTTTTTTTTGCGAATTCAGATTTTTTTTTTTTTTTTTTGAGGCGGCCGTTCATGCTACTGTTGAATTCGACCGCCATCATACTTCTGTCTGAGCGGTTCAAGACCTCATAGCGACCCGCATGTGCAGATAATGGAAGATGTCACACAGCAGTGCACTGTTTACGAAAGTAATGGTGACTGTAATTGTAATTCTAGTAGTGTTAAATAAAGTTTTGTTTAAAGGAACCCTCAAAACAAAAAAGAAAACAGCAGATAGCGGCCGGCATCTCTCCTTGTTGTTATGAGAGCTAACAATATTAAAACCACATCACAGAAAGGTGATATTAACAATGACCTATGGAGCGCTAACTGCTATTACTGTGTGTGGATGTTTAGTGAGAGACGGATAAAATGCGACATGACCGTTCAGACTGCAGACGCTTTGAAAAATATGCGATACGTGTGGAAGTGGCACTAGCCGGATTTTTTTGGGGGGGCAAAAAGATCTGATTTGGGTGGCCTTTCCCTGCAGTGTGAACGCAGCCTAAGGCATGAGCCTTCACTTAAATTGAAATCTATTGGCAGGAAAGAGTGTTAAGAGTCAGATGTGCTGGGTAAAATGAGTGTTAAGAGAACAGATAATGGGGTCCTGAAACCCGTTGCCTGTACTTGTACATAAAAGCAGAAATCCTGCTGGGTCCTTCATTCACTACGCTGATGTCTCAGCTTGTATTCGTTGTCTCACTTTACATTTACCACCGTCCTTAGTATGATTCCCTCTCTGTGTTTTATCGCCACTCGTTTAACGCTGTCAGTAGATGCAACATTACGGTGATGCCTATGTTTTATTTATTTTTTGTGTGTGTGTGCGTCCCAGCTGGCTCTGCTGAATCCCATAGAGAATCCTGACCTGGAACTGGCCATCGTCATGCTCATTGTCCCGTTCTTCGTCAACGTGAGTCTGCTTATGCTCGGTTCTGCATGTAGGTCACACAATGACCTCGGTCACTTTCTGTTGGTAACTTTTGG
Organism: Fundulus heteroclitus; assembly: GCF_011125445.2. Lineage (NCBI taxonomy): Eukaryota > Metazoa > Chordata > Actinopteri > Cyprinodontiformes > Fundulidae > Fundulus > Fundulus heteroclitus. The sequence goes on from NC_046380.1 coordinate 34,904,864, forward strand.
GTTTTGTGTGTGCCGTTTGGTTTAGGCCCTCATGTTCTGGGTGGTAGATAACTTCCTAATGAAGAAGCACAGGACAAAAGCAAAGCTGGAGGAGAGAGATGAGGACTCTCGGGGGAACGGCAAAGTTCGCTACCGACGAGCGCTTTCTCACGATGACTCGGAGTCAGAGGTAAGTCTGAAAAACAAAACAAAAAAACGACAGCACAGCAGCTGGCTACGAGAATGACCACACTTTTGAAAATAAGTTTCCCGTTGTTACAAAAACCCCTCTAGCTTATCAGGTTCCTGGGATGCCTGCTATGTTATTGTAAAACATAGACTTTTCGATTTAAACTCTGTAGGTTATTGAAATCCATCTTTATAAACTGGTAATGGTTAACCTACTGTGCCATAACATGTCTATAAAGTTTGTAGGCCTTGTAAAGGCCTTTTTTGCATGTGGTGTTTTTTTTTTTTTATTTATTTATTTATTTTTTGCAGAGTTGGTCTAAAAACAGTTAAAAGAATTCCCCTCTGCAGCTTTTTTTTCTGCATTTCTGCAAAGCAGTTTCAGTTTGAAAAGCAGCGCTGACAAAAGGCAGCTTCATGGTTTATTCAGTTCCTTGCCGTTACCGCGGCCCACAGAGCGAGGCTTTGAGTGCTGATGTGGGGGAGGGGAGGCAGGGCCGTGTGAAGAGCAGACATTTAGTGTGAAGGCAGCTCTGCAGCGTGTGTGGGGGCCAGTGGCGCAATGGATAACGCGTCTGACTACGGATCAGAAGATTCTAGGTTCGACTCCTGGCTGGCTCGCTTCTATTTTCCACAAATCATTTGCGTGGCTGCAATACAGCTTTGTGCCTCTCTCAGAACAAATAATCTCCATTGCTGTTTTATCTGGCGAAGGAACACCTCACTAACACAAAACTGTAGTTAAATAACTATACAGGGAAATGACGAAAAACCCATCTTTGTATCAAAGATTGGAATATCAAAAAGATATTCCAATTTTATTGCTGCTATTTAGGGTTGTTAGTAGTCCAGCGTCTCTGAATAGGTGATTAATTGCCATATTTTTATTTATTATAAAAACTTTTATTTAAAACTTGCATCTTTTTAATCATCACTGGTTATGGTTGACGACTTTATGGTTGAACATGATTAATCTCCAGCATGCGTGTCTGGGTCAGGGTTTGATAAGCGCTCACTGAACGCCGTCCTAGTTATGACACAGCACTGCCACTTGGGGGCGCACTCTAGAAATAAATCGTGCCCTTTTGAATAGAATAGAATTCAATTTTATTGTCACTGTCACAAGTACAAGCAATGAAATGTGTTCTCTGCTTTTAACCCACCCCCTAGGGGAGCAGTGGGCTGCCATGTGCGGCGCCCGGGAGCGTTCTGGGGTTAAGGGTCTTGCTCAGGGACCCAGAGTGCAGGCGCTGGGGATCGAACCTGGTACTTGCATCCTTCTCTGAGTGCAAGCGCGCTGCTCTAACCACTAGGCCAGCACTTTGTTACAATGGTCTTATTTCTACTGTTGGTCCTGCAAAGACTGCCAATCATCTGCCTCATGGCCGAGTGAAACTACATAATAATTCTATCTGTAGGAGTGTCCGTGTTATTTATTGCTTTTCTTCGTCGCGTTTCCTCTGTGATTTAAAATCAGCTGTTTTCCTGCCCTCCCAGCTTGTTGAAAGGTATGACCAGTGAGCCATTGACCTACGCTTATCATGTCCAAAGGCCAGACCAGGGGTCAGCTACCTCAACAACTCCAAGAGCCATTTTTGCCTTTAGTCCAACAGCTAAAATTTTTTTAAAGCTACAAAACCTACACGGCTCTTTAAAAACAAGAAAGCTTGTTTTAATAGTACCTACTATATGAAATTTGTTTGGATTTTTCATTAAAAGAATAAAAATGTTTGTTTTACCCTTAAAAATATATATAATGGAAGAAATTACAAGAATAAACAGAAGAATAGATTGCTACTTTTTATTTTTTTTTATTTACAAGACCCCTGCGGTGTATATTAGTCCTTTTGGGTTTATTGGTTGTTTACAATATGTGGGGATGAATGTTCAGTGATTGTGTGGCTAAATGCGGATTGTTTTTTTTGGTTTTTAAGAGAATACAGAGGCTTAAAACCATGGTCATTGTTCAGTGGGACGCTAACAGGTAAAGTTTGTTCTTTAAAAGACCTTTTCAAAGGATCTTGGATATGAAAAAGACACAGGGGCGAGCTCTAAAACTGTTCCAGCTAATATTTTTCCATCTTCCTCAGATCCTTTTCTCCGCAGACGATGAGATGGACGAGTCGGATGAGGACGACGTCCGTCGACTCACTGGGCTGAAGACGGTGAAAAAGAAAAAGCTTCGTATGGGAATCCCTGTTTGATCAGTGCGGCCTCCCTCACTGCTCTTCACAGGTCCACCGACATTCCCCGTACCTCTACAAACTATCTTTTGGTCCTCTTCAAAGACTACATTCTCCTTGGGTTTCCTTCTCTGATCAATCCTGAGGAGTTGGTACTCAAAAGACTTTCGGGTCAGGACGAAAGAACAGTTTTTTTTTTTTTTTTTTTTTTTGTTTTGCAGGTTTCCACGGTTTTATGATCATTGCGGCATGTTGACGTGGCACTTGGAGACCCTGTTGTATTTGTAGTTGGATCGAAAAAGGAAGAATCCTATGAAGGACAAAGAGCTAAGCCTTATAGGAGACACATAACACTAAATGACTGACTGCTCTCATGAGTCTCGGATCCCTTCGCCTGGCGCCTTCTGGCCTTGAGGGACAGATATGCAAACTAACATGTCTGTCTAACATTTCCGTCTGTAACGTGCTACTTACATGTTTATAAGTCTTGATGTAAACTTCATGTCAGGTTTGTCCTTTTTGTCTTCTCGTGTAGATGTACCACCATGGCCTGTGTTATATAGAAACTCTGTATGAGTGGAGGTGCGGACATCTCTACGCTCCGGCACCTATGAACAGGCATCGGTTTTTTGGATGCAGCCTTTAATGCTTCCCAGCACGGCAGCAGACTCGGCTACCGTAAACCTTCTGAGGGATGCTGCTTCTGTCAAAGGGTCACTCAGTTCATGCAGTCCAACAACACTTTATGTTACAAACTACGACTGCAAAGAGCTTTCTAATGTCAGCTCAGCCATTGATGTCTGTCAGGGGACATTTAATGAGATACTCTCGTTTATTTGGATATTTTATACTTTGTTACTTTGTGTTGTTGAATGTTTTTTTTTTTTTACACATATATTCCGTTTTGTTTTGGATGTTCTTGGGCCAAAAAGGGGACTCTGCTTGCCTCCAAAGTGTTTTCCATTCCTGCAGAGACTTTACAGAGGAGCTACTTTCTTTGCACATGTTCAGAACTGATTAGTTATTGTCTTTTTGTGAGAACATTTTTTTTTTCTTTTTTCTTTTTTTTTTTTTGGATGGGATTCAAGGTCGATTTTCCCCCCCTTTACCAATTCGTATCTCCATGTCTTACTTGCCACACCTTGGCCTTTTGTCCCCGAAAAAACAATCCGTATCAAACAAATATGCTTATCCACTGCGTATCACTCAGTTCTTTTGGTATGCAAGTATTTTGATAAATTATGGAGATAAGTTGTAAAAATCTCCCATTTTAGTTTAGTTGTAAATTTTCTGTTGATCGTAAACGAGGTCCTATTGTCACTAATTGTGCTTTTTTTTCTGATCTTTGTTTGGGTCAGTCGACTCATTATCATCTCCCCCTCAAGCACAAGCCACATCAGAGCTCCTACAGTCATAAAAAGCATGGAGGATTATTTTGTTATTTTACTGGGCTGAACAAGTATGGGAAAAGAAAACTGAGTACGGGGAGTGAAATCTATATTTTTGAGCTTTATTCTTAATCCCTTTGTCGTTCCTTCCTCCTTTCGTTACTTGAGTTCTTCCTCCCCCCCCCCCCTCCCTCTTCCCTCTTTGTATCCTTCCTTCCTGTCTCTGTGCTTTCTGTAGGTTGCATGGTCAAAGCCTGCTCGCTGTATAAAATAATAGCTGCCATCAGCCATAGTCAACGTTTGCACTCCAATATTTTAAAATGGGACAAACTCTGGAAATTTGAGTGTGGGGAAAGTCTGGCATTTTGACCTAGAAAATGTGTAGCAACACTGAACAAGGAGCGACCATCCAGTACATATTTATTAGTCATATAACCACGTTATCTGATGCCGAACTGTAAGCAGATGATAGAACATTTCAAAACATCCCTAAGGCACGTACAAATTAGCTTATGGTCTGTATGAAGCATCCCAAGGCAGACTGCATCTTTTCATACACAACTTGTTTTTCTTTCGGGTAGAAAACTCCACAAGTATGAAATGGCGAAGGGGCAAAATGACCTGAACCCGTATATTTTTTTTAATTTAAATTTTTTTCTTCCTCTGCCTGTTTGAAGCAGCGCTCCAGCATGAAGCAGCATCTAGCGGGCTCTGATGTTCAGAATGTGACGTACTCTGACCTCTAAACTGTAAACGGCCGTGGACCAGACAGCCGAGAGAACGTATGTGTGAGAGATTTTTGTGTGGATGGCAGTGTTATGTTTCCCGGTATACCTGCATTTTCAAGCGTGGGATAAAAACGAGTGCCGGTCCTCCTGAACAGTAAACCGAGTTTCGTAAACTGTGAAAACTTCTTTGTCATGTTTTCATTAATTGTTTTGGCACATTGGCATGAAGTGACGGATATAAAGGTGAGAGAGCCTCTGCAGCTGATGGTTTATCGCTACAGCTCCTCTCCCTACCAGGACAAAGGTCTCATGGTACATTAGAAACTTAAATTATTGGATAATTACAGGACAAGTGATTTATCATGATAAAAAAATAAAGGATGTGATGAAGTCACTTATTTTTCTTCTTTTATTTATATTGGTGTTTTTCTTGTTGGTAAAACATTGAGTTCCAACTATGTAGAACCTAAATATCTGATCCTAGCACACTAAAATGTGACATGTTTACCATTTACATATGAAAAGGGGGGCAATTTGTCCAGAAATCAATTTTTTCACCACAGCCTTTTCCAAATATCTAATGTACAATTATCAAAGGGCCCAATTCATGTCATCTGATAAGTCATCTCTTGTTACCAGGCGCCAGTCCAATGCTTGACTGAAACAATACAAAGTAAATGTTTCTAAACTTAATTGCGTGACATGCTCAACGTTTTGCCAGTGCTTAGTCTCTCTTATATACGATGCTGTGGATACTTTTGTTTTTGACCCATTCACTCTTTCTCATTATGGACACAGTGACTTTAGTGGGCTGTGGTCATCTAGACACGCAGAAATATAATTATCGTCAGAGATGTGGCATCAGGAGGAGTGGAGTTTACGGGCCACACAAAATGCAATGATTGGGACTCAACATCAACACTTAGGTTTGGATCTGGAAATCCTGATGTTGAAGCTTTATGTGTGATCTGATAATGTTGACTTTTTATTGGAAGCTAAAGCCCAAAGGGGGTAAACATCCCCAGATGAGTATAAAAATACACAAGTCCTCTGTGTCTGTTGGAAAAGTGCACTAGACCCTACATAAAAAAAAAAAAGTTTATAAAGATAAGTATTTTCAAATTCTCCAAACAAAAATTTTATATTTGAGGGGAAAAGTGACACCTTCCCATCTTACATCTTAGTGGTTATGACAATACAGTTTACTATGCGACATATAATAATAATCATCTTTATTGTTATTGCAACGACATTTGTTCTCTGCATTTATCCCATCCCCTTGGGGAGCAGTGGGCCGCCACCGTGCGGCCTCTAGGGAGCAGTCTTGGGTTAAGGGTCTTGCTCAGGGACCCAGAGTGGCAGTCTGTGAGAGTTGAACCCAGAACCTCCGGGACCCAAGCCTAAGCGCAATGCTCTAACCACTAGGCCACATATTATGAAGGTGGTGTGTGCTTATATTCTAAGCTCTCTTACATCGTGGCACCAAGTGTGTCATTTAAAAAGCAGTGAGTCAGTTTGCCCGCCGTCGTATGGGTAACACCTTTATAACTTTGGAAGCTGGCATGAGTCATGACTAAGTAACACCCATTATTATTATTCCTTTAACTGTTTGCTCATTCGTGTTCACTTTAGATTTTGATTTGAACAATGATGCATTAAATGTAGAAAAAAACAATTTTCTATGTACAAATAAAACTAGTACAATGATTACCTTCCCCTGCTGTAAGTATAATTCAAAAGTTGAGCATCGTTTCTGATTATACAGCAGTTACACCCCGGTATTGTTGGTTCCTGTGTTAACCGTCCAGAAATGCTTTATACAAGCTCCCAACACCCAAAACACCCATTAACTGTGGCTTAGATCAAGTCGTGGCAATCCTGGCCTCTGAAGCAAGGAGGTGATCCTGGGCGGTGGGCCCTCTTCATTTTCCAGAATGATCAGCTGTTGGCCTGCGAACTTATGGGAGACCCACTCCAGCTGTACCATCCCTCACGTCACTCCTAATAATACACACTGACAACAATGTTTGGAGGGTCTGCCTGACTCACGGGGTGAGGACCAGCACTATATATAAAGTTAGGCTTGCTAGCAGAGAAGGCACACACCGAGCAAAACAACAACCAGCCCGTCAGAACAGAGACTCTGGAAGCAGCCGTAACCATGTCACAGGTAGGTTGTATCAGAAGTTTTGATTTTTAACTAACATATAATAGATAGATCACGCTCCCCTACAGATTTCAACATTGCGCTCTTGCTGTTCCACGCTTTCAGTCGGGCGAGGTGAAAAAGAAGAAGCGGCCGCCGATGAAAGAGGAGGACTTGAAAGGCGCTCGCAGCAAACTTGGCCTGAAGGGCGAGGTCAAAAGTAAGACCTATGAGGTCATGGTGGAGTGTGGTGAGTACCTTCTTTCAGCAAAGTAGTTTCACTCTGACGCATCAGGAAATTTGCACAGCATCATTGCAGGCCTTTTTTTTTTTTTTTTTAAACATGGTTTTCCCCTCCTCATAAGTGTGGTCTTTGTCCAGAAAGAGTGAGATGTTTGTTTTATACAAGGGTGACCGGCAAAGCTTAAAGATAAAAAAGGAGGAGGTAAAAAGCTGTTGGCGAGTTATGAAATATTAGCTTGTAAAAGTAGAGAAGTAGAAAAACAGAAATGTAAATAGGCCACACCCACTTTTTTTGAATCAACTAATGAAAACGTTAAAATGGGGAAATTACTAACTCCTTAATGCTGTAGACAGATAAATATTTCATCTCATCATTTATACTGACAACATTGAAAAAAAAAAAAAAAAAAAAAAGTACAGTTCCCTGACCGGGAATCGAACCCGGGCCGCGGCGGTGAGAGCGCCGAATCCTAACCACTAGACCACCAGGGAGACACTGACGGCACGCACTCACAAGTCTAATTGTTTCTATCAATAGGTGTTTTGAAAGTCAGTTTAAAAAGGTAAAAACAAGTCCGCTTATTTCTAAAAGTTGCGACTAAAAGCAGTCTGAGGTCACACCAGTTCAACCAGCCGTTCAAAGGACGGTAAACAAACCAGATTGTACATTATTATTTCGTGACACAAACAAAATTACCTTAAACAGGGTTAGTTTCTTGCCATTTGCCACAACAGTATGTCAGTTCTGCCTCTACCTGGACATGACTCGCGGCGAAGTTCCGCCCTGATGTTACAGAGCGAACTCTGTCCTCTGGACGGCTTCTTGGTCCGACGGACCGTTCTTCTTGTTGAAACGTTTCTCTTCTTCAGTCTGAACGAACCAGACTGACAGCAGGTACTCGTTAGACTAAGCGAGAGAAGAAGAAGAAATAAGTCACGTTTCAACAAAGAAGAACCGAGCTGGAGGACCTACTGAACTTTTTTTGGACTATAAATCAGGGATTCCCAACCACTGATCTGTATTTATTCACTGGATTGCTAATTTGGCCGAAAAACTGAAGTCACTGGACGCCATCTTGCTACTCCCTACTCTCACAGAACCCCATACAAGCAGTTTTCTGGCTGTGTGAAAACGTTTCATACAGTCAGTGGATGTGCTAACACTACCAAGTACTAGGAAATTAGGTGCTGAAATATTTTACATGTTTTATATATATATATATATATATATATATATATATATATATATATATATATATATATATATATATATATATATATATAACATGCAAAATATTTCAGCACATGATGATAAAATAAAAGTACATGGCATTTGACATTTTAAAAGTCTTAAGCCCCCCCTGAACATGAGAAAATCATCGTTGTTTGATGCTGTAGCGCACGTATTCCCTAGTTACTGGGGGAAAATAGGGAGTACCAATATGGCGGCTGGTGGCTTCAAAGCAACTCGTTCTAACAGCAGGCTATAAGCAATCCAGTGAATAAATAGAGATCAGTGGTTGGGACCCCCTGGTGGGTCACGTGATGATGTGATGTTGATATGCTAAAAAGATTTTGTAATAAAAATGAAAAATCATTCTCGTAATTTTACAACTTTATTCTCTTAATATAATGACTTAATTCTCACAATTTCCACACACAAAAAGTAACTCCCTCCCCCAGGTGTTGCCTCTCCCAATCAGCTCGGAAAATTCTGCTGAATGTCCCTCCTTTCCCTGAACAGATGCGATGGGAGCAGACCCAGGCTGATAATGTGCAGAACAGGGAGTGCTACACATCATCACTCTGGCATGCCAGATTAGGCTGAATTTGTTAACTGTCCCAAATCATGCAATTTTCTTTTACGTATAAATATCAAAGACATTGGAAAATAAATGATCATGTCATGGTTTTCAGGTGACGAGTCCACATGCAGATACGATCGGGAGGCAAAACACAGTTTTAAGATGTTTATTATAAGAAACAAGCAGATCTAAGGACGGGACTACGGGTGAGTCGGCTGGGTCAGAACGTCAAGGCTGGCGAGTCTGTAAGAAAGAGGAAGTCAGAAACTCTGAAAGTTGAACCAGGGGAATAGCTAGAAGTGCGCTGCTTACCATTTAGCCGGGCGGACCTAACCGGGAAGAAGTAGCGTTGGGAATACTCTATGATTCTACTCAGCTGGAGTTAGGCGGCTGGTGGCTGAGGACGGCTGATGTAACTGGCGAGGGATCCTGAGCGAACCTCGTCGGCAACGGTTGACAGATGGATTGACCAGAGTGAATGCAGAACCAGCAGGAACCGGGAGAGGGGAACTCAGGCCTCGCTGGGTAACATCCAGGAAGTATGAGGGGAGCGCCAGAGCAAAATCTGAGCAGGCGGTTCTGCTGGTCTGTTTCTTCGGAACGAGACGTCAAGACGGGTGAGTGCATCCAAGCACAAAAATCTGAGGCAAACAGAGATCCAAAAATTAGTCAAAAAACGAAGAGCAAAAACTCACAAGCTGGTGTCCGAGCGTAGGGACAGAGGCCACGTCGTACCACGACTGGTTAAGGCTCTGGCGTCTTCCATCTGTCAGCGCTCTGCTTAAGAAGCCAGAGGAAGCCGCCTGCAACGAGCTGCAGGTGTGGGCCACGCCTCCTCAGCCAACCAGACACACCTGTGGAATAGAGTTAGAGTAGAGCAGCACAGAGAATCCTGACACTACTCCCCCCTCAACGGCCGCCTCCTGGCGGCCCAGACGAAGAGGTGCTGGGCTGAGTAGCCCAAAAATCTGAAATCAAGTCCTTATCCAAAATAGTAGCTGCGGAAACCCACGAGCGCTCCTCAGAGCTACGACCCTCCCAGTCGACGAGGTATTGGTGACCCCTACCTCGCCGACGGGCATCCACAACCCTGAGAACCCGAGGGTTCTGACTGTCCTGGGAGGGTGGAGGGGGTCCGGAAGGAGGGCACAAGTTGCTGTCCAAAACGGGCTTGATCTGGGACACATGAAAAGTAGGGTGTACTCGGGAGTGAGGGGGGCAAACGTAAACGGACAGTGCTCGGGTTAATCACTGTCTCTATCTCATAGGGACCAGTGAACCGGGGAGCAAGCTTCTTAGCGGATGGATTGGACAAAACGTCTCTGGAAGATAACCAAACCTTCTGACCGGGGCGATACTGAGGAGCTGGTCGGCGGTGCTGGTCGGCAAACCTCTTGCTCCGCTCTGCGGTGCGAGTGAGGGCAGTGATGGTTGATCTCCAGATGTCCTGGCAGCGAGCAATGTAGTCGTTGACGGATGTGAAGGGAATCCTGAGTTCCTCTGTGGGTAGAAGTGGAGGCTGATATCCCAAAGCAACCTCAAAAGGTGAACGTCCAGTAGCTGAGGTGATGTGTGAATTAAGGGCATACTCCACCCAGGGCAAAAACTTGTTCCAGTCGGAGGGTGAAGATGACGTAAGACAGCGGAGAGTAGTTTCTAGTTGCTGGTTCATGCGTTCAGTTTGGCCATTAGTCTGAGGATGATATCCAGAGGTGAGTGTATAACGGGCACCCAGAGCAGAGCAAAAGTGCCGCCAGACCTGGGAGATAAACTGAGGACCCCGGTCAGAGAGGATATCAACAGGGATGCCGTGAAGTCTGAACACATGTCTGATAAGAAGCTGAGCTGTCTGGAGTGCGTTGGGTAATTTGCGGATGGGAATAAGATGACAAGACTTAGAAAACCGATCAACTACCGTCAAAATAGTTGACATACCTTGGGACAATGGGAGACCGGTAACGAAATCAATCGCTATGTGGGACCATGGACGTCTGGGGATGGGAAGAGGATTTAACAAACCGGAAGGTGGCTGTGTAGAAGACTTATTCTGGGCGCAAACGGGGCAGGCGAGAACATATTCTCGAACATCCTTCGTCCATGAAGGCCACCAGAATCGCCGGGAGACCTGGGACTGGGTTCTAAAAATGCCCGGATGGGCGGAAAACTTCGTGTCATGACTCCAACGTAGAACCTCAGGACGAACAGACTGGGGAACGTACTTAAGCCCAGGTGGCCCTGTACCTGGGTCCGGGTCTAAGAGTTGGGCCTGTCTGATTCTGTCCTCCAGATCCCAATGCAGCGCTCCAACCGTACAGGTGGGAGGAAGAATCGGTTCCGGCTCCCTCTCTTGTTCAGAAGATGTAAACAGACGGGACAGTGCATCAGGCTTGACATTTCTGGAGCCGGGTCTGTAGGTGATGGTGAGGTTGAATCGAGAGAAAAACAAAGACCAACGGGCCTGTCTAGAGTTGAGTCGACGGGCTGACTGCAGATAGGAGAGGTTCTTGTGATCTGTCCATATTATGATGGGCTGCTCGGATCCCTCTAACCAGTGCCGCCACTCCTCCAACGCTAGTTTAATAGCTAGTAGCTCACGATCACCTACATCATAGTTCTGCTCTGCTGGTGATAATCGACGGGAGAAGAACGCACAAGGGTGCAACTTACAGTATATCTCCGACTGTTGGGACAAAACCGCTCCCACCCCGGTATTAGAGGCATCGATCTCTAAGATAAACTGTTTGGCTGGGTCGGGGTGAACTAGTATGGGAGCCTGGGAAAAACGGGCCTTAAGTTTACTGAAAGCCTCCTCGGCCTCTGGACTCCAGACATAAGGTACTTTGGGGGAAGTGAGAGCATGTAAAGGAGATGCTACCTGACTATAGTTCCTGATAAAGCGCCGATAGAAGTTAGCGAAACCAAGAAAGCGTTGGAGCTGTTTGCGCGACTCAGGAACAGGCCATTCCACCACTGCCCTTATCTTTTCTGGATCAGACTTCACCTGTCCGCCCTCTAAAATCAGACCAAGAAAGGAAACAGAAGACTGGTGAAAATCACACTTCTCGGCCTTAACAAATAAGCGATTCTCTAATAATCGCTGGAGAACAAGACGGACGTGTTGTTTATGTTGTTCTAGGTCACGAGAGTAAATCAGGATATCGTCAAGATAAACGAAAACAAAAACATTCAGAAAATCCCGAAGGACATCGTTCACTAATGCTTGAAAAACTGCCGGGGCATTGCACAAACCAAAAGGCATGACTAAGTATTCAAAGTGACCTAGCGGGGTCTTAAAGGCCGTCTTCCACTCATCCCCCTGTCTCACCCGAACCAAATGATAAGCGTTGCGCAGATCAAGTTTAGTGAAGATCTTAGCATTCTGGACTGGTTCGAGGGCTGAGGATAATAGAGGGAGCGGGTACTTGTTCTTAACGGTTATTTGGTTAAGCCCTCGATAATCGATACAGGGTCGAAGGGTTCCATCCTTCTTACCAACGAAAAAAAACCCCGCGCCCAATGGGGAGGATGAAGGACGGATTAACCCCGTAGCTAGAGATTCCCCTATATACTTCTCGAGCGCTTGACGTTCTGACCTGGAGATGTTGTAGAGCCGACTCACCGGTAGTGGAGCCCCAGGCAAAAGGTCAATGGCGCAATCGTAAGGGCGATGTGGGGGAAGTGAACAAGCCTGAGTCTTACTGAATACTCTCTGAAGATCGTGGTATTCCTCCGGAACTAGCGATAGGTCAAGAACGTCCCCAGATTCTGTCTCAGGGGAAGGGGTAACAGATACAGGACGAGCGGACTGTAAGCAACGAGAATGACAAGCTGGAGACCAAGATTCTAATCGGGACTCGGCCCAGTTAAACTGCGGGCTGTGGACACTTAACCAGGCTAAACCCAAAACAACGGGTGAACGCTTTACAGGGAACACAAAAAACGAAAGTTGTTCCCGGTGGTTACCCGAAACTATCACTACTAGAGGTCGAGTGCGATGGGTGATTAAGGTTAAACTCTGCCCATCCAAGGACGACACCCGGAGAGGCTCGGGTAAAGGTTCGACCGGCACACGAAGCTGATCCACTACGGTTTGGTCAATTAGGTTGAAGTCCGAACCGGAATCAACTAGAGCCGAGACATCGAAAGTATCCTGATCAAACATTAACGTCACTGGTAAATGTAAGCGAGAAAGAGATGGCGCCTTAGTTACTACTCGGGGGCTAGAACTATTAACGTCCACCGTTCTCCCCGTTACGAACGGTGGACTGGATCTTTTGGCCGAACCGGACAATCCTTAAGGAAATGACCTTCCCCTCCACAGTATAGACATAAGTTGCCCGCGAAACGCTGTTGACGCTCCTTATTGGTTAAACCAACCTGGCCCAACTGCATGGGTTCAGGAGGTGATGGAGCGGACCGCGGTTCCCTATGGGTGAGCGTGGAAGGGGTGGATGATCGCATGACTTGGTTCTGTCTAACTCGGCTCCGACTACGTAGCCGGGTATCCAACCGGATGGCTAGCGCCACAAAATCCTCAAAATCCCCGGGTTCCTCCACCCGGGCTAATTCATCCTTAAGGGACTCATCAAGAGCCTGAAAAAATACTGCCTTTAACGGTCTAGGTTGCCAATCCGCCGCTGCGGCAACCGTACGAAACTCCACTGAGAAGTCAGATACGCGTCGACCGCGCTGTTTTAACGAAAGGAGATGACGAGACTGATGAGCCGAATCTAACTCGGGCGAAAAAATAGTCTTAAACTCGGTAACGAATTCCTGAAAAGTAACCCCGAATGACTGACAATCAGGGAATCGAGCCTCAGCCCAACTAAGTGCTTTACCTGTTAGGAGTCGTAGTACATAAGATATCTTAACCTCATCTGAGGCGAAAGTCTGGGGGGATCGGTTAAACACCAGTTTACACTGGAAAAGGAAACCTCCGCAACTCCCATGGTCACCAGAGAATTTCTCCGGACTAGGTGACGCGCTCTCAAGTGGCGGAGCCCAAAGCTGATTATCAGTGCTCGGAGCGACGGGAGGCGGGGTGCTAATGTTTTGAGTGACAGGCGACGTCATCGCGGAAGTAACTGTGTCCATGAGCTGGCTAAACTGAGCGGCTAATCTATGAAGCTGCTCCTGTGTTGAATTTACGGCTAAACCTAGCGACTGCATCTGCTCTTGCTGTGCGGCTAACTGCCGCCCGAACGTATCCGCTGGACCTTGGTGGCCAGAGCCTTCTTCTGTCATGGTTTTCAGGTGACGAGTCCACATGCAGATACGATCGGGAGGCAAAACACAGTTTTAAGATGTTTATTATAAGAAACAAGCAGATCTAAGGACGGGACTACGGGTGAGTCGGCTGGGTCAGAACGTCAAGGCTGGCGAGTCTGTAAGAAAGAGGAAGTCAGAAACTCTGAAAGTTGAACCAGGGGAATAGCTAGAAGTGCGCTGCTTACCATTTAGCCGGGCGGACCTAACCGGGAAGAAGTAGCGTCGGGAATACTCTATGATTCTACTCAGCTGGAGTTAGGCGGCTGGTGGCTGAGGACGGCTGATGTAACTGGCGAGGGATCCTGAGCGAACCTCGTCGGCAACGGTTGACAGATGGATTGACCAGAGTGAATGCAGAACCAGCAGGAACCGGGAGAGGGGAACTCAGGCCTCGCTGGGTAACATCCAGGAAGTATGAGGGGAGCGCCAGAGCAAAATCTGAGCAGGCGGTTCTGCTGGTCTGTTTCTTCGGAACGAGACGTCAAGACGGGTGAGTGCATCCAAGCACAAAAATCTGAGGCAAACAGAGATCCAAAAATTAGTCAAAAAACGAAGAGCAAAAACTCACAAGCTGGTGTCCGAGCGTAGGGACAGAGGCCACGTCGTACCACGACTGGTTAAGGCTCTGGCGTCTTCCATCTGTCAGCGCTCTGCTTAAGAAGCCAGAGGAAGCCGCCTGCAACGAGCTGCAGGTGTGGGCCACGCCTCCTCAGCCAACCAGACACACCTGTGGAATAGAGTTAGAGTAGAGCAGCACAGAGAATCCTGACAGATCAGATAAATAACATTTAGAAACTTGCTCCTAAGCGTCTTCCTCCACTCTGGCCTTTTGTTCAGCTGCTTTACTTTTCTTAGTGTGCTTGACCTGGATGTGCAGTCTCTGGGTTTAGGTACCTGAATAAAAAATATGTCTGTTTACCTGTGTTCAGAGCGCATGGGGAAGGCGGCGCCATCTGTGTTCAGCGGCGTGAGGACAGGAACGGAGACGGTTCTTGCCAAGCCTGCCGCTCCCAAAGATCCTTCAGCTAGTGTGTTCAGCAAGTAGCCACGGAAGTAAAGGAAGCAGCACTAAAAGAGAGAACAGCCGTTGCAGTTTTTTATTTCTCTAACTTAGATGGCAATAAATGTAAAGCGTATGAGTGAATATTTGTGAAATATGAGAGGGATGAATAAGCTTGTTTTGTTCAAATAGTGTATTTTGATATAAATGTTTATGCTCTTATGTGCTTTTTTGTATTTGCCTGTCTGCCAGAATGACTTATTTTATGTTAAAATGCAGTTCAGATTTGTGAATTTTAAAAAGAGGCGTTACTGTTCTGTATGCTGTTCTGTGCTCTTTTTGTATATGCCAGTTTAATTATTTTCTTTGTCATCATGCAGAAGGCATGTGCCGGTATTATGTTTTTACCATATAAAAACCATGGATAAAAATCCTAGTTTCATGGTATGACCGTAGTAACGCAAAATTGTTTAACTAAAATATGAAATAACAGCACATTTTATTAATCCTAAAGTAATAAAGCACATAGATTATTAAAATTATGTTATTTGTCACATTCATTCATTGTTGTTCTTTTCTGCTCTTATTCAATCACTCAACTTTTATTTATATAGCCCTTTACAACACACAAGGTGACCAAAGTGCTGTCCATAAAGCAAACATCATAAAAAGATTATTTAAAACATGAAAAGGAAACACTAAATAACATGAAAAATATGACACTCTACAACTGAATGTTAAAAGCCAATCTGAATAAATAGGTTTTAAGCTTGGCCTTAAAAACGCCAAAATCAGTAGTAGTACGAATGTCCGGAGGCAATTTGTTCCAGAGCCTGGGTCCAGCAAACTGAGAAGGCCCGATCACTCCAGTGTTTCTTCATAGGGACTTCTAAAAAGAGCTGGTTTGTTAACCTTGAAGGAGCTATAAGTGAGATATTTACTGTAAAATCAACCTAAATAATTCTCATTTGTCACCAGGGATGGAAGTAACATTATCTCTAAACAATCGGCCCTCTCCATTAATAATGTCTTAGTCACATTTTTCTCCTTTCAAAACTTGAGGTACGGTCCGGAACTACTGCGACTCAGAGTGTAGCCCGTGTTTACTTCCTGGTTCCTGAACGATTCTTTGAGATTCCCAAAACAGAGCGCAGCATTTGGCATTTAATGTTGACACAAGAGTAGCAGCCTGCTAACATGGAAGCCAGTAAGAGATGCAGACCAGAAACAGAACAGAATACAACATCACATACCTGTCCTGTGTAAGTAAAAATTCACAACAGCAACACACCTTTTAAAAACGGCATATTAGATTGTAGTGATTGGCAAGCTGTTGTACCGATTTGAGCCAAAAGGTGTCAGTATGACTTATAGCTCCTTTAAGGCCCAGGCAGGGTTCCGAACATATAGGAGTTAAGACAGGTATGGATGGGCAGGAGCATCAAGGGCTTTAAAAACAAATAGCGAGTGGTTCAAAACAGTCAAACACTGCAGTGTGTGAAACAGTCTGGTCTGATACTGCTGCAGCTCAGTGCTCAGTGCTTTTGCAATGACAAAAAGTTGTCAGGGTAAACTCCATAGCTGTTGAAGAGGTGAAACTTGAACGGCAAGAACCTTGGGACAGGAGGCTTACTGACGGGTTGGAGGAGCAATAACACTCAAGACTATGGGCAAATGGTCAGAGATGGGAATCCCAGAGATTTCAACAGGTGACACAGACAGCCCATGTGAAATAATCAGGTCCAAAGTATGCCCAGCATCATGAGTTTTTCTTTAAACATGATCTTCCCCTCTTCATAAGTGTGGTCTTTGTCCAAAAAGAGTGAGATGTTTGTTTTCTACAAGGGTGGCCGGCAAATCTTAAAGATAAAAAAGGAGGAGGTAAAAAGCTGTTGGCGAGTTATGAAATATTAGCCTGCCTTGTAAAAGTAGAGAACTAGAAAAACAGAAATGTAAATGGGCCACACCCACTTTTTTGAATCAACAAATGAAAACTTTAAAACGGGGCAATTACTAACTCCTTTTTAATGCTGTAGACAGATAAATATTTCACCTCATCATTTGTACTGCCAACATTGAAAAGAAAAAAAAAAAAGTATAGTTCCCTGACCGGGAATCGAACCCGGGCCGCGGCGGTGAGAGCGCCGAATCCTAACCACTAGACCACCAGGGAGACACAGTGGTGCTGGCAAATCTACCGGGTGAGTTAGATCAAAACACCAAAAAACTTAAATTTTGTTTAGAGTATTTTGCAAGTTTTTTTGGACATGTACTCTCCATTAAGTTTGTTTCCAGTCCTGGTGTTGCAAAACACTAAATAATCAAAAGTAGCAGTCAAACTTGAAGCTTGCACAACTTTGCGCCCCCGGATCATTGATTCCAGAAAATGTGTTCCTGAAAAAGGATTCCATGCAAAAATGCCTTATAACCTTTAGTTAGTCATATAAACCCATGACAGATAACTTTTAGTACATCAAGATAGCATTAGTTTCCATATATGGTAGTAATTTCATTCAAAAAGTTAAACTGACTAGATTCATGAGAGTATTATATTTTAATCATTTGTTTCTGTCAGCGTTGATGAATGTGGCTTAAAGCTAATGAAAACCTAAAAAAGATTATTACAGAGAAGGGGTGTCAAACATACGGCCCGCCAAACAATTTAGTCCGGCCTGGTGCCTAAATGCATTATCATTATTAAAAAAAAAAAAAAATGCCAAAAATAGCTCATCAGATTTGACCTTCACAAGTGGAGCAGTACGGCTTTTGCCATAGTGCTCCGCTTGATTTATGAATGTGAATAGTTTTATTATGATTCATGCGGGGAATATCTCAAATGATATAGACACTACAATGGCAAAGTAGGAGAGGAAAGGAGGAACAAGAAGAAAAAAAGAAAAGGTGAAAGAAAGAGGAGATAAAAGGAAGAGAATGATAAAACAATTATTGAAAAAAACATGTACTTCGTTTAATTGAAAATCTGCAGTTCCTATATTGTCCACGAGGGTGTGTATTAATCAGCAGATAGTAGCACTGAGCTTCAGATGTGGAAAATTTATTTTAAACCATTTCTTAATTTTTATCTGTTTAATGTATTTTGTCAGGCAGGACAGTGTTTTTAAGTTCCAAAAAATGTGAATAAATGTTTTTCAACATTGTACAATCACTGTGATCAGTTCCTATGCATAATGCACAAGTAAATGTTTAACTGAGTAAAAGTATTGTTGAAATTGCACATACTTTTCTTAAAAACGCTGAGGTTATTCATAATATATTGTGTAAATGTGAAATTCATTTAATATAAAAATCAACAACAAATCCACTTTGATTAGTTCTATTTAATCTTGCAATGAGTTTCCTCGTGTGGCCCTCTTGAGATCAGATTAAGCTGTATGCGGCCCCTAAACCAAAATGAGTTTGACACCCCTGGCCTACACAATCATGGGAAAGACTCAAAAATAAACTATGTCCAATGAATCCCAGTAATGTTCAAGTTTTACTTTCATAGAATGTTTTAATGATACTCTAATTTACTGAGATAAACCTATGTTTTCCTCCAAAACACAATGTTTGTCTCTGAGCTTAAACTAATTGTGCTACTGAAACATCACCGCGGATTTGAACCTGAAAGATACCACAGGTAATAGTCGTCGTTTGAAAAAAATAAACCGTTAATTAAACTGCTGCAGAAAATTGGTTGAAACGAGACATATTTTCAGGTATATAAATTCAAGCTGAGCTGCCAGAACTTCCGTATCCCTATGCACATCTTACTCTACATACTGTGGGAAGCTTTATATTCTCTGCAGGTCCTAAAGTCTTTGAACTGTAAAGGATATTGTCCCCTAAAAACACAGTTCCCTCTAGACCATATTTGACTTCAGCTTACTGGAAAGATGACTTTCATAATGAGACACTCACATCTCAGAAAATAATCTCTCTGATGCCACTTTAGTGTCGTATCAAACACGCGTTTAGATAGAAAATTACTGTGGCAGGCACTTGTTGGGTCTTCGCTGTGGCCAAAATACTTGATAATGTCTGTTTTTTGCTTCAAGTGGGTCTATCTGAGGTAATGTTAGCGTCAGTGGGAGTGTGAACAGTAAACTGAACACTAAGCCCACAGGAGCGCAAAAAGGCCCTTTTTGTTCCAGTACGGGCCACGTAACTCACTTCCCATATCCCCACTGGGATATTTTCCTGAAAGTATCCCCGCAATTACTCCTGACACATGAATGGACGGCAGTGACACGATTCCTAGTAACGAGGAACATATAGATTTGCTTTCGTATTTATTTGTTTAGTATAGTTTCGCTTTTTCGTTTTTTGGCCACAAACGGCAAAACCATTTCTGCCGAACTGCGGATTCTGTTGGTCCTGAAATAACAAGGCCGCCTCAGTCCGGCGAAAATCAAGAACGCAAGCTTAAAATAGTGCCCGTGTTTATCGCCAGCTAACTAAACCTGGCACAGTTTGATGGCACTGTGTTTCTCCACCAAGAAACACGGTGCCCACTCGCCGAATGAAAAACAGAGCGCTTTGCCAGTTTCAATAAAGACCCTGTTTACAGAAAATCAGTCTGGACTGATGTGCTCCCCAAAAGCTGACAGTCACCTAGAGCTTGCTTTGGATTTGTAGAGATAAAATAGTCTGGTTGTGTTTTAGAGGTGCGAGAAGCAGAATAGTAACACTAAACAGTGTTGATTTTACTAGCAGATAAAAGTTTGTCATGTTTTTTGTTTCTAATGCTGGAGAGTGGCAGACGTACAACAGACCCGTGGGACAAAGTGCACAGTATTTCAACATAACACCCCACACTTAACTTGTTTTTTTTTTTTTAGGGATAACTAAGCCACAATACAAGCACCTAACTGTGCTTTAAGCAAAGTGACGTGGTTGAGATATAATTATCTCATTCACTATACAAGGCTGTAGATGTTATTATGTTGTGTTTTGTTATCACACATTCAGCTTAGGTACATGTTAGGTTTGAGTAGAAGCATTCAGATATTTGCACATTTTCTTTCTTTCCACTTCGTGAGCACCATGTTTGTACGTCCGGGCCTCCTGCCCAATGAGCCCAAAAAGTTTGGTCAATACTCAGGGGCAGCGCACCAGCCCCCCCCCCCCCCCCCCCCCCCCCCCCCCGCCCCCGCTTCTGTCCCTCCTACCGGGAGCAGAGAGGACTTCTTTCCCCCTGCTCTGAAGCGAGTCAGTGTTCGTTAGAAGTTTGGTCATGTCTGGTCTGCTGGGTATCCGGCTGCTGCTGCTGCTGTGGGGCTGCGGCTGCCTCTGGCTCACCAGCCCAACATCTGGAACGCTGGTCATCTTTGAGGACACTGAAGCTCCAGAGGTACCGTTACACGTTTAACCTTCATCGGTCTCAAATCAAACAGTTTAGCTTCTTATAGAAATGTTTAAAGTGGCGCGGTGCCCTTTTCATTTGGTTCCTGATTAGTACGGATTTTTAACCACGATATGAATCACTTTCAACATGTGCATTATTTGTGACGCAGAATGTACATTTATCTTGTTTTGCTTACAACCTGCAGTAGCGTATTAATTATCCATATTTTTTCCTTTATATCTGTGTATTGGAGCTGCTTCTGTGTCTGTGTCCCCAAATCATTCCTTAGTCGCCTCTAACAGAACACAGCAGCTCACCTTTACCTCACACGGCAAGACGGGATTATTATACATCATACCGCATTCATTTCCACTACACTGGCTTCCTGCGCGTTTTAGGATAGAGTTAAAATTTGTATTATTGGTTGTTAAAGAACCCATATTTATTTATCCAAGTCATTAAGCTTTTTGTATTCACACCAGGTGGTTCAGCTCTGATAGTCAACATTTCCTCACGGTTCCATGGACAAGATATAAACTTTGAGGCAGCCGAGCTTTGGTTGTTTCTTATGGAATCAGCTTCCAGGTCTTTGATCTATAGCTGAACTCATCGTTTTTAAATCACAGCTTAACACTTAGACAGGCTTTTAATAATTACAAATGGGGTGGCACTTCTGTTTTTTTCTATCCTTCCATCCATTATATACGCTTGCTCGTGTGTGTGTGTGTGTGTGTGTGTGTGTGTGGGGGGGGGGGTGGTTGTTGCCTGTCTCCAGCAGTCATTGGTTGAGAGGTTGGGCACACTCTTGGAAGGGCACCAGTCCATTACAGGACTGGTTTGATCTACCTTGTTTAGCCTGCTTTTTAACGACTGTGCAAAGGGCTGTGCAAATAAATGATTGCTTGATTGTTTGTGTTTCAGGAAATGTCAGGAACTCCAAAATTGCTTCAGGTACTTGGCTGAAACTTTTCTTTTTTTTATATATTGGTGAAAAGAATTGATAAGGCTTGATCATTTACTAACGAGTATATGTGCCAAATCAGACAAACGCTTGGAATATTTAAAGCTCAAACCGTATCCTTTAAGAGGGAAATAAATCTTAGTTTACTGCACGAATTAACAGCAAAGAATTTAAAGTGAAACGTTTGCTTTGCAATTTCCCCAATGTTTAAATAGCAATATTCTGTTTTTTTTTTTGTTTATTTGTTTGCTTTTTCTGTTGCAGAAAAGAAGCACAAATGAGGCAACGGTAGGAATGTTGTCTCTTCTGTCAATGAAATACAATGCTTTGTGATGGCACCCTTTAACTTTTCCACGGTTTATCAGGTTACACCCACAAACTTCAATGTATGGTTTATGACTTCTCTGGATTAAAAACATAATAAGTAGAACATAAGTGGGATGTTGAAGGAGAATAATGCATTGTTTTTGCCACTTTTTTAACGTATGAAACCCAGAAAAGTTTGCGGTGTTGTTGTATTCAGCCCCCAGTGCTGCCAGTTACCTTCACAAGTCAGCTGATGGGCAGAGCTGCAGATCTACCAAGCCCGGACGATCCTCATGAACAATCATTCAACAATCCATCTGGTGCACAAAGTGCTTCACAAGCTAAAATACAAACAAAAAGATGCTGAGACAAAATAGATAAAATATAAAAATGTGTGGGAAAATAACAGGATCAATAGAGATTTAAAAAAAAGTGCATTAAAGCCCAATTCAAACCCATGCCATGCTGCGGGTATTCTTTTATCAGGAACAAGGAAGCATAGATAGATAGATAGATAGATAGATAGATAGATAGATAGATAGATAGATAGATAGATAGATAGATAGATAGATAGATAGATAGATAGATAGATAGATAGATAGATAGATAGATAGATAGATAGATAGATAGATAGATAGATAGATAGATAGATAGATAGATAGATAGATAGATAGATAGATAGATAGATAGATGGTGCCACAATCCTGGAATAAAGCCTCCTAGAGACTTAAAAAGACTTAAAACCTAAGCTCTGGTTCACCTTCCATCAGTACAACTCTGTGAATACAGCCAAATCTACACATGAAAGATTGAGATCAATGCATGTTCATTTGTTAGAATGGCCCAGTCAAAGTTCAGACCAGTATCAAAATTTAGAATGTGTTGCAAGACATGATAATTGATGTTTACAGACACTTTCTGTCCGAACTGACTGAGCACGATGTGTTTTGCGATGTGATGAAAACTACAGAAGCGCAAAGATAGCGTAGAAATACTCCCAAAAGACTTGTAGCTGTGTTTGGATCAAAAAAATGCTAAAATTGCTACCCTGAGTTGCTCTATCGTATGAAATCCATCAAAGTTTCAAGTTGTAAAATGAAAAATGGGAAAAATTTCAAGGGATATGAATACTTTCGCGAGACACAGTAATTATGTCAATGCTTACTTTCATGAAACTTTGAGGTAGATCATGAGTGAAGGGTTTTCTTTTAGTCTGACATTTAGTATGGTTAGTAAAGTGTGCTCTAAAATGCCCTTTTCGGTTTCCTTCTGAAACTATGTCACAACAGAACAAAGTCTGATTCAATGCCTTTTGATCTAATGGAACAAAACAGATCGGAAACATCTTAGTTTAATAAAAACTGATAGAAATACAAAGCTGTAAAAACACACTAAGAGTCATCCACATAGACTTATAACACTCCCAGGGTGTAAGGGGGTGACATAATGTCTCTTAAATACTGTTTCCTAGCTGCAGTATGTTTGGCATCTCTTGCATGGAAATTATATAAAATGTTACAGTGATTTTATGTCCAAAATAACTATGTTAAAAGATGAGCTCATGACAAACGGAGCCTTTCAGGAAGCTGTCGGATGTCCTCATCCTGTGTAAAACGCCACCTTAGGCTGGATGTAACTGTTGGGTTCAAGATTCTAATAATCAGTCCTTGTTTTCCCAAGTTGCAGTGTTTTTATGTATTTACCACCTTACCAACTTCAAAGAGTGGTATAAAATGAATTTCTTTAAGTAAAACGCTTAAACACTTACTCTATCTGCCTACTTAAGATCAGTGAAACTGCGAACCAATAGCAGATCCAGTTTTGTTTAGACAAACGAAGAACTTTAGGTGGTTTTCTTCATTATTTTATTTGACAGGAGATGAACAATATCTACAGTCTATAGCACAAGTACTCCTTTATTTATCTGAAGTTTTCCACATTTTTCTTCGCCCCTGTCCACAACGTTCCATGTGATTCATTGGGATGTCTCTGATAGAACAACACACAAAATGGCGTAGGAAAATTAGACTTTTCTTCCAGGATGGCCCTGTATTTACCTCCATCTACTTTCCCATCAATTTCAAGTTGCCTTGTCCTTGATGAAGAAAAGCATCCCCACAAAGTGATGCTGTTAATTTCCTTCCACTTCAAAATAATGCAATATTTTTTCTTTTTTCCAAATAAATTCCCACTGAAGTTTGTGGCTGCAGACTGAGAAAAGGGGAAATAGTTTAAAGGGTCTCAACATTTTTGCCAAGAGCTATTTAGAAACACTAAGGATTAACAAGTTTATAAAGTCAACAATATGGATGCGTGTATTTACATTTTGGATTAACTGTTGTACTTGTTTCTTGCCTTCCATCCACAGGTGGAGGTGCACAGTGTGACAGTGGATTGCACGGTGACGTCCCGCTTCGCCCACACCGTCATGACCTCGGTAGCTCTAAACAAAGCCAACACATCAAAGGAAATCTTTTTTGAAGTGGAGCTCCCTAAGTCTGCCTTTATAACAAATTTCAGCATGTAAGCAATATTTTTTTTTCTAATTTTATCTTCTGAAATACAAATAAAAACAGCAAAAAAAAGGGATAAATTTTGTGTCAACAAACTAGGTAGCAGTTGTTGACAATACAAGCAATGATATTCTCATGGCCTCAGTTAATGGACTTGTGTCTGTACTTGTCCTGTTAGACCTCAATGCTGCATTTGATACAGTTGATCACAGTAATCTCCTAGAAAGACTTGAACATATTGTAGGAATTAAAGGAAATGCATTAGGCTGGTTTAAATCTTATCTGCCGGACAGATTCCAGTTTGTTCATGTTAAATATAAATCTTCTTTAAACTTTAGGGTCACTTGTGGAATACCACAGGGTTCAGTCCTTGGACCAATTCTCTCTCTCTCTCTCTCTCTCTCTCTCTCTCTCTCTCTCTCTCTCTCTCTCTCTCATGGGATAAATTTTCACTGTTATGCTAATGACACTCAGCTATATTTATCCATAAACACTGATGAATCCAATCAATTACTTTGACTACGAGCATGTCTTGATGACATCAAAACCCGGATGACTTTAAATTTCCTTTAAATTTCAACTTCTGCCTTCTTCTGAGAAGGCAGAAGTTGTAATCTTTGGACCAGTCCTCAAAAAATAAACTTCTTAATCAATCACTTATTCTGGATGACCGTTCATACTGAGCCTGGTTCTGCTGGAGGATTCCCTCCCTGTTAAAGGGGCGTTTTCCGTTCCACTGTCGCTTCATGCTTGCTCAGTATGAGGGATTGCTGCAAAGCCATCAACAATGCAGATGACTGTCCACTGTGGCTCTACTCTCTTTCAGGAGAAGTGAATGCTGCTTGTCATGACTTGATGCAACCTGCTGGGTTTCCTTAGATAGGAAACCTGTTGACCAATCTGTATAATTTAATTGAATTTGATTTTGTAAAGTGCCTTGAGATGACATGTTGTGAATTGGCACTATATAAATAAAATTGAATAAAATTGTTTTTTATTTCACCTTTAAAGTGAATAATGTGGTCTTTTGTGCTTATGCTTCTCAGGGAAATTGAAGAGAAGGTGTATGTCGGAGTGGTGAAGGAAAAGGAAAAAGCTAAGAAACAATACCAGAAAGCTGTATCGTCTGGACAGACAGCGGGTTTGGTCAAGTGAGTCAAGCAGGACACCCGTACAAACCCAAACAACAGTTGCTTGTATGACTAATGCCCTTTACACGCCCTTTACAGATAGAGAATTTAGCATTTTAGCTTTGCCAGCAGATAGAGATGTCTGTATGTGTGCGCGTGTGTGTGTACTCTTGTACTTGCTGCTGAGTGAGAACATGTTTTTCATATTTTACCACCAAAGTGGGGACTTTGATGTAAAGTGAGGACTTTTTTTTGTCCATATTTAAAACAAAGATGTGTGTCCTGTCCAGCAGTGTAGCACCCAGAATTGTTTTCTCAGCAGTAAAAGGAAAAGCCCAACACATTTACTTTCACAAGTAGAGAATGAAAGATGGAAATGAAATGAAAAAAGAGTAAAACAAAAGGGAGAGATGAGGCAAAAGGTTAAAAGGAGAGGAGAAAAGAATAGAGAGACAGAGGAAGTATTACAGGGACAAATAACCAACAAATATATAACAACAACGCTGACAAATACACAATAATATTTTATGCAAGATGTATTTAGTGGTAAATAAATATAGAGTGTATCTGTATATCTGTGTAACTGCAATCACCTGGATTTAAACACCTGCAGGTGTTTCTCCATATAAAAATGCTCAATAGAGGGCGTGAGGAGCCAAAGACCCCCGTCACCCCCAGGTCCCCCAGACATCCAAAGGGCCCCCAGAGCACGGTAGCCCCATGATGACTAACACAGGAATAAACCGTACGTGTGTTTTACTGCAGGGCTTCTGGGAGGAAGATGGAGAAGTTTTCCGTGTCCGTTAGCATTGCAGCTGAAAGCAACGTGACTTTTGTTCTGACTTATGAGGAGCTCCTTCAGAGGAAATTGGGCCAGTATGAGATTCTGATCCGAGTTAAACCCAAAAGTCTGGTTCAGCAGTTCCAGGTGAATCACCGGATGATGAATTTAACCCTTCTTTATGATGATTTGATGGATGTGTGTACAAACTGTGTGTCTGTGTTTGCCTGTGTGGAAACAGATTTTGACAAACATCTATGAGCCTCAGGGCCTGTCTTACGTTGATGCACATGCTACTTTCCTCTCCAACGAACTGCTCCCTCTGGTGGAGAAAACAGTCAGTGACAAAAAGGTACCTGACTTTACTTGACCTTTTTTGTAGTTATAAGTCTTTACAGTAAATGATCAGTGTTTCCCTTCCTGTTCTAAATTTGATACAAATGTCTTACTCACGGTGTTTCTCTTCTTGTCAGGCCCAGATTTCTTTCTCCCCAACTCTGGAGCAGCAGAGAAAGTGCCCAGGTTGTGATGGAACACTGATTGATGGCGATTTCATTGTTAAGTATGATGTGAACAGACAGCAGGGCCTTGGAGAGATTCAGGTTTGCTATCAACTCAGGTTACGGATTTAAAGATCTATGCATATTTATGCTATTTAATGCAAATTATGACTGTTTCCCTCTAGATTGTAAATGGCCACTTTGTGCACTTCTTTGCACCCCCTGACCTGCCCAGAGTGCCAAAGAATGTTGTGTTTGTAATCGACAGGAGCGGGTCGATGTATGGCAGAAAGATGGCACAGGTGAAAATTCTTTGAGCTTTTTCAGAAGGAAAAAAAAAAAAAAACTAAAAAAAAAATAATAATAATAATTATATATATATATATATATATATATATATATATATATATATATATATATATATTTTTTTTTTTTTTTTTTTGTTTTGTTTTGTTTATTTATTTACTTTACATTGAAATAGTATCTGTGCTTGATAGGAATATTTTTCAACCATTTTTGGCAGTCAGGGGCTCAAGATTGATACTTAAACTCACTTGATAAGAGTCTTTTATATTGTGCATTTTAACAAGGTTCCCACATTCTTCAGAACAGAAACATGCCCACAAGTCACAGGACCTCCAACGTACCTTGCAGTGGTTCTACTTTTCCAGATAAGGCGCTGTTCCACCGACCCCGCTCCTTTTAGCTAACCCGGCTAGGCTCTTCTCTACTCGGATCATCTTTGCCCGTTTTATGATTCAGCTGCCTTAGAATCTTTGGAAAAGGGAAACGTCTCCTGGGGGTGGCTTTAGCCCTCATCCCTCACGCCCCGTTTGCGACATTGACACATTAAATCTGCGAACAGAGTCGATGCATAGACTGTGCGAATCGGGCAACCGCACAAGGCCTCATGATACTAGAGGGCCACAGGCCTCCAATTTATTTAAATTATTTTCTAAAAGCATTTGCAATATATGATTGTGTCTGTTTATGTCAAGGCACAAAAAAAATGTATAGTACAATCCAACAAATTTTGCCATTTTTTATTGTTGCTATGATTTATATATATATATATATATATATATATATATATATATATATATATATATATCAATGGGTGACATGTCTCTTTTTTGCATTAAGACAACAATTCTTATTGCCACATTGCCAGACAGGACACAGGGAAAAAAATAAATAAATCATTGTTGAATAATGATAATGCATTTAGCCACCATGCCGTATGTTTGACACCCTTGATCTATCTAGAGATGGATTAAGGTAATCTGCAATCTGTAATGTAAATACGTATTGATATAAAAGAGCAGGGCCTCACATTTCATGTTCGCACATGACCTCGCTCCTTGCCAGTGATGGCCCCTTCTGGGAAAAATGGTAAACGATAAAGAATACATTGTTATAAATAAAACATTGATAAAAGAATAGCAGACTGCTGCTTTGCCCAGGTAGTTTAAGTCAGAGAGTTAAGATTTACAGCATCACGAAACCTTTAGCCTCAGTCGTGGCGGGAGCGACGAGAAGATTTTTAACCACATTGAAATTATTTTTACATGTTTGATTTAACGCTAAATCCCAGGCTGCGGGCAGTGGACCGAGCTTCAGGTGTGGGTCGATTTCGAGCTGCTTTCAGTGAGCACCTCTGCGAAAGCACCCCGCTGCTACCCACGAAGGCTTTGAGTCTGAAAGGCAGACAACCTTTGACCTCTATCACATGAGGTAGAAGGATGGACACTTCAGAAACCAAACTTAGCAGCTTTCAGCGTAAAATGAGAGAAAGCCTCAATAGTGTCGTTTCTATCAACATTTTTAATGCGCAATTTAAAGTATCGCAAGGGGTAAATGCGGTAAAGAGGAGATGGAAACAAATTTGTCGAATCAGTTCTGACGTGGAGAACGTTTACCTCACATGACTGATCAGCTGTTTCTGTTGCCGGCGTTATTCCCATAACGCTCGAAAACAGGTGTGGAAGCAACAGCAGGTGAGTGTGCAGAGATACAGAAAAATCTCGGCACATTCATTAAAGCCTCACTCCATCACTGATCTGTGGTCCGTGCTAGTTAGCAGCATCTACTTTCAGTTTATTACAGCCAACATCAACGCATGACAACTTTATGATGTGCGTATCCTGTGTAATTTGCAACAAACCAAGTAAACGGAAATGCGTCTGATGCACATTTTCTTTTTTGCAATATTTTAAAAGTTCGCTCAAAATTCGCATGAGAGTTAGATGGAAACACAGCTAATAACTCCACATCAGCAGCACCTGATTGATTTGCATCTGACCAAAGTGCACAGTTCCGGTAAAAAGGTTGTGATAGTGATGCGTTGTTAAGGAAAAAGCAGTTGACATGGGAAATTGATTGACCCCCAAGATGTCACTCTTTGCTGCAGACCTTTTTCCTTTCCTGCTTTACCATCTTCCTCAGTGTGTTTGGATACATTTGGATCCTCATTCAGCCTTGTAGTGCTGTAACATGTAAAGTACATGTTGCAAAGAACACTTCATTTTAAATTATTGGTATATATATATATATATATATATATATATATATATATATATATATATATATATATATATATACCAATAATTTAAAATGAAAAGTACAATTATTTCAAAATGTGATCTTTCTCAATAAATGTTTCATGTCACAAAGATTTTAAAGGTTTAATACAAAAAAAGTTAGCATTTGTCTGAAAGCATTTTTCATTAATTAATTATTATTTTTCTACCAGGGATGTAATTGTGAACGTTGCTGTATCAGTGCTGGCATGGACACATTCTGATCTCAAATCTTTTGCAGACACGTGAGGCATTGCTGAAAATTCTGCCGGATCTTCACGAAGAGGACTACTTTGCTCTCATCCAGTTCGACACCAGTATTTTATCTTGGAAGGACTCTCTTACTAAAGCAACTAAGGAAAATGTGGCCGCAGCAATGAACTATGTCAAAACTATCGTAGACAATGGAGGTCAAGACAATAAAAAGTGGCAGTTTATTATACAAAACATCCCGTATGTAATGTTGGACGTAAACAAGTGACATCTTTTTTTCTTTTTTCTTGTGTTTGTTTTTTGTGAAGGTACTGATATCAATGCTGCAATGCTACAAGCAATAAATATGCTGGTCAAAGACAGACAGGGGAACTTGTTACCTGAGAGAAGCATCGATATGATAATTTTACTGACTGATGGAATGCCAAATTCTGGTAAGAAAGCCTAATATGCCCAAATGTTTCAGTGCAAAAGTATTCATATTCTTTAAATCTTGTCACAAATCCTGATGGTACAGCTTGACTTGGATTGTGGTTTTATGTAATAGACTGAGACAAACTTGTTCATATGTATAGACTATAAAGAGATAATACTAAATTTAATATATTGTAACAAATAAAATAAAGTGGTCTTTTGGTTTGTGTCTCAACAAGCTTTGCACGTGTAAATAAATAGCTACGGATCAGTCAGAATAGATGGGGATCATTAATGAATTGCAGTTTTCAAGTCATGCCACATATAAAGACTTTCACAGGATCATTCTATCTCATGAGTATAATATGTTTTAAACCTTTTTTTTTGCAATTCTTCCCCTATTGCCGTGTATAAACTCCATCCGTATCCTCATCCCCAACTCCCCTAAACCTGCTTTATGCTGTTGCTTTTGTTAGTATTTAACTCATATATTGTATATACACTTTTTATATTTGAAGGAGTGTCTGACATCTCAACAATTCAGGAGAATGTGCGTTCCGCCACCGGGGGAAACATGTCTCTGTTCTGTCTCGGATTCGGAAATGATGTCGACTACAACTTCCTGGACGTGATGAGCAAACAGAACAAAGGATTGGCTCGCAGAATCTTCGAAGCTTCAGATGCGGCACTTCAGCTCCAGGTAAAATGTGCATTTGGGTTTGTGTGGCTGGAACATCTTTTGTTTTGCATTCCAAAAATGTATGAATTTCTAAACGCATGGGTCTGCATTTACTTGTAGGGATTCTACGATGAAGTGTCCAGCCCGCTGCTCTTAGAAATAGACCTGCAATATCCAGACAATGCAGTGGATTATGTAACCACCAGTCACTTCCCTCAGTTGTTCAATGGCTCCGAGATTGTGGTGGCTGGTCGGCTGATGGACAACGACCTAGACAACTTCCTGGTGGAAGTCGTTGGCCAGGGAGTAAGAAATCAATGCTTATCCCTTATTTTAAAGTGTTAAGATTTATCTTTATTAGTCTTTTTAAGGATAACGTCTCTGTATCTGGTCTTCTCTCTGTAGTTTGAAGAAAAATTCAACGTGCAAGGTCAGGCCACTGTGGTTGACTGGAATGTGATGTACCCCGATGAGAGTTACATTTTTGGCGATTTCACTGAGCGTCTTTGGGCTTACCTTACCATCCAGCAGTTACTGCAGAAGAGGTCTGTTACTAAATGATAGTGATATTAGTTTCTTGAAATTTAGAAACAAGGAAAATGAGTGGCGAATACATCAGTTTGTCCCAGTACATGTATTTCCAAGGGGCCTATGAAAATTAGATTTACTATCATATGTGGATTTCATCTCTATAATTGCTAAGAGAAGTGTTGATATGATTTTTTTTCTAACATATTTTTTATTGTTGTTAAAACAGATGTACAATAGCATTCAGATTTTAGTGTTCAAGCAGTAATTACAATTCCTTTGACCGTGTACAATATAACAAGAAGCACACAGCAATTCAACATTTTTATATTTTTATAAACCCCATCCAACCCCAACTATCCCTGTGCTGGCAAAGAGAAAAAAAAATTATTGGGAGGAATAAAAAGTAATAAAATAAAAAAAAAAGGGGGGGGGGGGTTACTATCCCAAAATGGAAACACTCTACATTGGGACTTGTTTACTAGTGAGAAGGGAGAGTTACAAGTTTATCAAAATAACCCAAAAAAGGGCCCCATACTTTATAAAAAAAAAATTGTCGATCCTTTCAGAAAGTATTTCACTTTTTCAATCTTTAGGAACATCATCATATCGGAAAGCCACATTGATGCCTTAGGTGGAAATTGGGATTTCCATTCTAAAAGTATTCTCCTTCGAGCAATCAGAGTTGCAAAAGCAATAACATTTGCCTTGCTAGAAATCCCTGCATCAACCCCAAAAATAGCCATTGTGTTGATATGTTTAACAGCGATTTTCCCTGCTGTGTAGGTTTTGAGAGATACTGTTACATTATATTTACATAACTTATATATAAAGTTCAAATTATTTGTCAGCCATTTGAAAGAAACCCATGCTAATTCTCTAATATATACTACAAGATAGGCATTATAGTTTTCTCTCATTACAGTGAGTCTGGGGCATCAGATGAAAAGGCCAACGCCACAGCCAAGGCCCTGGAAATGTCCCTGCAGTACAGCTTTGTCACTCCTCTCACCTCCATGGTGGTCACCAAGCCTGAAGAAGGCGATGAACCAGACAGCTCTTTCATCGCTGACAAACTGACCGAGGGTAAAGCAAAAAAATATCCTTGCTTATTCAGTCAAGCTTCTGCTGAAGAATTAAGTTGATCTATTTGACACACACAGACACATTCTTGTTTAAAATACAAAGTACTTTGACTTTCATTTATTCATTTTCAACCCTTTCACACGCACAGGTACACACATAAATACATACATACATGCATTTTTGAGAAGTTTATTTATTTTCCTGACTCAATTCACTACGTAAACCACATTAGGTAGATTATTCACATACAGCCTGGGGTTTTCAAGCTGTTTTTGAGTTAATCATGATTTGAGGACATTTAAGATCAAAATCACACCAGGCCATTAAATGAAAACATTTCCAATAATCAACAATGAAATGAGTTTAATGAAAGGATATTTAATTCCTGCTTAAAGGTTGTTACTTTCAAAAGATACTTTTTAATTTGACAAACAACCCTCATCTGAACATATATTCTACCAGGCTCACACTGAATAATACACTGCAGGTAAGGAGCAGTACCCCAAACAAATGCTGCAAAAAGAATTCCACAACAAAGAAGTTTGGCCAGATGCAGACTCTGGCTCAAACTCCCAAATTTCACAAGCCAAAAAGGAAAAGTCAGGTGCAAGACAGGACGTCTGTTCTGTTCTGCAAAAGATACGTCACAGAACAGAACGTAGGGAATAACAAGCGCAAAAACATTGTCACCCCATATGTTGCTGGAGTCTCTGAAAAATGCAGGAGGATTTTCTTTAAACTCAAGATCCCTGTACATTTTAAACCCCACAGGACCCTCAGACAGAGACTGGTCCACCCTAAGGACAAAACCTCCAAGCCTAAGATGAGCGGAGTGGTGTATGCAGTTCAGTGCAGTGAGGAATGTTCTGATCTTTATATTGGAGAAACCAAACAACCTCTCCACAGACACATGGCTCAACACAGGAGAGCCAACTCCTCAGGACAGGACTCTGCTGTCCACCTACACCTTAAGGACAAAGGACCCTCTTTTGAGGACCAAAATGTTCACATTTTGGACAAAGACAGATGGTTTGAGAGAGACGTGAAGGAAGGCATTTACGATAGGTTTGATTCCTGCCAAGTTTCACCCCAATTCACACCTCCACGCATGTGACCACAATGTTCCTCCTGTGAGGCAGGCAAACGATGAGCCCAACCACTCTGCATTGTGAAGGGCGATCAGCTCCAGGTGAATCTACATGTGAATCTAAGCTCTAAAAAGGGCTTACCAGCAGGTCTATAAAGCCTGGAACTCCACATTACTCCAGACATTTTGAATTGAGAAAGCTTCCTGGATGGGAAGCGAAACATCTCCAGCTTCAGAATAGAAGTCCAGTTGTTATATTTTTTTAACCTCTTTGGGATTCCTATGCCAAGTGTCCCCCCCCCCCCCCCACACACACACACACACACACACACACTACACGTAGAAGTAACAAAAACACAGTTGTTCCCAACGTGCTGGTGAAGATTCTCAGTCATCCAGGTCATGGTCATTCCAAGAAAAAATAAATAAAAACAAAGCAACTGGACTTGTTTTCCGTAGCTGAAGACGTTTCGCTTCCTCTCCAGGAAGCTTTCTCAATTCAAAAAGTCTGGAGTAATGTGGAGTAACAAGCTTTATACCATTACCAAACGAAGGCCTCGTAATGGCTTAGATAACATGCAAATTCAACCGAAACAGGACCACCCCTTAGTAATGGGCGGTCGTTAAAGCCATTAAACCAGCAGATTGGACCGAAACTGGTCCACTCCTCTGTAACGAGGAGTCGTTAGGGTTGTTATTGGCCTGGCTTAAAGGAACAATGTTTTGATCACCCGAAGTTGTTCCCAACATTTTAAGCCCCTTACGTTCTTCCAAGAGTGAAGGTGATTTCTGTCTGGGAATTGTTAACAACTTGTTGATCACGGTGATTTTTTTTTTGGCTGAATCATGATATCTATATTTACAAATCTCCACCAGAAGGAGTGCTTGCTCATCTGCCATGTTTTTCCATGGAGGCGTGGAAGCCAAAATGACGTACTATGGCCATGCAAACCTAGCATATGCGTCAAGCATAAACCAGGCTTTAACCCGCACCATAGTCAGTGTGAGCCCAAGGTCATTTATTGAATATGACCGTACAACTAAAGATGACACTGTAGCACAGCCTTGCCCAACTCAAGGCCAGTGGCTGCCATTCGGCCCGTCAAGGCAATTTATTCAGCCCTAAAGACCCGAAAAAGACATATTATGTCATAAAGTATAGGCATATATCCTTTTAAATTGTATAAAGTGTCTAAAACTGTGCCTACTGTAGCAAATGTTGATTTTTTTAAACTGTGTAGTAATAGCATCCTGCCACTAGATGCCAGTTTCCACACAACACATTACAGTAAAACAACCTAGAAATGTCCAAAACTAGATGGAGAATGATGAGTTTAAAGTGTAACTCACTCCAATATCAACTTTGTGTTGCAGATAAACTGTATAAACTGGGCCTAAGGGTTCTACTTTTATGTTACTGTGCATTTTTTAAATATTTCTATGTGAACTGAAATGAAATTATGAAATCAAAACTATCATCTATACACATGCAATCGGCCTTTTTTCATGATGCCAAAGTGACCCGATATAGAAATTAGTTTGACCTGCTGCGGCACATTCAACTGCAGTGATGGTAATTAAATTGACATTCCCTGCATGTTTTTCTTCTAAGTGGATATTCAAGTTCTATATGTTGATGTTGTTTGACAGAGCAAAGACAGCAAGCAGAACGAGGGAGACCAATGGGTGAGGCAATCGTTTTGTAAAATACAGATCAAAAAACAGAGTTTGGATATTTTGTTAATTGGCATTTTATCTGTATTTTGTTGTGTAGCATTCGCACAGGCAGTCCCTGCATCTAGAAGTTACGCACAGGCGTTGCCGTCTCCAGTGTATTTGGGTGAGTATGTTTGAGAATGACTAGGTCCTGGTTTCTGATTTTCTAAACATGTAAGTTTAGAAAAAAAGTATATCCATATTGGCTAGAGCTAGACATGTATTGAATGCTAAATCACTTCATACTCTATATAACTCTCTGATTTTACCATATCTATCATATTGCTGTGAAGTGTGGGGAGTTAATTACAAGAGCTCTTTACATCCGGTAACCTTCCTACAGAAACGAGCCATTAGAATCATCCATAATGTCGGTTATTATGAGCATACAAACCCGCTCTTCATAATATCCAGAATTCTCAAATTTGACGAGCTTGTAGAATTTAAAATGGCTCAATTTATGTTCAAGGTATCAAAAAAGTTGTTACCTGAGCACATACAGAGCACGTTTTCTGAAAGAGAAGGGGGGTATAACTCAAGGGGTCACTCAATCTTCAAGATCCGCAATTTTAGAACAACAAGGAAAAGCTTCTGTATTTCAATTAAAGGTGTAAAGTTATGGAATAAGTTGCATGAAGATTTAAAACAAAGCAATAGTTTAACACAATTCAAAAGAAAGTACAAAGAGGTAATTTTCAATAGATACACACATGGGGACAGAAAGCAATAAGGTGTGTATTGAAGATAATAACTTGGTGTAAGGGTTTAGAAAGATAAACCAACATAAAATGGGAAAATGTATAGGGAAATATTAGTAACTGTTACTTCTAACTGCCACTTTGATTTTGATTTTTTTTCTTTAATGACAGTAGGACTCGAAAGTCTCAAGTGTTTAGGGGTAGGAGTTTATAAGTTCTCACTTCTTCCTACCCCATTTTGAGCATGATATGTTAACTGAAACAAAAAAAATCTGTATTTTCTCTTCTTTCTTATGCACTTCTTGTTACTGTGCACTATTTTATTTTTATATTTGTATCATGTTCGAATAAATTTCATTTCAAATTTCAAATAAGAGTGCCATAACGTTTCTCCTACTTACATAACCTGGCTGAAATGAGGAGGCTACCTACCTTTGGGGATGTGACCGTGATGCAAATATGCATTGTATATGTGTTATAAAGTTATGATTCAATATGTAAGCAATGCCTTTTTATACCGCCAGAAATTGATATAGTATAGACATATGAAATATTTTGAGAGCTACACAAAGACTATAGTAATTATGAAAATAGCATTTAAATAAGGCGTTTGTTTTCAGACCCAACCTCTTTCTTGTGGTAAAATAATTTTGTCACGTGTTTGAAAGTTATTAATCAGTTGAATTAATTTCGGTGGGATGCAGGGAGCCAATAGAGTTTCCTCTGTCTCATTAGGATCCGGGCTGCACTGCTCTGTATGTACTATATGTATAAGATAAGATAAGATAAGGTAAGATAAGATAAGAAACATGTTAATTGTCCCACAAAGGGAAAATTTGGGTGCAAAAATAACACAAACTCTCATAGACAGAGTCACACTAGCTTGGTAATATGAATAAAAGCTAATTTAAAGTTAGCTTCTATAGCAAAAGAGAATTAACTTATCAGACAGGGAAAAAATAAAAATATTGCTCAATTATTGATAATACGCCATATTCAGATAATATGTAATATTCATTTTAAATAGTAAATATATGTAAAGCGCCTTGAGTATGACTAGAAAAGTGCGGTCCATTTACCGTTCAATCACCAGCAGCTGATATACTTAAAGAGAGTGGCAATTATAGTAGCAATGGAGCCCCGGGAGAATCCCTCCTTCTGCCGCTCTCAGCTGAGGCTATAACGACAGAAATGGTCCTACTCTGTGAAAACGCAATTCCTTGAAATTTTGTAGGTTGGTGTAGCAAATACAATAACTCAAACTCTCCAGCTAAAGGAGGCAAATATGCCACAGAATAACCTGTGCCACCTTCCTTGGTGATTGAAAGTAAACACAGACTAATCCCCTTAATCTCAGCACTAAGTGGGGTTCCCTACATGCACATGCATAAAAGCATCAAAAAACTGGTTAAGAGCAAAAATTACAGACAAATATGTTATAGTTTTAAATAGTGCTCGTGTGCACCCATTTTAATGCCACCCTGGGAAACTGCCCATATGCCCCACATGAAAAACCTGAACACTGCTGAAAGATATTTCAGGATTCTTGATCAGAGATTCTGTTAAAAGGTAATTACTAATAGAACCCTCTCTTGGCATCTTCAATTAATGTAAATCTGAATTAGACGGTCCAAGAGGCTGAAACTAATAGGTGAACTGGAACACTGAAACACATATTAAGAGTGGTAAATTTAAAGTGTTTCCATCCAAACCAACTTAATAAACCAACTTATAAAGTACAATGATGTAACAAACAAAAAGCAGATTGATTTCAGCTTTTTTTCCTGCATATTTATAGGTAATTATCTGATGGTTTACATATTCTGTTCTCAGTGTTTGCTTCACACAAAACGATCACGGTTGGCACATCGTTTTGACACCGGCATCTGTGGACATTACCACCTAATGCAAACGTTAAAACTATTCAAAGCTTCATGTTTTAAAGGCAGCACACGCGTGATCTTTCTCTCAGATTGCCTTTGAGCTTTAGCCTGTGGGATAAATTAATTAGGATTTCCACTAATTGGAGACTCCAAGAGAGTAATCTAGTGCAGCCAAGACTTTCACGGCTTACGGTCTTTGAACAGAACCTCAACTTGAATATTCCTGAAATATCACTGTAAGTCATCCAGGTCATGGTCATTCCAAAAAGGTTAAAAAAAAACAAAACAACTGGACTTTTTTCCGAAGTTTGAAGATGTTTTGCTTCCCATCCAGAAAGCTTTCTCAATTCAAAATGTCTGGAGTAGTGTGGAGTTCCAAGCTTTATAGTATTTATAGTATTATATACTATAGTATTTATACTACTTATAGTATTGAATACTATGGTATTTATACTATTTATAGTATTGCATACTATAAAGCTTGGAACTCCACACTACTCGAGACAT
Source organism: Fundulus heteroclitus (assembly GCF_011125445.2). Lineage (NCBI taxonomy): Eukaryota > Metazoa > Chordata > Actinopteri > Cyprinodontiformes > Fundulidae > Fundulus > Fundulus heteroclitus. The sequence goes on from NC_046380.1 coordinate 34,942,721, forward strand.
TTTGAATTGAGAAAGCTTTCTGGATGGGAAGCAAAACATCTTCAAACTTCGGAAAAAGTCCAGTTGTTTTTGTTTTTTGTAACTTTTTTGGAATTACTGTAAGTAGAGCCTTTAATGCATTTTAATTGTATCTGTTACTGCGTATTCTGTTGCTTGCAGTGGATGGGGATCCCCACTTCGTGATCGAGCTTCCTGAGAGAAACGACTCTCTGTGCTTCAACATCAACAACGCACCAGGAACCATTTTAAACCTGGTCCGAGATCCAGAAACAGGTCAGCAAACCAGTTCTCAATGCCTTCAGTCCATTTCCTGAAGTTTGAAGTTCAGTCTCTCCTGTACACATTCCTATCACGTTTCCTCAGGTGTTTTTGTAAATGGCCAGATCATCGGAGACAAGAAAATCCCCCCAAATGGGAAAATGAACACCTATTTTTGGCGTTTCGGCATCATCCACCAGACTTTGGGGGTCAGGCTGCAGGTGACCACTCAGTATATTTCAATCTTACAGGATGGCAAAGAGGTCAAGCTGCTGTGGGCAGATACAGCCTCTCTTAAAGGACCCAAGTGAGTAATCCAGTTATAGCAGCTGGAACTCATGAGCTGACCTCTTCTTATTGTCCTTTTAACTTTTACTTTTCAGTAATGGTTTAAGATGTATTATAAAAACATGGTGGGGAAAGCTGGATCAATATGAATGGAAATTGTGCATGCTGTCTTTATGCCCAATTGTAACTGGCTTAGCTCCATGTTTTAGGAAAAAAAAAACACTTTTTCTTAATCATTATTTTTGTCTGGTGTAAATTAGTGATAAAAAAAAAAGATGCAGCTTCAATTCAACTTTACTTTGATGACCTTCATATCGAATCCTGCATTTGCTCACACATGTCTACGTATTGATTCATTTTTTTCCTCCCTTGAGAGGACATTAGAAGGAGGTCCAATCGGGTTAATCCATGCACAAGAGCTATCACCCCTTTAAGCAGCCAACTTGTTCCTGCAGTAAAAGCAACATTTTATTAAACCTTATTTTCCATTTAAAAACTGCCACGCTTACATGACAACGTTTAAATTGATATTCTAGATCGGGATGATTGTAACGGTCTTCAACGCGATCTGTTTCAGTGTGGATATTCATGTCACCAAAGATCGCAGCCTGACCGTAACACTGAAGGGCTCAGTGAAGTTTGTGATCCTGCTGCACAAAGTGTGGAAGAACCACCCATACCACCGGGACTACCTTGGTTTCTACACCCTGGATACCCACCTTCTGTCACCTTCTGTGCATGGCTTGCTAGGTAAAACATGGAGTATTTTTTACTTCTGGTTATAGACTGTAAGATGCATTTAAAAAAGTATTCAAACTTGTTGCCTCAAAAAAACATTTTTTGTAAACTTGTAAAAATGTAACCCTAACCCTGTAAGTCATGGTTTTGTCTGACCATACCCATGGCCAAAAAAAAAAAAAAACTCAGCCAATGAGGTTAAAGTGATCTGCACAAGTCCCCACCTCTTTCAAATACTTATTTTTTATGTGTGGACTCAACTCAAATGTTATCAACTTAAAGTTATCAGGCATTTTTTATCTAACAGTTTACAGCACTCGTCTAAAATTAGTATAATCAACAGTTTGATAGGAATTGAGTTCTGCTCAACTAAAGTTTTTAAACTCAATGTTGCGTTTTACAGTGTACTGGTGTTTTCGACAGAGATCCTGTTTAAGACAACACAGGAATACGCCACAAAATCAGGCATATGTAAGGATCTAGCACAGCTATACGAGCAGGAAAGCGCTAATGTTTTGTTGCATGTGTGTAAATGAGCCTCATCAAAGTAAAATTGATGAATTTGAGTAAATGAATTCAAAAGGCAAAGCTCTTATGTTGTATAAATTCCTTACACACACAGTGATACATTTGATCATTTTGATGATTATTGTGATCATACATACTGCTCAAAAGTCTTGGGGTCACCCAGAACATGTCATGTTTTTCCAAGGAAAGTCCCATTTTCCTAATGTGAGTTTGGCTCTGATTACATACGCAGATCGGCTCTTTCCTCGTCATATGCCAGCAGGTCAGAAGGATCTATGAAAACACGCTCCCTCCAACCTTACACAGCTGGACATGTGTGATCGTCTCCTCCTTAGGGACCATCACACCTGACTTGTTAGGAACTAATCCGCTGATCCAAAACCGTTTTATTGTCGATGAGGATCAGCCCATTTGATAATTTACATCTATCAGTGCAGCGTATTCATTACTGCGGCAGCCGCACCAGTCTATCTCCCGCTGACATCCTCCATTTGAAGTAAGACCCCCCTCCCCATCCCTCGTAGATGGCAAGACACGTTTTTCTGGCAACTAACATAGCAATTGTAAATGTTCTATGTTATGGGCTTGACGACAAACACAATCATGGCAAAGAATACTGACCTGACAGCCGTCCAGCGCAGTGGTATGCTCCACTTTGAGGATAAGCCACAAAACATCATCGCCAAAGAGCTTGACTGTTTACAGAATGTTGTATACGAGTACATGAGTGGAGACATTAGGGGAAGGAAAAATTCTCATAGGAAAAGATCCAAAAGCCACAGGAAACACTGCAGCCACATGAGGATTGTGAAAAAAGGCCATTCAAATTTTGGGATATATATATATATATATATATATATATATATATATATATATATATATATATATATATATATATATATATATATGATTTATTGCCAAGAAACGTTGTTACAGTTACAGTATCCACATTGATTCAAATTGATACTAGAACATAAACGTATTTTAAGAAACCATGAAACTTTCTCTTGTTGTTGGGTTATATTTTAGGAACCTTTTTAATATGAGTCAAATGTTTGAATTATTTGTATCATCACTTTCTTTATAACACTTTTTGGTTGGATTAAAACTGGTTTCTCTTGTAAAGGGACCCTGTATACGTAAAGGTTAAATAAAAAGCTACCCTTTTTCCCTGTCATACTCTTTAAATTACCCTGTGTGTTAATATTGCTGTGCAAATAAACTAGCCTGGCCTAACTTTAGGACAGAAATAATCACCTTGATGCAGATTTCCTTACCTGTACTAAGTGTTTGAAGTTAACTGTCCTTACATTAAATCCTCCTTCAGGTCAGTTTTACCACGGGATTGAGTATGAGGTGACAGGCTTACGTCCTGGAGAATCCCCAGAGAAACCAGACGCCACCATGTTTGCAAAAGGACAAGAGCTCAATGTAACCAGGTAAGGTAAAGCCTCATTTAACTTTGTGTGTGCCCGATCTTCAAGTTTTTGCTTTAGTGGTTGTGATAAATGTCTGAATAGGCATAGCTTTGTGCATGCGTCGATCGCCTGGTTCAGTCACCCTGACCTGTTTTCCTGGATTCACAGAGGCTGGCAGAGAGACTTCAGGAGGGACATAAAGAACGGCGAAAATGTGCCCTGCTGGTTCATCCACAATAATGGATCAGGCCTCATCGACGGAGTTGAAACAGATTACATTGTGTCAGGCCTTTTTACAACTGTTTGAAAGCAATTAGCACAACAATGCGAATACTAATTTGATCAAAATCAAAATCATAAAAACAAAGAAATTCAGCATGACACTCAAGCAAAGGAAAACCGGCTTTTAAAAAATGTGGTGTACGATTTCTATTATTAGAAACACTCAAAACATCAGCTGGGTTAGGATTTTAATTATTTTTTGAGCTTTGGACAGATTCAGGTCTCTGTTGATTAAACACAACAGGAATAAAATATGGATTTGTATTCAGGATACTAAGTTACATTTTCAATAGCAATAATGAGCTCTAGCAACAAATGTTTAATATTAAGGCTGTCAAAGAGTGGTTCGAACATTTGAACTGGCAATATTTCTTTTAAAATGAATCAATTAAAACATTTTTATTCTGTAAAAACAACCAGATTATTAAAACACACAACAACATAAGTTTAGATAAGAGTTTCATAATGTGCACTACAGGTCGCTTTGCCTCTTTATACCAAAATAACACTAAGCAATGTCCTACTGATAAATAATAGTTACCAGAATCAAATAAGTAAAACCAAAGTGCAAAGAAATACTGGCAGGCACCATAAATGTCTCTTTTTAACAGCTAAGAAAGTCAGACATGAGCACTCATAAACATGAACTTTAACTTTGCATTGTCTCTGTGCTTAGCAACTTTTTCAGATCCCTCTAGTAACTCTTTTTCAAAAACGACCAGCAACTTTTTCTTGCAGCATTGAATACCCGTGAAAGCATGCATCATTTTAACTCTTCTTCATGGAGCAGTACTTGCTGCCATGGGCTCTTCCCCCTATCATATAACACGCAAAGGCAGCCAAGTTCACTCACAGAGGCCATTTAAGCTGTAATCAGAGGCGACACCTCCCTACGGCCATAATGCCAACGAAGCTGCCATGCACAACGCGGCAGCCTACCAATCACAATATGGTCAGTGTGGAATGTAAAGATAACATTTTCTTTGTCTAAAATAAGTCCCTGTGCTAGGATAAAACACATTTCTAGAGTCTGGGTGTTGCTTGGTCTATTTAGACTGGTGATGCAGACTGTATGCGGGAACAAATGGTTAAATCATTAAATTATTTAGTGGGACTTCCTGTAGGTTACTAAGTGGACCATAGGTCAAAAACAAAACGAGACTTAAATGTTTGAAAATGAATAAATAGAAAAGAAACTTTAGCTGTAGTTCTAAATGTTTCTTGGTTGTCAGTCACTTCCATGATGCTGTTCCAGTAACTAGGGAATATGTGGGCTACAGCATCGAATAACGAGGATTTTCTCATGTTCAGGGGGGGCTTAAAACTTTTAAAATGTCAAATGCCATATAGTTTTATGTTATGTTCTAAAAATATCAAGTACTGAGAAAGTCATGTGCTGAAATATTTTGCATTTTATTCATTTAAATATATATGTTTAACATTTATAAATATATAAATAACAATATACAAAAACATATATTTACATATGTGTATACATATATATACATATATACACATACACATACTTATACATATATATATATATTTAATATGAATAACATGTAAAATATTTCAGCACCTAATTTCCTAGTAGTTGATAGTGTTAGTACATCCACTGACTGTAAAATTACCTGTGAAACGTTTTCACACAGCCAGAAAACTGCTTGTTGTTGCAACCAAATCCTATGGGATTCTGTGAGAGTAGGGAGTAGCAAGATGGCAGCACGTGACTCCAGTTTTTCGGCAAAATCAGCACTCCAGTGTATTATATAGCTCAGTGTTCATAACCCCCACAGCATTAGTATTACAGGTAAGCAATGCAAACTGAGTGATAATGACATTTAGGACAGCCAATCGTTGCTTAGCTTATTGAAGAGTTAGCTACATGGGGCACGAAACAACCTAAACTGCAAAAACATGAAATGGTAAAAGGGCGAAATGACCAGCACCCTACAGTAGAGCATCCTACTGTGGAAGAAGTTTAATGAAGTGCAATCGGTTCCTCGTGGATTACCAAATGGTGGCCTGTGAAGAATAATGAGACTCCTTTCAGTCTCTTGGCTAATCCAACAACCTGGGCCACAAGTTTTGACTTTTAACTCCTGTCCGTAAGGTATAAAGATGAAATAAATAACCCAGCCGCTCTGTGTGAGCCTTTGATAGATCCTGAGTGATCTTCTCAGCGTTTGTTGTTGAAGGACATTCTTACAGATGCACTCGAGCTGAATAAGTATATGTTTGTATGTTTTTGAAAAGACTCTTGTCTGAAGGAAAGACTTTCAGTAGTTTTTTCCTGTGGTTGTTACATCTTTTATACAGAGCAAAACTTGCCTGGGGTCCTATAGCTCGCTTGTGTTGTAACATCAGCATGCCCTGATCTTTACATTCTTGTATTGTAAGCGCTGACTGGGCCTAGAAATGCATGTCTCAAAGTTGTGATTAAAAAGATTGTAAAGGTCTGCTGTAGGACTGTGTCACCACAATGCCAAATAAAAGTCACACTGATTTTTGAGAAATTACTGTCGTCATTCACACTACAGCACAAAAAGTGTTTGTTGAGTGAATAAAAACATGACGAACAAACATTTAAATTTTCTTGCATACTGTACAGACATCCCAAAGTCATGTTTGGACAGGATAATTATCCCCACTATCCGTCCTTAATCCCTGCAAAATATACATGAACCCACACACACACACACACACACACACACACACACACACACACACACATTGTGCAATAAGTCGTACCTCCCTCTTCCCATTATGTATAGTGTGGGTGGAGAGCCTTTTACTGGAAGACTTGATCCCACATGCTTCAGATTCCCTGCACATTTGTTTCCAGCCATGGCAGCGCAGAGGCCCTTTTTTCATCCGCTTCTTCCCATGATGTGGAGCGTCCTGCTGCTGTGGATTTACTTTTGTATCAGTCCTCTGGCTCAGGTTCAGGGAGCTCTGGTTGTTACCAGGAGGGATGATCTGAGACAGGTATTTACTTCGAGCGACATCGGAAGCATTTAATATCGGTGTTTGATTTTTCTTTTTGTTGTTGCAAATAATATTTTCTATGTATTGAAATCATCACAGAGTTATGACAAACCCTCTCGCCCGTTTTTGAGCATGCACGAAATGATGCTCTAAATCATTTTACTATGGCTCCTTTAGGGAAAGTTTACATAAAGGAAACAAGACGGACCCGGTCAATTCAGGCCGCAATAATTGCATTACCACAGTGTACAGCTGCACATTCCTCGACAAACCTAAGGAATACTCTTTCAGGGAAAGAAGGTACATAGTCAAACCAAACAATTCACTTTAAATCAGTTATTTACTTAACCAAAAAGGAATTATGTTTCATGCCATTGAAGTTGCTTTCTTTGCTTGTATGCGCAGTAAGATATTGGCTGTTTAATGTAATAGACTGCGTGAAATTAATTTTGAGCACGAAGAACATTTTGCAAGTATAGATGGCACGCTATCACGGTCAATGTTTGTTTCCATGAGCTGATACTCTAAGAAGTTCCCCGACAATTCTAGATGTAAATTTGTACATAACAGAAAGCACATTAAAGAAAAAGAGAGAGGGATGTTTGATTTTTCAAAAAAAAAAAAAAAAAGGGAGTGGTGTTGGTAGCATCTGCTGCTGTGGGCTGTCTCACAATCCTCTTGAATCCCTGTACACACACACACACACACACACACACACACACACACACACACACACACACACACAATGTTACTTTCATTGATTACTTGCTATATGTTTAAACATGCTTTTTTTCATCCTTTTTTCGTCCTTGTTTTTTGTTGTAAGGTTTCTTGCCCAAGGCACATCTTCAAGAATCCTTTTCTTTCTTTTAATTTCCTCAGTGTACAGAGCCTGAGTCACCACCTCCGATTTGGGGGGGGGGAAAAATGTCTATGATCCTAGCCAGTCTATCATGTGGACTTTCCTTTCGTGCCAGTTTGACTTTGACAAACAAGAAGCTGGTGCCTCTTCTACACTAAGCTCTTTGATTCTGAAGCCAAACCTAGGCTCATAGGCATGCACATCTTTTGTATGCACAGTGTGTTACTGTACTGATGGGCAGTAAGACACTTTAGAAGTAACGCGTTACTGGAATCCAAATACTTTTTTCAACTATCAAAAAAAGAGCTGTCTATAGCAAAAAAAGAACAGAAATTAGAGTACTGTTACTTTTCTCAAAGCAGGCTGCGTTATGAAAGCGGGATTTTGTTTGTGGGAATGTCTCATGACAATTTCCTATGAGCAGTGCAGTACCAGAGGTAACAGACTCGTTGTAGATCAACAAAAAAAAATAAATAACAAAAATTAAAAAAAATAAATAAAAACAAAACGGTGCATGGGAGAGAGCAGGACCATGCAGGGTTTAAAGCTTAGAAGTATCGACTTTACTTTGATTTAATAAAAAGTGACAAAAACATTAGTGTCCGACATAAACTTTGCGTAGGAAGAAAACTTTTATCAACAGCAAAAAAAAAAAATGACACCTTAAATCTGAGCAAGCACTTAGAAAGTCGGCACAGGAATGCAAACTTCATTGAGAAAACCCCTGATATCCCCACTGGCATGACCGCTGCCACAACCAATTTGACAGGGCAAACCCACTCCTGTTAAAAAGGTGAAAATAGACTTAAGAGTGACAGGATTTAGTACCTGAACCAGAGTGTCATGTTTTTCGGGTTAGGAGTTGTGGTAGGACCCAAACACAGAGAGACCAAAGCAGGGAGCCGTTATTGGTGAGTTTAATGAAAAAAAAAAAAATATCCAAAAACTTACAAAACACTGGAGAACTCAGGAGCGCAAAAACAAAACGTAGACCTGGGGAGCAGAGGTGGAAACGACGAGGCAAGGTGAGACGAAGCAGCAGTGAGTAGCAGAAGCAGTAGGCACAGAAGTAGCGACAGAAAGCAGTAATAACCAGCAGGGAGTGGAGGAATGAGAGGAGCTTAAATGCCAGGAAGGAGAGGAGCTGGAACAAAGGCAGGGGTGGATTGGTTGATTAATCACAGGTGTGGAGAAGGAGCTGGGAGAGAAACTGAGGAGAGAGCTAGTGGCAATAGGGGGGAGAGAGAGCAACAAGAAAGGCAGACAGAATGTAAATAGCTACAAAAACCCAAGACTGAGTAACCCATGACACAGAGAAGCTCATCGCTCAGTGAAATTTTAGTTTGAATCAATGTACATGAAAAATTTTCAAACTACTAAAACAACTTTTGAAAAAGACTGCTTCGTTTGATTCAGTTTGGACACTGTTTTTGTTTTTTAAAGGTAACATTTTCAGAGGAAAAATCCTTCTGAGAGTAAAGGAAAAAATGTTTGGTGCACCAAAAAAATGATTTATCATTTATTACCCAGATTTCGGTATTCATTTCAATTTTTGCAGTGAACATAACCACAAATATCTGGTAACTTTCACCCAAAAGTAGACTTGTGCACTCCCGCCAGTCCCCTATTTATTAATAGCTAGAGCAGGGGTCACCAACATGGTGCCCGCGGGCATCACGTAGTCCCCAAAGACCACATGTGGTGCCCTCAAGCATGTTTTAATAAATGGCAAAACCGCCTAGTGAGCTGCATCTAAAATGTCATTTTATGCCGTTGCTCTTCCTTTGTAATCACACTTGTGTTTAATTAGACATTATCTAAAACAAAAGCATAAAAATAGGTTTATTTTACATAAAGTTAAGATGAGTTCTGACTCTTTTAGCTCAAAGGTAAGGACTGGTAGCCCTTCATATGAAACAGTACCAATGAAGTAGCTCTCGGTTTCAAAAATGGTGGTGACCCCTGAGCTAGAGTGATCCATGTCCCGTTCTTGTTGCTGTGCTATACTAAAAAAACATCTTCTTACTGAAAGAAAGAAAATCAACCCAAAAGCATTGGAAACTGCCTTATAATAACACAATCCTGGAAGTCTATTTATGTTTTGGATCTGCAATGATGTACATATAACTTTTCTGCAAAAATCAGACTATTTTGTTCATTTAAATAAAATGTTACATGTATTATTGTGCAGAATTTTGGTTTCAGGTTTTCATTTAAAGAAATTGTAATTTTCTTTCACATCATAAGTGCTTACAATTATATGATTTTGGTTTTTATGGCAAGAAGTTTGGGCACCACTGCCATATAGTGTATTTAGGTTGTGTGTCGTGTTTTTGAATAGTGACTAAATAATTACTTAAAATAAACGAATTACTTTTCAAAATAAGCAATCAGGAAGGTAACTGGATTACACTATCGGAAAGGTAATCAGCAATCAGTAACTAATTACTCTGTCCAAGTAAGTTGACCAACAGTGGTTGTATACATTGTAAAAAATAAAGAAAAATCCACTCCATAAGGAACATAAAAACAGGTAAGAGGTAGGGTAGACCCTGGAGAGATTGACAGTCCAGCACAGGGCAAACAGCGACACACAAGATGAACAACCATGCACACACACACACTCACCCAAGTGAAATTTAGGGAGGCCAGTTGACCGAACAATCATGTTTTTGGACTGTTGGAGGAAGCCGCAGTACACAGAGAAAACCCACGCATGCACAGGGACAACATGCAAATTTGGTTTTCATTGGGAATGTAATTGTGTAGCACTTGTAGTGTTTTTCTGGATGCTTTGATATTTCCTATCAGACTTTGTTTACATCCATAGGCCTCTGTGTGAGTAGATGGCCAGCATTCTTGGTCTGCCTGTTGTTGATCGGCTTCTCGCTTCCTGGATTTCCCTGTCTTGCCTTGCCCTCATTGGACACCCGATCAGCTTTCTGTCTTCTGGACCAAGACCTGGACTGTTATCATGACCATGAATCCTACCTTGCCCTACGGCTCTGTCTGCCTGTCATTGCCTCCAAATGCATGACTCACACTTTTCCTTCTGATCTGATTCTAGCCTCTACCCATCACCTACTTGCCATCTTTACGCGCTCTGATCTCAACTACATTGTCTAATTTAAATTGTATTTTGTTTTTAATGTCACGTGTGTTTTTATGTTTGATGTAAGGTGACCTTGAATGTGAAGAAAGGCAGCTATAAATAGAATGGATTATTATTCTTATTATCACAGGCAGGCTCCTTAGCATTCTACAGCAGGTAGGTCTTCCTGGCTGCACCAAGGCTCTGGACTTGTCACACGACACAGGCACATTATCACTATTGTCATTGTAAAGAGTGAAAAACAGATGATGGAAACCTCAGTTTGACACATCACCACTAATAAGTTAGATAATAATAATAAAAAAGCTTTGACAGATTTTTCAACCTTTGATCATACCTGGGATCAGATCTGAGCATCACAAACACTTTCAGAGGTTGATTGCTTCATAAACTGCATATTTATCTAAAACTGCCATGTCGTTTTACCACCTGCTGTTAATAACTGTGAAAGTTTCATGTTTCATGCCAAACAGTGAGAAATATCTGATTCATAAAAAATACAATGTTCATACTGTCATTGCCTTCGTTTGTGTCATGTTCCAGGATACCCCAGAGGTTACAGGATCCAGGTCAATAAAGGTAACCTGCTTGTTTACACAAATGACAAACTGTACATATTGCCAAGTGACTGCAACATCTCTTTGCAATTTCTCTCACACAGAAAAGAAGTACAAACACTAAGATGGTAAGACCCACAATTTATTGTTCCTACTCACATTTATGTTTGGCAAAAATAACTGTGAGACATGACTCAAGAATCTGAAACAATAGATCAGGATGAATAGCAGTCTCTCTCTCACCGTGATTATGTTGTTTGCTTTTATGAATTACAACACCCGTTACTCATTCCAGATGCTACTTGCTGTGCTTGTTCCATCTTGTCCTGAGAGAAGTTGCTTCTTTTTTTTTTTCTTTGATTCTCTGGAGGAAAACTAAACAAGCTTGAAGCGGTTATAGTCATTTGTGTTAGCTTCTGCAGTTGACAACATGTGAAACTGAAAATGTTTCCATTGCTCTGTGTTTACACTCTGGTTGATTTAGTTTTGTTTCCTGAAAATGTATCTTCACACGACTTTGGTCTAGAGCTCAGGGAGCAGGGCCCAATAGGTCGACCCTCATTTTGGCCACGAGTGTCCTCTGAGGCTGTTTTACCACATCTGTTTGTAGATTCTCAAAACCTTTGGACTGTACAAAATATAACTATGTGAAAAACAATGAACTTGTTCTGTAACATTATAGGGACAAAATAAAAAAATATATATCTATTTGATGATGTCTTGAAATTAGGAACAAACTCAGAGGAACAACGGCCCGGCACATTAAACTTTCTTTCTTGACCAAATATCAACCATTTCCAAACATTTAAGAATCCACCATTTTCTTGTGAAAACTATTTTTTTGTAAGTGTGAAACAACAAAAAATACAAGTAAACGAATAAAATCGGTCTCAATTAGAATTTTAAATGGTAAAGCTTATGGAAAATCGCCCTTCTTTTTAAAAATTTAGAGTTTTATAGCTTAGTTTTAAAACGTTGCATCTTAACAAACAACAATTCCACCAAAGTATAGACGTTTTACCATAATGCTGCATTTTTTACTGTAAAAATCTCATCTCCTTACAGCCAGCTGACATTTCAGACATTCATAAAAATACTAGCTTCCCTACCGTGACACACAATTTCCAGTGATGATTCTGCTTAGCAGTGTGATGAACCTCAGCGTCTGTCGTTGTTTCCTGCGTCTGTAAATCTTTATTAGACGTTCGTTTGTCTTATCCACTGCCCAAAAGCCAACTCTGTCAAGTAAATTCACCAAAAGTTGCAGTCTTCGCCTGACTCTCCGCAAACAACGAAAAATAACCAAACATAACTTCCTGAATGTTACGGGCGCCGCCATTTTTATTTGCTTGATTTCCTCCTTCAAGCCTAGAGAGCAGTAGTACCGCAGATCGTCACGAGGAGGCGAGGAAACCAAGTAACCGAGATAGTGTGATGTGTAAACGGTCGTCAGAACGAGGCTCGGCTTGGTTAACTGATCCAAGCTCGGACCGAGCTCGGCATGGATCGGTTTAACAAGGGTAGTGTAAATGGGGCTTTGGGGTCCTTCAGTGAACCATCTGGACACCAAAGAGTAAAATAGCAACCTTTTTGTCCAACAATGGAAATTTAGCTGATCAAAATCGACAGCTAGTCACTATGTAAAGGAGCAAATTAATATCCAGAATTGATTCTGATGGATATGTTTAACATAAATATAATTCAACCTAGAAAGATTCACACAGACAGAAGAGGGAATTAGAAAGATTTATTGACATAAATCAGAAAGTTCTTTGGGGCTCAGACCCTGACAGAAGATGTGCAAGCTGCAAATGTCTATGAGCTTGGATGTTCATTTTAGGATTAGGATTAGTGAAGTCTTCCCCCAGGGTCCAGACACTGGTGGTGGAGGCCAAAGGAAATAAGGAAGCCAGATGGAGTCTGTGAGAGTGAAGGAGAAAATGGGGTGGAGATGGGTCGAAGATCAGTTGAACATCAGGAGGGTCATGCTTTGATAGGTTTGCAGTAGAGCTACACAATATATGGAATTACAATCATCATCGCAATACCCACGTATGTCATTTGCAATCACAAAAGACTGTTTGAATGCAATATGTGGTAGGTTATTATCTTTCCAGTGCCATGTGTAACAATTCTGCATGGCATTAAAATATGTCTTGCAGGGTTGATTTTCACTTCCCTTTTGCGCACACCTGATGTAGATTTTAAGTGGCTGAGACGTTAAATGTAAAATAGGGTGGTCGGGATTTAGGACATTGTGATGAAGAAAAACAAATGCAAGTTAATTGTAATTTATTTTAGGAATACTAAGAAACTGCATCACAAAGACATGCTTTTCTCTTTTTGTGGAGCTGTAGATTGCTGCTGTGACATGTTCTTTGGATTTTCAGATGATGGACTGAACAGTGCACAAGGAAGCTGTTTAAAGTTTAGGATTTTATCTTATAACCCAGGGGTTCTCAAACTTTTTTAGTTGTACACCCCCTTCTGTGTCCCAATCGGGTTGATGCACCCTCAATCTGCAAAAATAAATACATAAATGCAACAATCTTTTTTATAGCCATATTAAAAGCTACAGGTTTAATCATGCCCAAATGACAAACAAAGGAAATTGCAGTTGCAGTTACAATACCACAGCCATCATAACAAAGGTTATGGAAATAAATTTAGAACTAAATTGCAATACAGTTACACACAACATCCACAACAGGATTTCCAGGTCAATCGGTGGCTCACCCTGGAGCGAGGGAAAGAAAGAGACACTCAGATCGGTCACTCCTCCATAACCTGAAACGTCTCTGAAACAGAGACCATCCAGGTGGATTCACGGAGTAAACTCTGATAATATACCTGTGTGTTTTCACTTTATTTATTTCATGTACCAGCTTCTAAATCTGAGTCTGACTCGCAATTTACACCGCAAAATAGAAACATGAAAAAGTTTAATTTGATTTCTGTCCGATGACGAGAGAGAGAAACTTTGGTAGAGTGGCATAGAGTAACAATAACAGAGCGCTGGCCTCAATAAAGCTGTTATTAGTCAGAGAAAAGGTATTTCCTGATTGTTTCACAGCAGGTAAACACACCCACAGCAACACACCTCAGCTTCCCGCAGCCCCCACCGCCGGTTGCCGATCTCTCTGTTTCTGTCTGAATACGCACTAAAACAGCATCTTTAAAATGAACTGTACCTATCTGAATCACTATGAAAAGTATTACAGTTCTGTGCGTGAGCATAGTCAAGTAACCGCGGTGTCTGACAATTTCCCTGGTTTTACCCAATTGAGCATATTTGCGAGAATGAATGAAAGTAGAGGCCACAAGCTAGGTGCGCATATACAGCTCAATGTGTAGAAGAAGATAACTTCCTCTATATTTCATCTTAAAATTGAGTGTAGAAGAAGATTTATTCTAAGTGAATACATTTTCGTGTGAATACATTTTTATCTATTCATTAAATTTACTGGTTTTGATTACATTTTTTTTACAAAGGAATGCTAATTTACACATCTTTATTGTGTGGGTAAAAAAAACAGTCAGACCGCCATTACATCCTTCATCTTGCGCACCCCCTAGCAGCAGCGTGCGGACCACACTTTGGGAGTCCCTGTTATAACTCAAACCCTGCTCTTTATTCACCGATTTTCTCCAACAAAGCGGCTCTCGCTCACAGGGAGGCAAGTGGACTCACTCGATGGGGACGCCTGTGGAACCTTTAAAAGGCATTATTTGCTTAATCAGGAACCATATTTAGAAAGTATATGGAACACTTTAAAGAAATGTTTGCAAAAATATAGGGTAGTTCACGCGTGACGTCACGCGCTACATCCGGGTCCCGCTGGTAGGCAAAAAGCAGTACTGTTCCCGTCTACTACATGACAAAACGGGTGATTTAGAGCTTACTTTTACTTCGTTTATTTTTGGAATCTAAACAGTGCCTACGACTTGTTGTGCTCCTGGTTGCACAGAGAGGCATTCCAAATCGTTGGATGTACGTTTCTGTCGTTTACCGAAGGAGGAAGGACGAAGAAAGAAATGGATATTTTCAATGAAAAGAGCACAGGCAGACATTCCTAATGGACTGGGGGAGCCATCATACTACGACAGAATTTGCAGTCTACACTTCATCTCCGGTAAATACAACTTAATTCTGCTCTAGTCATTGTTCTACTTAAATAGCGGCGGAGGGGAGGTAGCGATCGCTACACGGGCCGGAGAAGCGGCTGTTGCTGCTGTAGCAGCCACCGCTGTCTGGAGCAGCCGTTCCATTACGCCCCCGTTCACGGGCGCTAGTACTTCTGTGTTTACGCTGCAATGTCGCCGACACCCCCACCCATTTTAACAAGACAAAAACACCAAAATAATCCGTAGGGAACAATGTTTTTTTTTAACCTACCGGGTGGGTCTTCCTCTCTGCTGAGACGCGGTCTGTGTTCAACGCCGCTTTGTGCTGTTGCACAAACAACATCCATCCATCCATCCATTCATCCATCCATCCATCCATCCATCCATCCATCCATCCATCCATCCATCCATCCATCCATCCATCCATCCATCCATCCATCCATCCATCCATCCATCCATTTTCTGACCCGCTTAATCCCTCATGGCATCGCGGGCGTTGCTGGAGCCTTTTTCCCGATATCAAATAATTGTAGCCGTCCAGTGGTTTCATGGCTTTCATGATCTCTCGTCTGTACTGGCCTGCGTGTTTATAAAGCAGCTGTATATGTCGCGGTAAGGAACACTTGGTCAGCATTTCACAGACTCGCTCCGTCCTTTCAGGCTTTTGCTGTGTGGATCTGGTAATCTGATACCATCAACCATCAACTTACTCTTAAAACGATCTTGTGATACGTTATCTAAAGAAGAAAAATACGTGGAGAACTCGTCAGTTTCTCTGTTTGCGTCCGCCATTGTGTTCGCCTTTTGCCTACCAGTCTGGCACGCATGCGCGAAAAACCCGCATCAAAACAATAACAATGAACTATCCTATTGCAGGACCACGTTTCATTTTTTTTCCTGATTGGTTTAAAGTTCTGTTTCATGTCGGCAAAAAGTCCAGAGAAAATTGATTGATAGTCATGGTTGTGAGTGACATGACAAAACGTAGGTAAAAAGAGCCAGGGGTGGAAATTGTTTTGCAAGGAAAAAATTATCATTTGAAAACCTTATGAACTATATTTAATCAACAACCTCAGCAAACAGATGAGCTTAATATTAAAGTTCTTTTATCTCTTTTTATAACCACATTATCTTTTCTGTCCCTGAAAAGGTGGAAGTGTACAGTGTAAGAGTTGTCTGCACTGTGACTTGTCGCTTCGCCCGCACCGTCATGACCTCCAAGGCTCTCAACAAAGCAAATGTCGCCCAGGAAATCAGCCTTGAAGTGGAATTGCCAAAGACCGCCTTTATCACGAACTTCAGCATGTCGGTTAATGCCTTTGCTATTGACAGCAACTGTTTAAAAAGGTTTTAATGCCAGCTCTGAAAAAAAATATCATTGTGCCTCACAGGGAGATTGATGGTCGCACTTATGCTGGAGAGGTGAAGGAGAAAGAGAAAGCCAAAAAACAATATGATAAGGCGGTCTCAAAAGGGCAGTCAGCTGGTCTGGTGAAGTATGTTGGGATGGGGTGGGGTGGGGTTGGTGAGAATGTAGTGGGTTGAACCTGCAATTCTAATAGTCCATTTGTAACTACAACAGGGCCTCTGGGAGAAAGATGGAGACGTTTTCCATGTCCGTTAACGTTGCTGCCGGGAGCGGCGTGATCTTCGTTCTGATCTACGAGGAACTCCTGAAACGCACACTGGGCCAATATGAGATTCTGACTCGTGTTAAAGTGGAACAACCCGTGGAGGAGTTTCAGGTTAAAACCCTTTCTCTTTAGCTCCTTCCTTGTGGTAGGTTTACGACCAAACGTGTCGCTGAAGAACTGATGTATTCTCAAGTTATTGTGATGTTCCTGTCTAACGTGTGGAACTTTGTGCGTGTTTGGTTTTGTGTGCATGCCTGACAGATTGCTGCGGACATCTATGAGCCACAGGGCCTTGCTTTTGTTGAAGCAGTAGCAACTTTCCCCACCAATGAGCTGCTGCCTCTCATTAAGAAAACCATGACAGACACAAAGGTAAAGGGCTAAACACGTTTCTAACCTGTAATTCACCACCAAAGTGATGTTTCTGGTAATGCCAAGTGACCGGATTCTCTTTCTTTCAGGCACACATTTCTTTCTCACCAACAGCGGAGCAGCAGAGGTGTCCCCAGTGTCCAAATCAGCTAATTAATGGTGATTTCATCATCAAATACGATGTGAAACGGGAAAAGGGCTTTGGAGAAATTCAGGTTAGTTAGTAACACTAAGGGACCAAACTCAAAACAATGCATTGATTTTTAGCTTCCTATAGAAGTCCTTGCTCAATCCCCATACGGAGGAATAATTAGATGCCTTATTTACTTTCAGGCTGTGAATGGATACTTTGTGCACTTTTTTTCCCCCCCTGACCTGGCCAGAGTCCCTACGAATGTGGTGTTTGTCATTGACAGGAGTTTATCAATGGCTGGAGAAAAAATGCAACAGGTAAAACAGGACAAAAATAAGACAGTAAAACATATAAGCCGCAAAAGACTTAGACCTGCAATTGCAGCAAGAGTTGGAGAAACCAATGCGTGTCACGTTTACAATCAGACGTCTTCATTTTTAAATAATCTGAAAACAATGCATCATTTTCCTTTGTGTTGGTCGATCACATAGAAACCCCTTTGGCATAACTGAGAACTTTTTTCAGACTCGTGAGGGCCTGGTGTCCATTCTGAGTGACCTCCATGAAGATGACCACTTTGCTATCATCTTGTTTGATTCCTTCATCCGAAACTGGAAAGACCATCTCACCTTAGCAACAAAGGAAAATGTTTCCGAAGCCACTAAATATGCATGGAGTATTCAGATAGGCTCAGGTACAGAGGCTTTTTATATCAACCATTCTTCATTTCTGTAAAATTTTGTTGAAGTAAATTCTTCTCATTCTTGCGCATGGATAAACAATATTCTCCTCTAGATTAAACAGTCTGCATGCCAAGCGTTCCTATATTACACAAAGCGGAGACACTGAACTTCTAAAATATTCCTTTTGGTATTTTATAGTAAACCATTCTTAACGTTATTCCCTTTCAGCCACAGACATTAATAGTGCTGTGTTGAGTGCGGTAACCATGCTGAAGAGCGGAAGGGAGAACAAGCAAGTTCCAGAGAGAAGTGTGGATATGATCATTTTACTGACCGACGGGATGCCGAATACTGGTGAGCTGGTCCTTGTTACAAGCATTTCTTATAAACACGCTAAACAAAGGAGTACATCAGAGGGCATAACAGGGTTTTTTCATGTTGTTTGGAAAGAAGTCTTACACTTTTGGTAGTTTAATTTCTGTTTAATTTGCCTTTTCAGGTGTTGGAGAAGGACTTTATCTAACAAGTCTAAGAATATGGTCTTCATAACAATATACATTCACTTGCAGGGGTGAGCAACCATCAGGAAATCCAGCAGAACGTGCGTTCTGCCATTGCAGGGAACATGTCTTTGTTCTGTCTAGGATTCGGTAACAGCGTGCGCTACTCCTTCCTGGATGTGCTGAGCAGGGAAAACAAGGGAATCACCAGGAGAATCTTTACTGATTCAGATGCTGCCGTTCAACTCAAAGTAGGGTGTAGAGATTGGAGAAAGAAGAGTGCGCGCTGAGCAGATTGGGCGGAGAAAGCGCTGCAGGGTCTGAAGCTTGTCTTTGTTGCAGGGTTTCTATGAAGAAGTGTCCAGCCCTCTTCTTTCGGACGTGGAGCTGCGCTATCCTGACAATGCCGTGAGCTTTTTGACCAAAAATCAATACGGCCAGCTGTTCAATGGCTCAGAAATTGTGGTGGCAGGTCGGCTGAATAGAAATGACATGGATAACTTCCTGGTGGAGGTTTCTGGCAAGGGGGTAAGAAATGTACATTAAACAATATCTCACAACAGGACAAAGACCCATCTTGTATTAACAGTGAACAAAAAGTTTTTACTGTGATGAGTATAGCTTTATGTAACAGCTGTGTCCTAACAAGGGTCTTCTTTTTTAAAGCCTAAAGGGGACATTCATGAACAGGGAAAGGCCGACGTGGTATACCCGGAGAAGGAGTACATCTTTGGAGATTTCACTGAGCGTTTGTGGGCTTATCTCACCATCCAACAGCTGCTGGAGAAGAGGTTCAAAGCACGTTTATTCTTGAACTGTAACATGCTGGTCAAACAAGCCTCTCAGATCATTTCACGTTTCCATGTTTACATTGTGTGTTATGCAGTGGCTCGACAAATAGTTTCGGAACTTCACACTTTGCCACAAACCTTAATGTGGTTCATCTGGATTTTATGTAATCAGAATCAGAATCAGACATACTTTAATAGTCCCACGGGGAAATTGCAGTTTCAGTACCATCACCATTATATAAACATCACAAACATTTCAGGGGGGGAGACGGTTCACTGAGGCCGTGCTGCCAAGGACAAATTCTGTCCAAAAGGCGATGCCCTTATCTGTTGAAGGAAGATTGCAACACATGGGGGGAAAAAGAAGGGAGAAAAAAAGGCAGAAGTTTGACTATTTATGCTCTTACTAATAAAGAGTCAAACCATCGACAAAAAAAACCCCCCTCATAGCACAAAAAAGCACAAATAACACAAGACAACATATATGCAGAAGGTAACATTGAGACCCGTCGCGTGTAAGTTCGTCAGTTTTGTGACTATCAGTTATGTGTGTGTGTTTGGGTGAAAGTGTTTATATTTCCGTGAACACTCTCCAGAGGCCATTGTTCTTGATGTTATCAGCCGGCCAACAGTTCAGCGTTGAAAAGCTGCAGAGGAGAGAAAAACACGACCGGCCTCGAAGAGAGACAGAATAGAAATAAATAATAAACCAACACAGAGTGAGGCATGTTTGGGCAGGGAAAGTAAAACATTTTGTAGAGCCACCTTTCGCTGCAATTTCTTATACGTGGTGAGTTGTGTCTCCACCCGCTTAGCACATTTAAAGATATTTTTGCGTGTTGTTTTTCGACAATAGCTCAAGCTGTGTCATACTAGGTGCAGAGTGTGAGTGAACTGCAATTTTCTAATCTTGCTTCAGATATTCGGTTGGAGTTAAGTCTAGACTTTGGCGTGACCACCACAGTGCTTGAATAAGTTTTGATCATAGTTTCTGTAGTATGTTTTGTATCGTTGTTCCAAGGTGAAGTATCTTTTCAGAACTTGACAGTCTTTAACAGGTTTTAATCATCCGGCACGGCATGATGCTGCCACCACCATGTTTCATCAGGGTGATGATAGGTGTAGGCTTGGCATCTTCTCTTATAAACGTGCTCCATAAGTCCGCTACTTTCTCTGCGAGAACCGAGATTTTATTATTTTTGTTGTTGTCGGGGCGACAAGAACATGAAAATCAGCCTTCAACCACCAGGTATAAATGGGGCAACTACAGTGGTTTATTTCAATAGATGCATGAGACAATTCTGCCAATTTAAACATGCCCATCCAAATCCTGAACAATCATCGTGCAGTAGTCAGAATACAGATTCGAGCTGAGCTATTCCAATTCAGGCTCTGAACTATTCTGCCTATAGAATCTTTTAATAAGGCGTTGTAAATACCATCCTCTTCCTGTCTTCCTTTTCCAGCGAAATTAGTTCTCAGCAGGAAAAAGAGGAAGCTGCAGCCAAGGCTTTGGACATGTCTCTGCAGTACAACTTTGTCACCCCTCTCACCTCCATGGTGGTCACCAAGCCTCAAATCGAGGACACAGAAGATAATTCTTTCATTGCTGATAAACTGACTGAAGGTAATTTATTACTGGCAGTTTTGAATCCATGAAGTCTGACCGTGATGCCTAAATAATTGGATATTTTATGTTTTCTGATCGTGTCCTTATATTTTAGACCAGCGGCAACAGGAAGAAATACTCAAAGGTATAAAATTACCCCTTTAAAATTTTACAGATGTAATGGTATGAAACATGTTTTTGATTATATGTATGCAAACTGATGTGTGCTGAAACACATCATAATACACGTCACCTTGCTGCCAGAGCCCAAGGATTGGGGGATAGTAACTTTTATGCTGTACTGTTTTGTCTGTCTGCTTATGTTTAGTATCTATACAAACTAATTTATTTCTTTATTTTTTTTTAAGTTCATTTAAAAGACTCAAAAACTATGTTCCTAGGAAGCCTTTGCTTTACTAATAAAATTCTATATTAGATTCATGAGTAAATTTGAGTATTTTTCACTTTTTAAAAAGTCAGATGTTAACACTAAATATTTTTTTCTCCTTGTATGATGATTAATACCTGACTGAAGGTAATTCATTAAAGATCATTTTAAATCCGTGAAGTCTGACCGAGATGGCTAAATAATGGAATATGTTATGTTTTCTGATTGTTTTTTTTTTGTATTTTAGAACAGCAGCAACACACAGCAAGACGCAGAGGTAAAAAATATGCCCCATTAAACATTTACAGACATAATGGTATGAAACATGCTTTTGACTATCTTCATGCAAACTAATGTGTGCTGAAACTGTCATCCCAGGCCATTCTTCTTCCCTAGGCCCAGGTCTGGGGGATGGTAAGCTCTATATCCTCTACTCTATGCCTGCTTATGTTTAGTATATTTACAAACAACATTTCCTGTTTTAAGCTAGTGATTACACAAAATCTCCTCTATTTTCTGGAGGAGATTTGCATGAGAGATCTAGAGATCTCATGCATTGTCTAGAGATATTCTCCAGTATTGATGTTATCTATGTTTCTTATTATTTCCCTTTTCTAAATATTTGTTATTGATTTCTTTAAAAGGAAAAGTTTATATTCATTAATATTACTAAGAATAACTAAGATTGGAACAGCCCAAGTGATGATGCTTTGCCCTTTTTTAAGCTTCTGATGGATTCATTTACAACATTTGAGTTAAATAGAGGCACCTCTAGGAATGTTTTTTTATACCTCAAACACACTACCTTCTTGTGTGACATAATAGGAAAAACTAAAGAATTAACCAAGATGTCAGGAAGTGAAAAGGTGCCACTTTCATCTGTTCATGTACAAACAGCATCAGGAAGGAGACTGGTTCTTTTTTTCCAGAAATGGACAAGTATTGCAAATCCACCCCAGAACAAAACCTAAAATGCTTTTCAAAAGGAATGTGGCAAGATTGTAAGCAAAACTGCAGTGGGAAGCTGTTGGAAGCATACCCGACACATTTTGACCCATTTATCAAGAAAAAAATATTTTGGTAATTCTCATTTAGGAAATAAAAAGTAATGTCTTTACATAGATTGTATGTAAATATTAGCTCTTTAACTGCAACACATTAATGTTGCCTTTGCAGTGGATGGAGATCCTCATTTCATAATAGAGCTGCCAGGCAAAGACGACGCTCTGTGCTTTAACATAAACGACAAACCAGGAACCATATACAATCTGGCCAGAGACCAGAAATCAGGTCAGCTTTGGGTCTTACATGCATTCTCCTGAACCCCACGTTTTCTTCCTTTGTGAGATATGTGTAGGAACAAATAATAAATCATCTGCATCATTTCAGGTTTTCAAGTGAATGGCCAAATCATTGGCAAAAAGAAATTTACCCCTGATGCGAAGAACAACACATACTTTGGTCGTTTCGGTGTCACCCATCAAAGGCTGGGGGTGAAGCTGGACGTGAGTACTGACGATATCTCAGTCTTCCACCGTGGAAAGAACATCAGGTTGCAATGGTCTGATACGACCACCGTGAAAGATGCCGGGTGCGTAACATTGCCCTGCAATAAATGCTTTTACTCTGTCAAAAAGAAGTTGATCGTATTCACTGTTTTGCATTTGGTTTTGTGTCCTACCTTTTTTTTTTCTCTTCTCCAGTTTGATCCTTAGTCTGACCAACAACTGCAGCCTGACAGTAATGCTGCGGCACTCAGTTAAATTTATGATCGTCAGACACACAAAGACTTGGAAGAAACACCACGACACACAGGCGTACCTGGGTTTTTACACCCTGGACAGTCACCACTTATCCTCCTCAGTTCATGGACTTCTTGGTAAGTAACTACATTAAAGTTTTAGATCATTATGCAGTAATACTGTTTACGACTCTAATAGTAATCCAAACTCTCTAGGCCAGTTCTACCATGGAGTTGAGTTTGAGGTGACAGATTTGTATCCAGGACAAGTTGAGCAAAAATCCGATGCCGTCATGTACATAAAAGGCAGGGCCCTCAATGTGACCAGGTAAACTTTTTTTTTGTGTGAAATGTGCACCTTGAAAAGAATAAAGGATTTATAAAGGATTTTTTTTTTTATTTCCAATGCAATGAAGGCACTGGCAGAAAGATTTCAGCAGGGATGTGAAAATCGGAAAAGACGTCCTTTGCTGGTTTGTGGACAATGACGGAAACGGCCTCATCGATGGATCGGCTTCAGACTACACTGTGCCCGACCTTTTCACTGTTTGAATTTTAGAAACATAACATATCTGTAACATACATGTATCATGGGTCTACGGTGCGAAAGAATTGTGCATTTTGAACTTTTGATGATAAAGCATGATGCACAAAAAGAGCCCTTGGTCAGACTATGAGCTGTGTGTGCTCATAGTCTGACCTCGTTGAGCCCATTGTGTTGTATTACAATTACGCACAAGTTTTTTTGTAGATCATTGGAACTTATTTCAGGCTCTGTTAAAGCTTAGTTCTTCAGATTAATTTGTTTAGTAATGTTAATGTGGTTTAAACCTTCTGCCCAGAGGGCATACATTGGTGATCTACTACAGACTTTAACCTAACCCTATGTTGTGCCTGGTAATGTGGATTTTACCTCTTAGAGTATTTTACATTTCATCTAAGCACAAACTGCAGGGAACTAACAAGGATTTTACGTGATACACTAGCAAAAAAAAATTTATAATTGTAAAGTGGGATTTAAATGATAGAGTTTTCCCACTTTTTAACAAATAAAACTCTTTAAAGTGTGGCAAGCATTTGTTTTCAGTCCCTTTTACACTGACACCGCTCAATAAATTCTGTGCGAGCAATTGTTTTCAAAGGTCACCCAATTACCCAATAGAGTCAACGTGTGGGTACGGATGGGTACTGATTTTGGTACTTATAAACATACCTCTTTCTGCTCTCTTTGCCGGCCCGTAGTGTTCACTCCAGCTCAGTCTCAGTCTGTCTTCAGTTCCGCCACTCAGCTCAACGTTCTTCACTCCAGCAACTCAGTTCCACGTTCTCCAGCTCTCGGTTCCACGTTCTTCAGTTCCGCCACTCAGCTCAACGTTCTTCACTCCAGCAACTCAGTTCCACGTTCTCCAGCTCTCGGTTCCACGTTCTTCAGTTCTGCAACTCAGCTCCACGTTCTTCTACTCAGCTCCACGTTCTTCACTCCAGCAACTCAGTTCCACGTTCTCCAGCTCTCGGCTCACGTTCTTCAGTTCTGCAACTCAGGTCCAAGTTCCGCAATCCAGCTCCACGCTCTCCGGTTCCGCAGCTGCTTCTGTCTCAAGTCCTCCGCTCCCGAGTCTCCTCCCGGTCAGTCTTCCTGTGCTCCTCCTGCTAGCCAGCTTCCGCACCCTTCACCTCCGTCCATAATACTCTGGTTCCTCTCGTACTGTTATAGCTATCGACCGAATACCGTCGGTACTACGATTAGCAATTCACGTAAATTTAAACGGTACCATGTTTCGGTACCTAAACGCATCACTGTGACACTGAGGGAGTGGAAGAGTGGGCGATTTTCCATGTCGAACATGAACACAGCATTGCACGCACAAGAGCGTGATGATGTCAGTTGCTGCTGGTCCAGTAAACAAAGCAAGCATGGCTTTTAGAAAGCGCTGGAAAGTATGACTCTGCTTTTCAAAATACGCTCCAGATTATGCTCTCTGCAATATTTGTGAGGTAAAGTACAATGCCAGTGGCAGGTTTACTTTTAATCTGAGGAAGCACCTGGTCCCTGCTGCCAATTTTACAAATTTCTCGTTGTATTTAGCGACTTTTTGGACCCATTCAGAGACCTTTTTCAAAAAAGCTACTGGCAAAAAATCTAGCGACTTTCTTCTTTTATTGGTTACTTCCCGTGAAAGCACAAATCGTTCTGGAGTTACTGTCTTAGCAGAGCAGCCAGTGCTACTGTGAGCATCTTCACACTTCTCTCCAAGCCCTGTCTCACAGACAGGCAGCAGCTGCTGCTGCCTCGTCCTGAAACTCGCCGGTAGTCAGAGCAAAGAGTGCAGAGAGGGGATCCTCTGTTGCCTCATTGCAAATGTATCCCCCACTTATTTACAAAGCTGGATAAAATATATATTTTTAGTATAGTTATTTTTTTCTTCTCTGAAACTTTCACACTAAACCAATTCCCTGAATTTTATTCTCACACATCTTAAAGCCTGTATTCACCTCGTTCACTCTGTGTGCCTCTGATAACGGTTTTTGAAAAAAAAAAAAAAATTAAAATTATGTGCAGTGGATTCAGGCAATATATTGAAATTCATAAATTATTTAATAAGGTTCATTTATAGATCCAAACAAGTTTATATATTGAGAAATAAATATGGTAAATAGAAACATTTAGAGATTTTACTAATTAACTAACATTTACTACTACAAAAAGAGACAAAGGTTCCAAAAATAGGTACCTTTGAGTACCGGTATCGATTCCCAGGTACCAGGTATCTGTACCGTATCAGTTCATATGTGAAAGGTCCCCATCCCTACCTGTGGGTAACATACTGCTGTTCCATGAAGGCAGTGTTCTGAGAAAAACAGCTGCAAAAGCTTTTCTGCCTTTTGCTAAAATAGCCATTTGAGAGAATTATGGTTTATACATCCAGTTTGACAGTTTCTACTGTTTTCCTCCATATTTAAATAACTGGCATTTCTACAGGTCTTGGGTTTACACTACAATAATTTAATTTAATCAAACTGAAAGATTAAAATTCTAAAATACATGCTAGTATGTTTTTATCCTCTTCACATCTCATCCATTTGTTGTACATCAAGAGCAGAAAGTGGCTTGCTTATATGTTCGTGGCCAAAAGGGGGCAGATGTGAGGCATACTCATTTTCACATGAACCAAAAAACTGGTGGGCTGTAGGAAGGGGTGCTGCCAAGAATTATGGGTGTCCTGACAAAAAATCTAAATCATCCCAAAGCCTCACATTGATATATGTAAATTATCTTTTTGGAATTGTCCTATCTTTTTCCCCCTTTGCAACGCCCCTGGATATAGGTGAACCTTTTTAAACTGTTTCTGTTTTAACAATATTGAAATAAAAACAACAACTAAGTCATATCACTAAATAATTGTGTAGAGCTGCTTATGCCTAAGTTAAACCACTCTAAACGAAAGTTACTTAATGTTGATGCAGTTTTATATGACCTAACCACTATCTGGAACCTTTCCCTTATTATTCAGCTAAGACAGAGCTGCTACAGTACAGTCAATATGTTCAGACCATATGTAGTCACAAAGATCAAGGCCCCTGACATAATATCAGGATTATGAGGTCAGCAGGGCTGCTCAGTGGTGCAGTGGGTAGCGATGTTGCCTTGCAGCAAGAAGCTCCTGGGTTCATGGTCTTTCTGCATGGAGTTTGCATGTTCTCCCTGTGCATGCGTGGGTTCTCTCCGGGTACTCTGGCTTCCTCCCACAATCCAAAAACATGACTGTTAGGTAAATTAGCCTCTCTAAATTCTCCTTAGGTGTGAGTGTGTGTGTGAATGGTTGTTTGTTGTTTGTTTGTCCTGTGATAGACTGGAAAATGGATGGATATTAGAGACTCCAAGTCAGTGTGCTCCACTGGCCACATCTGATGTGCTCAGATATCTTCATGATGTAAGAGAGGGAACTATGCAGATGTGTTCAGCATCCAATCAGGCCTTACAATCACTGTCCAAGACTGGGGATATGTATACTAGTCCAGCACCTGCAAGTAAGCTGATGGCATCTAATTTGTCAGCCTACAAGATCCCCACAGTGATGCACATCTGTTTCCTCAATGCTGCCCAGGTAACCCATTAAGGACTTGGTTTGCTGCTTGCAGGATTAATCAAACGCTAATTACTAATGACGATAATTCCAGTGACATTCTGAAGCTCCTCTTCTCACGCAAGACCTCTGGATTTAGATTATGATGATACCAGCCATCATCACATCACAAAGAGGTCAAAAACTGTAAGCCACACATTAAAGGTCACGACAGCTCCAGTGATATCAAATGGCCACGTTCCAAGTATCATAACAAATGATGATCACCAATCATATCAAAAGTTCCCAAGGTTCCAAAACAGAGCGCAGCATTTTGACATTTTGCAAACATGGAACCCTGCGAGAGAAGTGTACCAGAATACCCCACCCAAACTTTAGTGGGGCTTCACAGCATAAACGGACCATTGAAGAAATGGCTGTTCTCCGTGGCAGGCTTGTGCATGTATTGTTCTGATTTGTAACACTAGATGTCAGTATGATTTATTGCTCCCCTAAAGCTATAGTTGGTAATGTAGGAGAGCTGGCAAGAACAGAAGAAAACAAGGTGGAATTGAGTAGCAGGAATGTCTACTGAGAACCTAAGAAACCCATCCATCCATTTTCTGACTCGCTTTTCACTCATGAGATCACAGGGTTTGCCGGTGCCTATCTCCAGGCGTTCAATGGGCGAAGGTGGGGTACACCCTGGACAAGTCGCTAGTCTGTCGAGTGAAAATGTGATTTATATGATACAGGGGCCATGCAATAAAATACACATAAGAGAAATATCCCATCCCCTAAAATAATGAATCAGTGAACACAGAAGTTTCATTAAAGGGAATAATTTAACCAGCTCAACTGCAGCTCATCTTCATTATTATTTTTATAGGCATTAAAGTGTGTGTGTGTGTTAAAGTTTTTATCATGAAACCATTATTTTTAGTGTTCCTGTGGTTGCAATGTGTGGTTTTTGCTTGTTTGTCTTTTTCCATGTATCTTTGAGAATGCAATGTTGCTGGAGGTGTGGGATGATATGTCCCCCCTGGTCTCACCAGGTACCATTGCCTTGTTATGCTAATTGGACAGTTTGTCTGAGTATGGGATTGGTTTATTTGACATTTTTCTGTATTTTAGCTTTTCTGTTTAATCAGAATTTGGTTATTTGTAGTGACCCTGATGAAGGCCACAAGCCAAAATGTGTTGGTCTGTCAGTAAAGTTGGTTCCAAGTACTTTAAGTGTTGCTGAGGTTTTCACCTCATCAGATCATTGATCCTCTTCATGCACCTTGGAAGTGAAATTGTGCCAGAAACTCTTGGATGATTTTTTTTTCAATCTAATGGAGTCTTTTGTTTAAACTCCAAAATTCAGATTTCCAGAGTCTCCAGTCAGAAATATAAAAAGAATGCTGCTTGAAGAATTCCAGCTGGGAGAGGTTTAGGTTGATGACCGGGTCGACATCCAGTATGGCCACAGCACGTATGGCATGTACTGAAAGCAGAGAGTGCAAATTGTTTGCACTTCTGATGGCATTTTGTTTCATTAATTCAGTGGCACACATAATCCTGTACATAATACAACCCCGGCAGTCCTACCTAATGATCAGATTTTCTGAGAAAAAGAATGTTGGGGGTTTTATTAGCTGTAAGTAATAATCATCAAAGATAACAAGAGAAACATAATTAAAACATATCACTGTGTAATGAATCTTTCTAAAATGCGATGAGATTGTATTTGTTTAATGTTCTCAGTTGAATTACCAAATTAAATAAACTTTTTTAATACTCACATTTATTTACATTTATCTGTGTGTGATGATGTGTAGAAGCTGGCCATGTAGTAATGATTTTATTATAATTATTATTATTATCTTTTACCTAAAACAAAAAAAGGAACCTTGCTTTTTAAAGCATTTGGGCTCCGTTTGTAAGTATAAATGGTATAAGGCTGCTCATCTTGCTCCATAGTCATTGTTTTATGAAATCTTTATTCGGGTTCGGAAGAGATCGGCAAGACACAAATAAACAAATAAACACTGTTTATATTAGAATAATAGTGCCCATATTTATAATCCCCCACAGAATACAGCAACACAAAACAGCAAGCACTTGACACACGCAAAGAAGCAAGCACTTAAAGCAACATTGCTTTCAGACAAGTGTGATGTTCCACCCTTTACCATGGCATAGAACTGGGAAGCCCGTCAGTCCGGTAAGAGCGCAATCCACGCGGCCGGGCGTCCGTACGCGACCCACGGTAGACTTCAACGACTGAGGGCGGTTCCCTCCTTTTTATACTAATATACAAAGTATCAGATGGGCGCGAGATTGGCTACTTCTCCCTCCCATCTGAGCTGTTCGTCCCGTTTCCAAAACATGTTTCCCAAACAAAAACCGTTCCCTGCATCTCAGCAGTGTGTGAAGCAAAATAATGTTGCAAACTCAGAATACAGCAAATATAAGCAAAATCAGGAATACAGAATTAGTCTTTCCCACAACACATTTTCATAGGTTCCCATCACAAGTTAAAACAAGTTATAACAAAATAACACATGTGGTTCTCAGTTTTATGTGAGAACAGAGCATGAGCATATATGTTGCTCTTAGTTTAAAACTGACCAGTTTTTCCCAAAATACATTGTCAAAGAACAAAAATAATTATTTAATATATCAGTCATCCAGGCTGAAGCCATTCATTTACATGTTTCTGTGCCTGGACGTTGACTTCCTGACACCGCTGAATGCATGTTTACACGCCAGGTCGGTTCTTAGCTGTGGTTGCCCCCTAGCAGTGAACCTAGAATCTATTCTGTTTGTGCATACATGAGGGAACTCCTTGGACTCCTTGCACCTATTTCATAGCTATGTGTGAGCACTAATATACACAGGGCAAGTGTGTTAACCTCAGTCATGTCGGAAGTTCAGGAGTTGAGAGGGATTTTGTGGCGGGGGGTGGTGAGGGGGTCTTTGCAGAAGTGTTTGACTGTGTGCATCTGTCTCCTTGTATGCGGGTGTTTTTGCAAGCCTCGCTTATTAACACCAGATGTGAACAGGCTCTGGGTGTCGGGGGGTAACTTCAGAGGGCCCCCCACTGTAATATGCTAGGGCTCTGTTGCAGAAAATGGCAGTCTGTTTACACATGAGTGAAATTATTGCTCGCCAAACATTCTCTTAACCCCAACAAAATTGGAAATCAAAAAAAAAAACAGAGAAAGAAAGAAAAAAAGGGGTCTGAACATGAAGGAGGGGTGAAAGACAGTATTGAGGACATTGATGTAAGTCTACTTCTTCTCCAGCAGAGGGCGACAGAGGGCTATTAAACCAACGTCTCTCAAAGCCTCTGAAGTTGTGAGGGGCCTAAAGTCTGTGCTGACCACAGTGGCTAGTTGTTATTCAAATCAACAACAATTAATTTTTTTTTCCATCAAATGTTACATTAGTTTGTTAATTGCCTTGAAAATGTAAAAGTGGTTGCAAATGGTTTAAAATACATTTTGAACCACTTGAAGAGTTATTTTAAAAAAAAAAAAACAATAATAGGTCAGATCAATGAAAACTTTTATTAGCGCCAAATGGTAGTCATCATATATATTTATCAAACTTTTGTGTCTCTCTTTTCTTATTCTTTTAAGCAACTATTTTAAAAGAAGCTTCAAGGATACTTAATTATTGACCGTTTGGATTTTAAATGGTAAAACTTTATATTGTAATGTGTTTGTTCAAAGTCATGCAGTGTGGCAAATACCAAATTATCACTGATATTTTCTTGCTGAAACAGATTGTTAATTTATTAATTATAAGACTGTTTAATTATGTTTATTACAAAACACCCATTTCCAACACTGCTTTTCCCCCCCCCTTTTCTTTTTTTAAATGAATGAGCAAAAAGCCCTAAATAAGCCTGAATTGGTACTCCTGAAGGGACTTTCTCTTAAATTCCTTAAAGTTTTTATACTTTAATATTTCAAGTCAGTTTCTTCTTTTCTAAGCTTTAAAGCTTTCTCTTTTGGCTTCCTCTCTGAAGTTTTGCCTCTATGCCGCACGTCTCTCTACCTTTTGTCCCCGTGTGAATATTTCACATTGCTGCTGCCGCTGGTGCGTGATGCGGGGCACTGAGCGCCCATTGTGTGAACGCAGTGTGGGTGCTGTGGTATGCAGCCTCTTGGCGTGCGGTGTGTCGTGACAGGCGTGTGGCTGCTGACGCCAGCCGGCCTCCTGGCTGTCTGTCCGTTCGTCCATCAGTTCAGTTACACCTGACCGCCGATGACATTGTTGCACCCACACGCAGACACAAACCTACACTGGAGACCAAAGAGCATGCTTTCCCTTCCTGGCCACAGTGCTCTGTTCACGTTTGAGACATCAGAGGACGACACCGATCTATTGCGTCACCCTTACTATATAGGTAACAATTATTAGGGTTGTTAAATTGTATTTCAAAATTAAACTTTGACAACATGAAAATGGCTGCAATTCCCAAAGTTAGCTTAAAATTTGTTCCATGGTTTCTCCATTGTCTTTTTCCCCCCTGAATATGTTGAAGTTATAAAGAGCCCTGCAAAATAATAACACTCTTTGTACTTTTTTCACATCTTGTTAGATAGTGTTTGGATTGGATTTGATAAACCCAAACAAAGTAGTGTATAACTGTGAAGTGGAAAGACAATAAAGCATGGTTTTCAGAATAAAACACTAAACAAGTGTTGTGTACTACCTCCCTTAGTCAGAGTAATTTTGGCTTGAAGTCCTCTAGGGTCTGTTTCTACCAGCTTTGCCCGTTCTTTGCTCAATGACTTAAGGTCAGTCAGACAGACAGGCTGGAGAGCATCTTTGAACAGCAATTTTCAAGATTTGCCAAATATGTTCAATTGGATTTAGGTCAGGGCATTGACTGGATCACTGAAAGCCATGACTGTGCTTTTATTTAACCTTTTCCACTGTAGCTCAGGTTGTATGATTTTGATTGCTGCTGTTCTGGAAGGTGACCCTCCACTCCAGTCTCAAATCTTTTCGAGCTCTTCAAAAGGTTTTCTTCCAGGATTGTGCCGTATTTAGCTTGATGCGTCTTCCTGTCAATACTGACAGTCCTCCCTGTCTTTGCTTTAGAAAAGCATTCCCACAGCATGAGGCTGCCACCACCATGTTTCTCTGTGGGGATGCTGTGTTGAGGGTGATGTGTTGCGTAAGCTTTCTGTCACACGGTGGCTTGAATTTGATCTCATCTGACCCAAGCTCCTTCTGCCACGAGTTTGGCTGTCCATTTGCGTCGCTTGTGACAAAACTGCCCAATAAGTATGTCTTTATTTTAACAGAGACTGTTCTCAGCACTCTGCCATAAGGCCCAGTTTTTTTTGGAGCATAACTCTAATAGTTCTGCCACTGACAAATTCACCCACCTGAGTTGTGGGTCTCTGCAGGTCCTCCAGAGCTAGTGCGGGGCTCTAGTCTGCTTCTCTGCCAAACTGTCTCCTTGCTTGGACGGTTAGTTTAGGTCAGGTGTGGTTCGCAGTTGTGATATGCTCCTTTCGTCTTCAGATTACAGATTGTAAAGAGCTTCATCAGATACTTAAACATTGCCGTGTCATTTTAAAACTTTAACTCTCCAAGTTCATCTCTGACCTGTCTGGTGTGTCTTTTAGTTCGCACATAACGCGGTTTGTTCTTTAAGGTTTTCTAACAAACATCCAAGGCCTTCCCAGAACATCTAACAGAACACTGTCCAGGATTAGATTGAACAACACACTACGATCAGACTCTGTTTCTTAATTAGGTGATTTCTGAAGCAGTTGGTTGCACCGAGTTTTATTTAGGGGTTTCAGAGTAACAGAACTCAACACAAAAGCATGCTACACGTTTCCGATTTTTTTTTCAAGGCGCACAGATACTTTTGGAAGGATGTTGCCTTAAATGTATGGGTTTTTGTTTTCTTTACAAACTGTTTTATCTCATGTTGCGATTTTAAAATATGCCGGTCTGCTTTGCAGCGTGAGACGAGGCGACATCGCAGCGCACTCTGGCGTAATCCTCGGTATTCAGTGCATCCATCCGACTGCAGAGGTGAAAAGTTGAACCCAATATTGACCTTCTCCTGAGAGAGGGCTTAGCTCTGAAGTCAGGCGCAGGCCAAAGGCACAGGGAGGATATTCTCAAGTTCCTCTTTCCCTCCCTCACGCGCTCCGCTCCTCTCCTCCGCCGCCGCCGCCTCCTCGCCTCCCGCCCTTCCCCTCACACACGGAAACAATTGGCATCTGTGATAAGATGCTGTACATATTTCCCCCATTTCATCCCACCGGTTCTGTTTGTTTGTTTTTCCATCGTGACGAAAAGCCTTGTGTCCTCCTGTCACGCCGCTGGTAATCACCGTTCCATCGCATCTAGGTGCAAGGAACTGGAGAGGGAGAAAGGGAGGAGAAAGAGACTGAGAGGGGCCTAATGTTTATCACTGCAGGGAGTTGGATTCCAGATGTTGAGATAATGAAAAAAATAAGCAAACAATTATGCAAAAATAGACAGAGTGAGGGGGGAAGAAAAGCACGACCAGACTGACAGACGACAGGAGTAATGTTGGGTGCAAGTTTTGATTTTTTTTTTCTTTTTTTTTTTTTTTACAGATGTGCTTGTTAAATAGTTGTCCGCCGTCAACCAAAAACAAGAGGAAATATAACTTTGTAGTTGTGTAATTCGGTTGATAAAGGAAAACACGGACAGTTTTCTCTGGTGCAACCATGACAAACACACAACAAAAAAAAAAACAATGTGAACGCTTCAGCAATGTTAAAATGCTGTTATGGGACAGACTGGCAACCACTGCGTAAGACGTACAAATCTTATCATGTGTCGGATCGTGTGGCCCGGACCGGCTTATCCACACTGTGTTTAGCTAACATCAGCCTGACCCAGAAACCTCTAACCCAAACTAAGTCTGACGTCCTCCCTGTCCAGCAGTGCTGGGCAATACACAACCTCCAGATATGAGCCTTGACAGTAGATGCTGAACCCCCCCCCTCCCCCCCTCATCCCCCATCTGTTTTAGTTTTAGAGGGGTTGTGATAACCTCAGCCTGACCCCCTGATTGGTCTAATCTCTCCCTTATCTTTTCTCACCGGTCAGCTGACAAAGCTGGGAGCTGCGATTGGCGGCGGACCCGGCTTGCGGAGGAGGAGTTCGTTTGGCGTTGTGTTGTTGTTGCGCTTAGACGGTGAGAAGTTTAGTCTACGGTCTGAACCACAGCAAAAGCTTCAAAACACAGAGGCAGAAGGGAATGTTTGGGGTCAGGATCCAACGAGGCAAGCGCAATGACTCCATCAGGCTGTAAACCGTCAAATAATCTTCATAGTTTTCGCTGATCCCTGGTAACGTGCGCAAACACGATCCCGTATCAGTAAACTCACGTTGTTGTAGCGTCTGTGTCTGAGCTCCTGCCTCGATCCGTCACCGCGGTAATGTAAATGAGTTTCAGTCCATGCGGCCACCTCTCAATAAGAAGACACTAGAAGCTGCTGTTTGGAGCAGTAGCTGCTCCGGGCAGCCTATTTGGAAGGCTTTAGAGTCGGATTAGATCAGAGGACCGCTCTGTTTGTTTGTTTTGATTCGGGAGGGGTTCCACTCCTGAGGGATACCACACAAACACACGATCACACTGCCGTCCCTCCCCAGGATCCCCCCTCAGGGCACAGTCAACTGGAGCCCCTGTGACCTCCCCGTCACCCCTTCCTGACCCACGTTAGCCAAGGCATCCTCAGAGCAGAAAAAGTAAATGAAGGAAGACTCTGCTGTGTCTTAGTGTCTGCTGGACCAAATCACAACCAGGTTCCTTCTGGGGTGTAGGCATTGCCACCCAGGCACACTGCCCCCCCCCCATCCAGCCCTAACTGGCTTGTGAGAGGTTCATCCTTGTGTGCTGACTTCTCTTTCATCTGCCTGTACTCCATGGTGTTCTCCATGAAAAGTGTGGTATATAAGGCCAGCTGCTGCACTTTCCTTACAACTTGAGAAACTGTGTTAGAAAACTAAAGTATCAAAACCTGCGGGGCTTTATTCATGTTAAGGTAAAACTTAAAGATGCAGTGATCAGAGATTGGGGGCATCTTCCTGAACTAGAATTTTCACTCGCTGAGAACTATACAGTATATGAAAGTATATCTTTCTGGCCTTTCTGTCAAAAGTCAAACAGGTCAAACATACAAGGGTTTACAGTTGTTTTTAACCAAAGACAAAATGATGATTACAACATTTATTTTGCCTTTTTTACTCAGGATTGGCATGGTATGTAGTGGTCTGCAAAAATATTCAACCCCTTGGAATTTATCATGTTTTGTTGCCTCGCAAGCTGGAATTGAAATGGATTGTTTGAGAGTTTGTATGGTTTAATTTGCAGAACATGCCTACGATAGTCAAAATGTATACATTTTTTTACCTGCGACGCAAACACAAATAGGGAAACATTACAGACAACTTCAGCGTGCCTAACAGTTCACCTCCCCGTAAAACCTTTGTAGAGCCACCTTTTGCTGCAATTCCAGCTGCAAGTGCCTTTGGATGGGGGTGATTTATGAGTTCGCCACATCTGGCCTCTGGGATTTTTGCTCATTCCTCGAGGCTAAACTGCTCCAGCTCCTTCATGTTGGATGGTTTTCACTGGTGAACAGCACATCTTTAAGTTTAACTTCAGATTCTCAATTTGATTGAGGTTTGCCCTTTGACATGGCCAGTCAAACAAATGTAAATGTTTCCCCTTAAACCACTTCAGTGTTGCTTCAACGGTATCGTTTGGGCCTTTGACCTGCGGGATGGTGAACCTCTGTCCCGGTCTCAAATCACAGGCAGACTGACAGGTTTTCTTCAAGATTACCTCTTCTTTGAGCACCATCCATCTTTCCCCTCGACTCTGACCAGTTTCTTAGTCCCTGCTGCTGAAAAACATACCCATACCATGATGCTGCCACCACCATGTTTCACTGTGAGGATGGCGTTCTTGGGCTGATTGATATGTGTTGAGTTTGTGCCAGACACAGTGTTTTACTTGGTGGCCACAAAGTTAAATCGTTGTTTTGTCTGATAAAACTTTGCCTATGAACAAAGTGTAAAATTAAAGTATTATGTTGTCAGAAGAATCAGAGTTGTCTTTATTGTCATCATGCATGCACAGGAGCATATGAATAACAACGTTTTGTTCTAGGCCTCACAGTTTCCACATCATAAAGAGTTACAAACGACATGGATCAACATAACAAGAACATATGATCAAATGTAATTGCAGTGATGAGCAATAAAGTGCAGTAAATACAACAAGTCAGTGTGACATAGGGGCACTTCCTGCATATAGTGTGCGTTCACATTCAATACTTTCAGCCTTTATATTATCAGCTCGAAGTCTTGCGCTCTCTCGTTGACCGAATTAACTGCAGAGGAGTCTCTCGACGCTCCTGTTTAAATAGCCTCTTACATGTCTGCGCTTCGTCTAAAACCAGCAAACTTTCGTCTTCTTCACTCGAGTAAAACCTGCTCACCGAAGAGTGTGGAAGTGTCAGGGGGATCTTGAAGTGCAATCGGTGCGAATGCACTAATACACGCTGCATTCCTGGTATCTTGCTCAAGGTAAATTTTCCCTTCAGCAAACATTCCCGGGCGAGTGAATGTCTCGTGACTGATGTAGTATTTGGTTTCCTTCTGAATTACTTTTTACATTTTAAACACCTCACTGGTACAGAAAATAGCTAAGTGTAAGTCTTCATTCAGGAAAACCCTCCTCAGCGAGCAGTGTTTTGGCAAACACAAACACTGAGTAGAAGTGCTAATATCCTTTATTTAGCAATTACCTATGCTTAAATTGTGCAGTAGTTTAATTTTTGTATCATTGGTTATTTTTTGTGTGTATTTGTGTGATTCTATTTGCCTGTCACTAAGCTGCTAATGCACTGAAATCTTCCTACTGAGGGACTAACAATAATAATAAAAAAGATTTAAATGTTTTTTTAAATGAAAGTGTAGACCAGAATCCAAGAAGCAGCAGCCCTGTCCAATTTCTGTTTCTGGTAATTATGTATCATATTGTTTTCGACCAGCAAGAATCAGCAGGGTAACTTGCTATTGGTTCTGACTAGCTTCTGCTCCAATAGTTAGCTTCCGCTTGGGTCCACTATTTTTCAGTGTTTATACCTTGTATTATTAGCCACATTAGCCACTAGTTTCCTTCCAACTAAACAGAGGACTAATTGGAGAAGGGGAATTATGTGCTGCTCATTTTGTCGCTTCACTACTAAGTAGCTGAAGGAGCTGTTTGCTGATGAACATTATTCTGTGTTCATTTGGAGCTGCAGTAGAGCAGAGGGTTGTGCCATTCAGTCTCCACATTTGGGAAACTGGCTTGTAGTGCCAGTGCAGCGCTCAATGGCATCCTTCAGCTTTTCCTGTATTTCTGTCTCATAGGCAAACTACCTACGAACAATCCCTTTCGCTTTTGATTTTGCTTAGAAACTAAAGATGGTCAAAAAGTCCCTTCTCCAGGCATCTTTGCCACGTTACCGAAGTTTCAAATTTTCAACAGCAAACTTTAATTAGCCTTTGTGAGGACTGGCTAATCGTCTGTGTTTCTGCACTGTTGTTATAAGAAGCTGCGTGCCTCCATTTTGGTGGATTGAATACTTCTAAAGAATAAAGAATTTCAGTGTTGATTATATCGAATTATCACTTCTTTTGACAACCTTAGTTCTGAACTTCATAAAAAGTCCAAGTCTCTGTATCAACAGTATATTTAATAATGTTTTTCCGATACTCCAAAGCCTATATAAATGTATAAGTAAACTCAGTATATTTCCAAACATTGTTTGCATGGGCACAGTTTTCTAACTTCTCTGTCTTTCCATTTTTCTGCCTTCCAACACTTGATAAAGAACATCAGCCAAAGGCGCCCACCGTCCCATACACATGAGCCTACACTTACTCTCGCACACATTTACGCACACACCTTCTCTGACCTCGTCTTAATTTCCCACAAGGCCCTGGGGTGAGGCAGCCTGGCACCAGACAGTTATTCAACCCCTCAGGCAAGCTTCGCAACAGGTCAGAGGCAGAAACACAGAGGGGTAGTGAGAGGAAAAGGGAGCAGCTGATTATTTACTGGTTAACATGTGTCTCAGCATCAGAAGGGGGATGATGGACTCTTTTTTTTTTATTAAGAAGTGAGACTTTGTGAGGTATCTTTGTTTGCTTGACTCATATCGCTCTGTCTTCTGAAATATAAATCAGAATATTAAGCTTCAGGAATTAATTTGCTTCTTTGACCGTTAATTACCTTTGTAGATGTCTTCTGCGTTTCAACTCATCCCTTGAAAAGACAAAAAAAAAAAACAATGTGTTTTTAGCTGTAAATTAATTTGTTTAATATATTTCATTTCATTTTTAATCCCATGAAACAGGAAATAAAAGCCACTGGGATGCTGTGATTGGATTAAAAGTCGCCTTTGTAAACATTGTGACCCAAGTCTTTGACACGCCTCTCTTCTCTTCTTGAAGAAAGTCTCTTCATAGCGCGAACGCCCAGAGATGAAGGCGCCTTTTTAAGAGAGGACATGGGGATGGCGAGGCAGACTTTGGAGTCTTTGTTAAACACGTGGGCCTGTGTTTATGTCGGTTTTGTTCTCCTAAATCCTCCTTGGTTTGTGTTTGTCTCGCCGAGCTCTGCTTTGAGCGATTAGGGATGAAGGCTTGAACAGCTCCGGGTGAATGAAGACATAATTTCAGCTCTTTATTGTAGCTTTGAATGGTCGTCCTTTTATATCAACGAGCGACGCCGGTTTGAACATTAGCCGCGTTTCGGGGTCCTTTAAAGAGATGCAGCCGAGTCTTTCCGTCACGATAGATTTCGAGGCTGGTTGATTCCTCACGGCTCGGGAGTTTATTGTAATGGGCGAGTGATGCCGGTAAACCCTGCCACCAGAGATGACCCATATCATGAGAGGCATCGCTAGAAATCCGAGTTGTGCCATTAGACGGAGAGAAAGGCCGTATCATGAGGGAGAGAAGAAGGGGAGAGACACAGAATGGATTGTTCCACAACAGACTGACAGACCTTTTAGCCTTATCTGCCAGAGCTACTCTTACAGAAAACCAAGGAGAGAAGGCTAAAGAATGCCCTGCTCTTTCTCTCCATCCCATACCCTGTTCTCCTCGCCATCTCTCCTGTCCTTTCCCTTCCTGCTAGATTTCTTCTTCTCCTTTTGTTCATGTTCCATACGCTGTATTTCTTTTTTTTTTTAAATCTCTTAACACTTGAACTCCTTCTATTGCCACCCTCTGCGGTATCCTCCTTTGGCGATTTAACATCTTGCTGTAGAGATGAGCACATCAGGGATTGTGGGGCCAATTTATGATTGATTTTTGGAATGCTCTGTTCTGCCAATACCGCGTACCAAACATACCAAAGAAAAGATCTCCTTCTACTGCCATCATAAATTAATATTTGAACTCTTATAATGAAATGATCCACAGTAAAAAAAAAAAAAAGAATTGTTTAAAATTACTTAAAAGTGATAGATCCAGCTTTGTCCCATAATCCTCCAGGCTATGGGACTTGAGTTTTAAACCCCTTACTGAGGCTAAATATAAGTAAGATCAAATCTTTCCTCAGTAATAACTTCCTCACTGAAGAGGGCTGTAGGTCAGTGGTACTTAGTAGCTCTAAGGTATGATGTATCCCCTGATCATATTTTTAGTTTCCAACCGCCTTGCCGATTTCTCTGTGGATCTCTGTCTTGTTGCTGTCCTCTCACTCCTCTACCTCTTCAGTTCCTCTGAGCACTTTTTGAGGCCCTTTCGCTCCCATATACTGGACAATGGAACGTGTGTAAGTCACATCTGAATCTTAGCAGTAAAGCAGATCCCTGTCTCCATATCAGACTTAACTCTATATGCGTGACAGCTTTACAAGGCTCACATTCCGTCGCACCGACATCTCATTTGCATTTGTTTACATGTGCCACTTTCTGTGTATTTGGGTTTTTCTGCGTGTCACTGTGTTTTGGTGCAACCCCTCGCCCGTATCCCGATGCAGACGCGCTTTCACGCATACACACTCACACACAGGGGCAACAGTATTTGACAACTGTGAGTCGTCCCTCTCCTCCCTCTCTGACAGAATGAAACGGATGGATAATTAGATATCAAAGGAAAGCAGGCTGGGTGTGGCGAGGCGCACAGGCCCCTACGATGGTAAAGCACTTATTAATGAGATAGGCCTTATCTGCTCTCCTCCCAGGAATTCTGCCTTTGATCGGCCCCGACTCTGGACTTAATACATTTTTGATTGATAGGCCAAGATGACAGAGAAAGGCGGCGTGGATGGGTGCAGGGGGGGGGGGGGGAGTCTGGGTGTGTGTGCATGTAGCTAGAGGATGGTGCAGTCCTTAGATACAACTGTAACAATGCCCTTCACAAGATTAAATAATTTATGGCCGTGATGTTGTAAATTATGGAATAGGATGTACTAAGATGAGCGTCTGATGAATAAATCTCAGTTTAACCAGGAAATGCACACTATATAAACACTCATACATGGAACTTCCCATCCCTCTGCCGACACAGACATAATTTCTCTAAGACAGCCCAAATAGACAGGTCTATTCATTCCCCTTAACTCCAACTATAACTCACACACCGGGAAATCTTTTCCCTAAGACAGAGCAGGCAAGGGGCAGGCCTGTGGAAAGGGGACTGAGATAAGGCCCTATCCCCATCTCGGGATGAGTTATAGCCCACCCAGGAGGATGTGGCTAGCAACGACCCACGCGGACACGCTGCTCAGCATGCTAGGATTGGAATGGGTGGCGTACTCCCCTGTTAGTGAGGTGGCGGGCAACCTCATCGACGGAGATAACAGCCCCGCTCTCAATAACACCTTGACCAGAGGGAGGAGAGGCAGCAGCATTGAATCATTGAGCGTCCTAGAACACACACAGACACACACACACACGTATGCAGGCTTTTCTCTACACAAACCAACTCGACTCACATCCTACACCTCCGCCCACCGTGTCTGCCCAACAAGAGGTGACTGAGCGTAACCATTACAGGCCTGTGTCACCTCGTTATGAGTCTCTGTCAGGGTGAGGCGTCGGGTAAATTAAAGCCATAACTGCAGTTCCATCACCTGCCCATCGTGTCCCATTTATTACCGTGCCAACAGGCATAGGTGCCTGATCTTTCAGCTCGACGCCGACGCTGCAGGTCTTCAAATCGATCACACGGGCAAACACAAGCGAAAGGAAAAGTATTTGTGAAGGTCCGTATAGTTGGGTTTTTGAATGTGTCATGAGAAAAGGCCTGAAGAAGTGCTTATTACTCATTTCTCAGGATTTAAGAACTTCTATTGGTCATGTGCAGTGATGACCAGAAGTTTTGTACAATTTTTGATAAATGCTACTCAGTTTAAAAACGTGAAAAGGTTGACCTTCCGATTACCAGTGAATTAGCCAATTCGGATATTAGAACCTCATCAAAAACATATATTTTTCAGCCCTTCCTGACTGGTCAATCATTTATTGGACAGTCATTAGTATTAGCAGCAGAGACAACGTCATGGCGTCTATGCACAGGCAGATACAGTGGAACAAGATTTTCCAGTTATTTTAAAACAATGATGAAATGATTGAATGAATGAGTTTAGTATTGTACAATAATATTTAAGCTCCTGATTTCTGTTTCTCCATTGTTGGATTCACTGTCGATTTCTCTTGGTCCTGACTTCTGTGTTCCCCATACTTGTCTCCGTTTTGTTATTAAACCCCTGTTCATCACACAATGGTTCTGGATCACCTTGGTTGCACTTTCGGCCCTCAAAAACCTTAAATTCTTGCAAAAGATGTTTTTTTGTTTTTTTTTACTTTTTTGCAAAAGTTGCATTGAAAGAATGTGTTTTTGTGTTTTCACAAATTGAATAAAGCTTTCACAAATGCCAAACTGAATCTTTGTTCACTTTAGAATTGTCCATTTCTGGATGATCAGT
This sequence comes from Fundulus heteroclitus, assembly GCF_011125445.2. Taxonomy (NCBI): domain Eukaryota; kingdom Metazoa; phylum Chordata; class Actinopteri; order Cyprinodontiformes; family Fundulidae; genus Fundulus; species Fundulus heteroclitus. Next base: position 34,984,790 of record NC_046380.1, read on the forward strand.
CTGAGTATTTTAGATGTTGAACTAAAGGTGACTGAATGAAGTCTAGACTGCTTAAAAAGCTGAAAACTCTTTTAGTGTTCCATGTAGGGGATGCTTAGAAGCCATTGAACTCTAGACCATTTCACCATTCCTTTTCCTTATACTGCTACATAGACTGATTAAATGGGGCAGAGGCATGTCCAATGCTTATGTAACCAAGTTTAAGGAGAAGACTTTTTAGTTATGTCACATAACAGGGCAACTGAATAATGTATTCCTTTCTAACTTCAAAAGAAGTTAGACAGAAATGAATGAACAGGGTAGCAAGCTTACAACACTAATCTTCATGTAAAGAGCTCCTCATAAAACTTTACACAGACTTCACCAGGCAAAGTCACAGGCTTACTGCAACTACAGAAAAGTAGAGATATTTCTCTTTGTCAAATGAGATCTGATTACAACACAACCTCCAATGTTCATTAGTACATTAGTCCAAATAGCATGCTATGCAATTTGGATTATTCATTCAGATTGAATTGCAATGTGGGGACATGATGAACGTGAAACTGCAGAAAATGAGTCCCAATTCAGGGGCTGCATCCTTCGAAGGCAGTATATGTAGGCCTTCAAAGGATGGCCTGCAACTTTGTTGCTTTCCTGGCTTCATTATTAAACACCTCCTAGACCCTGAAAATAGCTAAACTTGACTCTCTTTTGCTTAGCAACAACTTCCCCACCAAAGATTGTTGTTGTCAGCACCATGATGGTGCCTTCACTGGACAGAAAAAGATTTGATTTTTTTTTTTGTCTCTATGACTAGGCCGTTCAAGCATAACCTTTGCTGACTTTGGTTACCAGCTGATTCCTGGTGATTCTTCGTGTCTGGTAAGTTTTCTGAAGTTAAATTTGTTTAGCACGCCCCTGTATGCATAACTGAGCAGTAGCTGCTGTGTCAGTGGTGGAAGAACAAACACAGGCACACTTTAAACTGACACATGAAAGTCGCCTTTAATAGACAGCGCGGCTTTCAGTGCTGGACGCAGCGTGAGACAACGGCTCCATGAGATCTGCGGTGAAACCGAGCAAGTGTTGAACAGCGATGGGGTGGGAAGCGAGACTGCAAGGAGGAGGGGGTTAGATGATAAGAGTGGGAAGAACTGATAGAGTGGAAAAGAGAGAAAATGATTAAAAACAGCAATCACCCGTTGGAAACTGATAAACCAACTAGTCATTAATTGGAAGCGTGCAACTCGTGGGGATATGGTTGGATTAGATTTAATTCTTCCCCTTTTCTCTGAGCTCCTTTTTCTCCAGCTCTCTTTATTCAACCGTCGCCTTTAATGTGTTTGTCACATTCCAAAAGGATCACAGTCCATTTAAGATATATTTTTTTCTACTTTTTCCAACTAAAGGAGAAACATTAATAGACCACATCACAGAGTAAATTTCTTTACAGTATCTCTTAAATAAAGTGTAGACTTTATTCTATTTTTGGATGGGAAGAAATGCAGTCACAGATGATACAGAAAAAAAAAGTGAGGAGCTAGCTGGTTTTTTGAGTGATCTTGGTTTTTGGGGACATATAGGAGATGGGAGATGGTCCATAAACAAAGGGCTGACAGCCCACCCATCACCCCGGCAGGTCTGGCTTGTGCTGCCTAGATAAAGCAGGGCTGCTTCCTCCTGTATCAACACCATCCATCATCTATCTTTGCCTGCCTGCCCCGGCCTCTTCTTCGCCCTCACATCTGCCACTTTCACTCCGTACACCTGCTACGTCTTTTACCCGCTGGATCATTTACTAAACTTTCAAAAGATCTAAAGCAACTATTTTAGTATCCACTTCCTGGGAGCCTTCACTTATAGTGCCTCGCAAAACGTATTCATGCACCTTCAACCATTTCACATTTTTATGTTCATTGTGATAGACCAAGTCATGGTAGTGCATTAGGCTTCACAATAAAAAATAAATAAATACATTTTTGCTATCCCTAAATGAAATCTGATTTATTTAATGGGCTTCAGAGGTCCACCTTGATGACAATTTATTTCCAGGATAAATCCAGCGGTGAGCTGTGAGGGACTTAGAGGGTTATTAGAGAACATCTACAGCTATCTACAGATATCTATAGATATCCATTGCTCAAGCGGGGAGACTCTGTTACATGTTCGCTATACACTCGACAAATTGACTTTATTGGAGGAGTAGTCAGAAGAAAGCTATCAAAAGTCCTGTTTCAAGCTTGTCACTAGCCATGTAGGAGGTAAATCAATCACCTGGGGTAAGGTGAGTAAGAAAAAGGTTACAGTTTTTATTGGTTGCTTTGACGCAGCAGTTAACTCAAAACCCACATTTTTCAAAACAGTTAACGCAGAGGCCTAAACAGTGGCACCAATGGTCAAAATTAAACATTTTGTTTGCAAAAGGCTACAACTCTGCCAAAACATTTAACATATGATCCAAAAGCAGATTTTGCCCTCAAACAACACAACTTGCACACACATGTTTGAGCCCTTCCAATCATTCGTTACACAAGGGGCAACAAAATACAAAACACCACACTCAATGTGAATCAGTGCAACATTGCTGGTTCATTGTAGCCAAAGACTGTACGCAGCTTACATGGCAGTGCCATTTGTAATCAAATTTGCCTTTTTGCAAAAAATGGATCCAGAAGCAAATATGTTGTGATGCAAATTTTATTGATTCTTCATTCTTTTTTTCCAGATAAACAAATGAAATATTCCAAAAAATGAAAGATTCCAACAGAAAATACTAGGGCCGTTTGTTCCTTCTAGTCCATTCTGTCCTGACGAATAGGCCACATGGCCTCATCTACGTCACATTCAATATTTTCCCTTGCAATGCACCTAGGGAAAAATCTTCTTGCATGCCTAATCCATCCTTGACATGCCTCTGCATCTACATCTTGGGCAGCAGCAGTCATTGCATTGAGCTAGGGCATCTGCTCATAGGGGCAGTGATCATATACTTTCCATCTCCATGCACTGAAGAATTCCTCTATAGGAATAGATAGAGATGTATATACTATATAGCAGCAACACCTGTTCTCCCATTGAAAAACTGTTACAATGGATGCAACCTTGTTTCTATTGAGAAAAGTTTGGACTCTTTGTCCTGCACCTCTAAGTGAAAGGCCATGATTTACCACATGATCAATCATAGTTGCCCAAATTTCATCTGTAACTTGAGCCCTTCTAGCTACACCTCCATCTCGTACACGGACTCCTCTTCCTCATAATCTTCTTCCCCTGACCCATCTACCTCTTACTCTGACTCTCATCTGCCTTACGTTGACCATCCATGCTTGCAAAGAACAACACACAACATGGCACCTTTTACGTAAAGCCTGCAAACTGTCTGCAAATTGAAAAATTGTGTAAAGAGGTGTCAATCAGGTGCTTCAGTAATTTGATTCTGATCAAGAAGTTTCTAAGAGCTTGGAACATATGGTTTCTGTTTTGCTACCACAGCTAAAGCAATGGAGTTTGGACTGCATGAATGACATCTGCGTTAACTGTTTTGCAAAAGGGTGGGGAAAATGAGTCAAACCAATGAAAATGGGTTAACTCATTTGCAAGAAGTGTCTTTTGCTCTGCAGAGATGGTGATGATGAAAACTGAGAGGTTGCCAGTTTCTTCAAACAGGTCAAAGCAACCAATAAAAACTGTAAACAGAAATGTTTAGAGTTGCCTTTGAATGTTAATGTTGAAGTTTGTCTTACATCTTAACCTGCTGTTACTATTCCACTGCAATGTTTTTTCTTTAGTAATGTTTTCCTTTCTTATGTTCTGTTCATGTACAGCACTTTGAATTGTCTTGTTACTGAAATGTGCTACGTAAATAAACTTGCCTTTCCTGTTTGATTAATGTGTTAAATCTAATGAACAATCTGTGACAAGACACGAGAATCTTACAGATGCTCACTGTCCATTTTGACTTAGTTTTTTATACTTTCAGGTGCCTCACCTTTTAAGATTTTAATTTATGGGGAACATTTTGAAACTATGACTTGTTTTCCTTGCACTTCATAATTGAGGGATATGTGTTGGTCTGTCAAATGCAATCCAAACAAAATACAATAGAGTTTCTGGTTGTAATGTGAGCAACTGTGCAATAGTTCAGGGGGCATGATTACTTTTAAAATGCACCGTAAAATAAACGCTTTGTGTGTTTGAAATGCAGTTGTGATTTAAAGCTGTAGCATGAACGGTGGGATCGCTGTCTGTTCTATTGCTGTGATTTGTAGGTTGTTGTCCTCTGTGATTTATGCATCTTAAACTCAAGTTTAAAAGGCATGAACATTAATCACTGACCAGTCCACCAGCCTCTGCACCTGTATCTCTCGCTGTTCATCCCCATCTTGCTGACAAGTGAAATGAAGGGCATTGTTTTCTTTTTATTTCCTATTTGAATATTTGAGGACGATTTCGGCCCAGCCTGCATTGCTCGTCAAATCAGACAAAAGCCAGAGTTTGACTGAGCTTTGGCAAAACTGCGCTTTCCGTAGCCTGACAAAGTATTAAACCAGAATTTTCAAAATCCTCACCCCTGCGAAATGACCCTTCAGACCACCATTGTTCACTCGTCAATTTTGGTTTTGTATGAGCATCTTCCTTTCTTTGTTGCCCGTGGGGAATGGAAATTATGCAAATGGAGATGGGCACTGTGAAGAAAGAATGTTGACACCGTCCGTCCATGCTACCCCCTAAATACACACGCGTACACCATTCATGAAGCTCTTTCTTGGCCCAATTTGGTGGCTCTGTCTCTTTTGGCTGTCTCTCAAGCAGACTTTAACAATTGGAGCCATATTACCCGTGCCTCATCCTTTCTTCTTACCATCAGTGGCCTTTTTATTCTGACTCGACAGGTGCTGAGACAGGAAGACAGAATGCTGTCAACAACTGTAACAAATAATACCGGGTTATCTAACTTTGGAAGAAAAACAATAGAGGAAGGGAAAGTTTTGAATGCGCCTCTTCGCACGTTCAAAATTTTTAACCGCGCCGGCATATGATGAATGACACTTTCTTACTTCAGACACGCGGAAAACCTGAAACTTGGCCGATGCAGTTGAAATGTCTTTGATGCCGTTCGGTTCCACCAGTCAGAGGGGAATTATGAGATAGACAAGATACCTGGAGCACAGGCAGAGCAGTGACTCCGGGGAAATGGATCAAATGGAGGATGAATTAAAATGAATAAAAGACAAGAAATAGGAAAATGGACAATCACTTGTGCAGCATAATGAGCAAAGTGCAGATATCACTGTCTTTGTCTGCCAGGGGGGCTTCAAATGCCATGTTCTCACTAGAAGTACAAATGAGAGGGAGAGAGAGCCAGAAACTATGATAATTCTCCATAAGTCTGAGTTTTAACTGTACATCCTGCTTTAGCTTTGGGGTGTTGGATTTTTTTTTTTTTCAGAACAAGGACAAACCGTATATTGACCCCCATCTCCAATTGAGAATAACACTAGTCTGTATATAAAGATTTTACATTTGTGATATTAAAATATAATCAGTGGTGTGAACAATTTGAATCACAGTTACAGTTAAGCATTAAACCCTAAATGCTTCTCCTAAAATTCATAATATAAGGAAAACATGTTGAGAAGCATACCTACCCATATCTATGAAAAAGCAGAATCATTAGGAAATTATTATTTTAAATTTCATCACAGTTAAACATTTTAACTGGTTGGTTGGTTGGTCTTTTGGCTCCTCACAGCCACTTTTGATCCTTTTTTCTTATGGATAAACCTTACATATACAAGACGTACTCTCACAAACACCTACAGGTGCTTGGATTCAGGTGCTTACAGACTCACTTTCATACAGAAAACCCCTATTATTAGCTTTAGCTGTCCCTTTATACATCTCATAGCAAATAATACGGTGTATTTTTCAGTGATGGTATCAAGGCATTGGTTGTTTGTACCTGTGATACTTAATCGGTTTATTTCACTTTTCTTTTTATATCTCATTTTGCAGGTGCAGAAGCAGACTTCGAGGATATTATCTTTTTTGCTCCTCTATTTTTTTCACAATTTCTCCCTTTTAGCATTTCATCTGATCTTTTTCTCTTCTGTTGTGTCCATTGAATATGAAATGGTCCCAGAATAAAATCTAATGAAGCTTTATGCATATATAAATCAAGCGGAGCACTATAGCGAAAGCAGTAAGGCTCCACTTGTGAAAGTAAAATCTGTTGGGCTCTCTCTGGCATTGAGACAATTGTTGATGCTACACTGCCAGACAGGACAAAAAAGCTAGCATTTGTTCCTTAAGTTATCAAGTCATCTAATTAGTAATATTTACATTATGTCATCATTAAGCCCTAGAACTATGACTGGAATAAATGGCCTGAAGCTAAAATCTTTATATTGTGGCTTTTAATTTGATATACGATATGTCTTTATATTTTAACATGTACTTTGTATAACTGCATAAATATTAAAGGCAGTCCTACAATAAATAAAATCATTTAAACAGACCATTCTGTTGGATTTATAATATCCATGCAAAACATGGAAACACTGATTAATTTGAATTGAGCCATTTGTAGGCTATTAGATCTACCATTTGGTGCAGGGTTTGAAAGGACGATTAACAAAGATTGTTAATCGTTAAAAAAAACATTCACATAGCAAACCTTAAAAAAAAAAAATTCCCATGGTTTTAAAGTATTTACACAAAAAACTCAGACAAAGACATGTATCATGGTCTAATCGACTTTTGTCAGCTGTTGCTTATTTGATGGCTGCACATCTATGATTTCAATTTATTTCACACGACATCCTAAAGTTGCTCTACTACATTAAGATCTAGTTACTTTGGACCACAGCTATTGGAGTGCCGTGAACTCATTGTCACGTGCAAGACAAAAGTTAAAGATGGGTTGAACTCACTGAAATTGTGCATTAATCTGCTTGAAGTAACAATCCCAAGATGTAAACACTTTGGTCATAAAAGGATGGACATGGTTAGCAACAATGCCTAGCTAGGCTGTGTTGTCTTAACAATGCTCAATTAGTTTTCAAGGACCCAGAGTTTGCCAAGAAAATGTCGCCCAGACCATGATACCACCGCCACCAGCCTTACCCATTGATCCAAGGCAGGATGAACCCATGCTTTAAGGTAGGATGAACTCAAGTTAAAAGAACATGAGACTCATTAGACTAGGCAGTATTTTTTCATTGTTTTACCATTTCTTTCAGCTTATAAGCATTGTACCCCCAATTTCCTGTTCTTAGCTGACAGACGTGGAACATAGTGAGAGCTTCTGTTACTTTAACCATTCTGCTTCAAGGTTTAACATGCTCTTGGTTGTAAGGAGATTTATTAAGAGCTACTGTAGTTTTTTTTTTTTTTTTTTTTTTTTTTTACATTTTCTGGCACTATTTGCCTTTATTTGACAGTAGGCTGACAGGAAAATGGTGTTGTGTGAGAAGAGAAGACTCACAGCGCCACTACTGTTGCCTTTTTATCATCTTGAACCATTCTGGCCAAACTCTAACCTCTGAGATCAAAGAGTCACTTCCGTCCAAACATCTGCTGCTTACTGAATGTTTTCTATTTCAGATAGTTGTCTGTAAATCTGAGAGGTGACTGTGCATGAAAATCCCCTCAGATTTTAAAATACTCAGACCAGCCTGTCTGGTGCCAACAGCCACACCACATTAAAAGTCACTTTTATCCTTTCCCTCTCCCATCCTGATGCTTGGTCTTAAATTTGGCAGGTCATCTTCACCACATCTAGATGCCTGCCTTGACTATGTAAATGGCTGATCATCAATTTGTGTGAAGCAATTAAACAGGTGTACTGAATAACGTTTAACGGTGAGTGTGTATAGTAGTTTTGTAAGACATAACAAGACGTAAAGTTTTTACCAGATGCATTTTTATGAAATCTATTGAAAAAAACAAGAAGAAATTTCCACTTGACAACTTTCTTAGGGAAATACATTTTCCTACTTTGGGACAAATGACAAATGAGCACCATCATCAGTTAACAATGAGCTCATGGCTGCATACCCTGATCTCTAATGATGATGATCTTGAGTCACGCGTGCCTAAAGAAAGAGATTTTTGATGTTAGGCTCCGTCCACTTGCCATCGCCTCCATTAACCCCCATGACTTAACCGCTCTCCCTAACCCCATCCCAGTTTAATGTTCACACATCAAACGGCCATCGGGGACTTACTCATTTTGTGCGGTTGGATTGACATGATCAGATTTGACTTAAGCAGACTGTGACTGAACAAGTGTGCTCTGTGTGTGTGTGTTGAGTGTTTTTTTGGGAGAAAAATAGCGAAAGGAGAAGCTTTTCATGATTTTCGTGCCGAGGAATGTGTTATGTGTTGGAGGTCATGTGAAACACTGCTGGCACTCTGAATAACCTTAAAGAAAGCTATCGCAACATGGCCCGGAAGTAGTCAGGTCATGTGTCAGGGCAAAAGGCTCAGCTCTGTTGACAGCACCCTTTCCAATCTATACACAAGTCTTACTCCTCAACTTCCTGGGAACCTAACTCCCTGGCTGTTCACTTAAAATAGCTTGCTTCACACAGTGACAGCCAGGTTGGCATGATAGGCTACGGCAAAGAAAACTTTTATACAAACTGTTGGTAGTTTGGATATAAGTGGCATTCATTTTATGGAGTAATAAGCTGAGAGAAATACTTTCCCAAAAAAATTGTGGTGCACCAATCATCACCACATACTGATTTACCTTGATGATCAAAACCCCTTCAGGCTTACATCATCATTACAGCATTGGGGCAGTTTTCTGCATGGAGGATTGATCAGGGCGTATGGGCTGTTCGCTTTTTAATATTTACAGAGCTGGGTGAAAGAAGAAAAGTTCAAGTTGTGTGTTGAACAAACAGCAAGACCTTTGAATGGCTGGAGTCTGAGTTTTCCACATGTTAAGAAAATTAGTGAAAATTTAGTAACCTAATTTCCAAAGAAAAACAAATGGTGGAATTTTAATTGAGTGCAATAATGGTCAGCTCACAAGACAGAACGGGGATGGGGAAATCAAGACCAATGGAAAAACTAATGTTTCATGTGAACTGCTGCCACAGTGATTATCGACTGCCCTCACTGTGTTAAGATGTGAGCACAAAAACAGTGTTTGTCTCTGGTTGTAATATTCAAAGAAAGCTTGGCAGCAGTGAGCAAGTTATGATGCTACAAATTAGCAGTTACTTTATTTTATGACCTTGATCCTGTTAGTCCAAAAACCAGGAGTTGGAGTGCAGATTTCTTTTAAAGATAAACGTTCAAAACTTTCTAAGTAACAATTATTGATAAATTATGTGAAGTTGAGAGATACCTTTAACCTAGTCAATATCTGTTTTTGTTAGCTAACACGTGAATGTTAGCATGCTACCTAAGTTTGCTGTTTAGCTAATCGTACATAAGCTGCTGTTAGCATAGATAATACTGTTAGCCACTTTTCAGAATGCTCTTAGCTAATGCTAACATATTAGCTGCATGCTGGCATACGACCTTACATAGCTAAATACCACTGAGCTATATAATACACTGGAGTGCTGATTTTGCCGAAAAACTGAAGTCACTGGCCGCCATCTTGCTACTCCCTACTCTCACAGAATCCCATAGGATTTGGTTGCAACAACAAGCAGTTTTCTGGCTGTGTGAAAACGTTTCACAGGTAATTCTACAGTCAGTGGATGTACTAACACTATCAACTACTAGGAAATTAGGTGCTGAAATATTTTACATATTATTCATATTAAATATATATATGTATATATAAGTATGTGTATATGTATATATGTATATATATGTATACATATATGTAAATATATGTTTTTGTATATTGTTATTTATATATTTATAAATGTTATATATTTAAATTAATAAAATGCAAAATATTTCAGCACATGACTTTCTCAGTACTTGGTAGTTTTAGAACATAACATTAAAGTATATGGCATTTGACATTTTAAAAGTTTTAAGCCCCCCCCCCTTGAACATGAAAAAATCCTTGTTAATCGATGCTGTAGCCCACATATTCCCTTAGTTACTGGGGGAAAATAGGGAGTACCAATATGGCGGCTGGTGGCTTCAAAGCGACTTGTTCTAACAGCGGGCTATTAGCACTCCAGTGTATAATATAGCTCAGTGCTAAATACGCATTTTAGCTATGTAAGGCATTTGCTGATAACAAAGTTGATATACAGTGACCAAGATGTGTTGCTCTTTGGCAATTAATTTAAACTTGTAGGCTTTCAGTTATAAGTTTTTCTTCTTTTTATTATGTCCCATGCTTGTCTGCTGATGCTTCAGTGCTAAAACACATTTTTGGTCCTTCTGTTGACTAAAATCTGTCACAAACAAATTTGTTCTTGCTCCCCCTGCCCTGCCCTGCTTGACTCTGTACAACACTGGTGGTTTTGAGCGAACATGCCACCTGCAGTTACTTGCAGCATTTCCCCTATCTATATTGAAGCCGGGACCATCCCACCCAACCAAATAAACGCGTGCGCCTACAACACCTCCGCTGTTGATAGTCTTTCTGAATAACGGCAGAGCACATCATAAGCTAAGTATGTCTGTACGTGGTCACTCCTCTACTTTCAGTTCTCCGCCTGCCCTATGCTAGCGCTCGGCTCCATCACTGCACTGCCCCCTCCGCTCCCTTCCCCCAACCAGTCTTCAAATATACAAGTAAGGTTCAAACATTTCGTTTTCCTGTGCCGGATCTCTTTCCTGCCGTATCTGCCATTGTGTTGTCAGTTAAATTTCTACAATTGCAGCGTAACGTATGACCTATGCCGTTTTCTAGGAGTTTGGGAGCTGAGCGTCTTGTGAAGTCTGAATAGTCAGAGCCAAAATTAACGGTTTGCTTATTTTTGCCACCCCAAGAGCAAGAATAAATTTCTCACTTCTCGTAGAGTATGTAACAGGCTTTAAGCTTCTTCAGCCGTTTTCTGCTTTGGTTTCAGATTTCGCCATTCTGTATGATAGTGCTGTATTTTTTTTTTTAAAGATTATTTTCTCTACTAATATTTCTGCTTCTTTGTGTTCTTTAGTAAGTGTTTCTGATTTAATTCAGCTTTTTAAGCGGAACATTTTACCAATTCAGCGTACAGTTTTCACCCTCATTTTAAGAGAATAACACATTTTATTCTTAAAGGAATATTGTCAAAATCAGTGATATAAATCACGCTGTATGGGAAATTAAACAAGTCTGTGTGTATTTGATGAATCATTTTCATTACCTTGATAATACGCAAGGAAAAAGCCCTATTTAAACAAATCGGCTGCATGTCAGTTGCACAGCTTTTCAGCAAGGTCAGAGAAGCTCAAATTGTCAGTGTGTGCACTTCTTGCAACATTAGTGAGTGTGTGTCCATACACTGATGTGGGTTTTAATGTTTTAACATATGCAACCTCTTATAAACAGTGTTTTATGCAAACAGTGGCAGAGCTCCCATCAGATAAGACTCCAGAACAGGAGACGGAGGCTGCCTTGTGAGGAAGAGAGAGTGGGGGTTGTGAGTGGAGGCCACGTGAGAAAGGAGCACAAAATGTTGATGGAGAAATTCTTTTTAGTTGGGGCAACTATGAAAAAGGAATACTGTATTTAAACCATTTGAACTTGATCTTCCAGGCAATTTGAACATAACATCTCTTTTAAATCTAAATTCAGTTTGAGTTAGTGGGTCATCTTGACTACTTTGCAATGTTCCCTCTGCACTGCCTAGCAAAGGTGTCCAGAACCGTTTAAGGTTTTTACATTTTGTTGTAGCCACAACCACAGACAGCAATATATTTTACACTGAATTCATATCATAAACCAGCAGAAAATAGTGCCTAATTGTAAGGAAGATTTCTAAGTTTTTTACAAAAAATATTGGAAGTTTGGCATATATTTGTATTCAGCCTCTGTAAATCAGTACTTTGTAAAACTACGTTTTGTGCCCTGACAGCAGCAAGTATTTTTCTCTTTTTGTATTTGTGTTTTAATAACAATATGCATCTCTTCACAACTTTGAGCAGTTGTGCTTATAAATAAAGTTGGCCTGGCTTGGCTACTAGCTTTGCACATCTAGAGACTGATATTTTCTTCCCATTCTTTGAAAGATCGCACACATTCAGTCAGATTGGATAGAGAGCATTTCTGAACATAGATATCTTTATTCTTCCCTCATACTCTCATTTGGATTTAGGTCTGGGCTTTAACTGAACCATTCTAAAACATGCTTATGTTTTTTTTCTTCTAGTTTTGCATAATGAAATACAGAAATATATATATAGCATTTAAAAATATGAATTGGAATATCAATAACAAATGTCTCAATTCACAACTCTTTAATTTAATACAGTTGTATAAAAAACGTTTGACTTGTTATACAAAAGGTCTGCCTTTTGCTTAGTGAGAAGCCCCCCAATATCAGACTGAAAACTGATTTCTGCTGGTCTGATATTTTGGAATATAGAGCGCTGTATTCTGGTGAATTGAGTAAGATTCGATCTGCAAAGCTGACTTAAAATAATGAATGAAATGCAGTGGTATAGTCTCTTGACTTTCATAAATCTTGTAAATAAAAATACAAATTAGAAGAGTGTTAATGTTATGAATGTTAAGAATCTGTAATTCCTAATAATAACAATAATAATAATCTCATTTAGTTGCAAGTCTAACAAAACAGTTTTGGACGACAAATGTGTTTTGCAGCGTTTATCATATTACAATAACATAGATATGGGTATATCAAATTATATTATAAAGAGAAAGTAAACAATCTACATTGATATAATGACTAACCCTGTTTATTGGTATGATTGTTCCACCTAAAGCTCTCATCAACAATAACTCCAAGAAATGTTATTGATATCTGTGGTCTCGCTATACAATCTATATAAATTTTAGAACATTTTCCAAATTATGACTTTTTATCACTGAGAATGATGAAATAAATATGCCTTGTTCTAAAGTATTCCAATGTAGCTCAGGCTGCATATTAGGGGTTTTTGGTGGAAGGTGAATCTCTAACCCTACTCCCAGTCTTTTTCTACTTTTAATTTTTTTTCTTCCAGGATTGCCCAGTAGTTAGCTCCATCCCATCAAAGCTAATCAGCTTCCCTGTCCCTGCTGAAGAAAGGTAACCCCACGCAATAATGCAGCCATCATGATGCTGGACTGAACAGAGCTCAATGAGATGCTTTCAGCTTGGGATATTGTTTTAAAACCTAACCCTGCTTTAAGACGCTCCATAACTTAATCCCTGACATGTCTGCTGTGCTCCTTCATTATCACAATACTATTTATGTGATGATTTGCTGAGGTTGAATCCAATGTAAGCCAGACACGGAGCTGATGCTTGATAGATTTATTAAAGAGATGATGGGTTATCTGGGCAGGCAAAAAATGATCCACAGAGGTACAGGACAGACATCCAGGGAAAAACAAAAAGCTGGGCAGACTCAAAAAACAGGACAGATCAGGTCGGGCAACAGATAGGTAAAGTAACAGAATTACAGAGGTTGGATGATCTTACCATTAACATACGGGCAGAGATCAGAGGTGACGTTCTGGCACTGGAGACTGATCAGAACGGAGTTTAAATGGAGGTGAGAACAGGTGAAAACACTGGAAGTTAATTGCAGGCAGGGTGAAAACTGAACAGGTGTGCTGAGTGGTAATTAGATCAGCTCCAGTGCCAGAAACGTTACAATTTTTTCACTAGTTTTCTAAAAAAAAAATAAAAAATAAAAAAGAAAAACATCTGATGTATTTATAATAATCAGCTTAAGTCGGTTGGTTGTTATAGATTTTAATTTCAGAGCAAAGGAAGCCAAATATAAATGTATGCCGCTTTAGCACTGCTGTTCACAGACCCCTTCCAAATGAAAGATGCACCCCAAAAGATTTATAACTATAATTGCAACTGAATGTGTAACTCAGCCCAAAATCAACTTTTTTGCAGATAAACTGTATGAACTGGGCCTAATGGTGCTATTTTCATGCTGCTATGCATATTTTTTAAATTTAAATTTTCTTGTTTAGTTCTGCAACATTTGTCTTAAAACTGTATTAGGCCCTTTTTACACAACTACACGAGTTTGGTTGCATTTGTACTGTTCATTTACACGACAACGACAAATGTTTTTTCATACAGCGGCACAGTTTGAAAATGGGTTCCAGAGGATAATGATTCAAAAACGTCCCAGTTTCTGTTGCCGTTGGCTCATACGCAGTATGACAGAGATTGGCAGAAATCAATGCCCAGGCACAACATTACGGCTGCCTACTATTTTAAAAACCACAGAAGAAGAAAAAATGGCACATAGCAGACTACAGTTTTGGTTGCTGACGCAAGGATATCATTCAAAGTTACCTTAAGCAACAGCTGAACCTCATAGTCTGTCCATTAGAAAACTTTATTCTCTGCCATGTCGAAGGTTTATTAGTTGTGGCGGCTTTTAGGCAAAATGCATGCACACTGCTCTCAAGTCTCACTCAATGACCATGAGCCACAAGCATTTTCCTGAATGGGCTGTGAGTTTCCTTTCACTGGCACTCTCCGTTCAGAGCTTTTGTTGACCTGTTTTGGAGTTTTTCACAGCTTGCTGGGCAGCTGTAGCTCTTATCACTGTTACCATCAGCAGAGTAAAGCCAATCTCCTGTCATCATAGCCCTGCGTTTGGGTATTAAACCATCTCAGTCACATGCCGTGGCTAGTCAGATTTAGGAGTTGGAATTGCGAGCATTGAGAGCATTGATAGATTTTAGCGTTTGTTACTGGTTTGAACATTAGCTCATATTTGCAATCATGATGCTAACATCACTTTACTACTAAGAGATGACACCCATTCTGTCCTCCACTGGCTCGGCAGCGCTGGTTTTGGGCATCGCTTAGTCAGCGCCTTGAGCCAGCGGCTCAAACTCATTTTACATCCTCCGCTCCTGTGCTTGTCCTGTACGCTCCATTCCAGACCGCCTCTGTGAGTCCGTGAAAAGCAACGCCGCCTGCATCCATGGTTACTCTACGGTTACTCCGTCTTCCTCTGCTCTGAGTTCCTTGGAGCTCAAGGAAAACACACGCAAGAGGTACGAGTTCACGGCATTAAAAGGGGATATAGAGGAGCCGGAAACAAAGCAAACTTTTCATTCATCCAGCGTCCGAAAAGTTCTCTGTTGCTGATTATACATCAACTCGGCATATTTTTACTTCCATCAAGTATGGGTGAGTACATTGGCCTTAATTGCTTTTTTATTTAAAATAATTTAGTTGTGTTTTACCCTATGCTAATAGACATTTGAACCCACACTTCACCATTTTGTAGGAGTTTCATTAGAAAATAGTGGGCTATTTCACCCTGGCTGCAGTCCGACTGACTGGAACGGAGCAGAAAATAGACTTGTTCTGTAGTTTGACGGTAAACGACGGCAAGCTGACAGTGATGTCAGGAGAAGTCACAGAGAATGTGGAATGGTTCTCATTAATTTAAATAACAACGTAGTTGCTCCGTCGGACGTACGTGAACAGAACGGAGCGGTCACGGAGGATGTGGAATTTGGGGGCAAGGGTCAGGCTCACTAGGCTCCACAAAGCGTCCCTCAACCTCCGTTGACGAGGGGGTATAAAATCCTCCACCTCAAAGGACCGATCCGTGGCAAAACCATGAGTGGTCACTGTTCATGTTTCAACATGTCGCTTTCCTTCACCCTGAACACAGCCCCACGCTTAACGCCCACACTTAGCCCTGCCCCTCAGGATCTCTTGACACTGCCCCCTTTGGTGACATCTTTTAAAATTTGTCTTGGGGTGGGGTCGTGCTTTAACTTCGGGGTGAGTAACACTTTAAGGTGGTTCTACAAAATATCGACTGATCTGGCTGAATACAAAGGGATGCCATACTTTCTAGATTTGTATTTGCTAAAAAAAACAGTGTGTATAAGTGTCCCTCCAACTTTTCAATTATGCACTACCTTGGGTTCTATAACAAAATATTTAAATAAAGTACATTAAGGTTTGTGATGACAAAATGACAGAATATTAAAAAGGTTCAAAGGGAATGAAAACGTTGGCAAAGCGCTGCACACTTGCTAGCTGCACACTTGCTAGCTGCACACTTGCTAGCTGCACACTTGCTAGCTGCACACTTGCTAGCTGCACACTTGCTAGCTGCACACTTGCTAGCTGCACACTTGCTAGCTGTACACTTGCTAGCTCTTTATAACTATTTTAGGTCTAAAGAAGAGAGCACGTGTTGTGACCCACGTATTGCTACTTGTTAACTTGTCAATGTGATATCAACTGTCCACCACAGTCCACTGTGTATATACAGTTTTTAGTTGTTTTTTTTGTCCACTGTTATCTCTGACATTGTGTGTATCTGATGGCAAAGCGTAGTCACCTTATCACTGCTAATGTAATATTCTGCTTTCATATAGCTCTTGCAACATAAAAAGCCACTGGCTGACAGAGAGAAACACAGCACAGAAACTTGGCCAGTTGTCACCCGGGCTATCTTTCTTCCGTTCTACTATCTCGCTTTCTTGTCTTGAACTGCGCTTGTTTTCCTTCCCAACAGCTGAAAGTTAAAAATGTCCCAGTTTGATCTGCTTTGCCTTCTTATGGGACTTTCTCAGCATTTCTGCACTCTGACTGCAGCTCTACCTCTGTTTTAAAAAACAGCGGAAGCACTGTGATGTTGACTAATACTCTCCCTCACATCAGATAAATCTCTCATTTTAACCCTCCTCGAACCACCCCTCCCTTCCACCCCCCCCAATTTCTGTCACTCCAGGAGACAAATGTGCATCTCTGACATTCCTCTCCCTTTGCCCACTGGCTTCCTGAAACTCAGTTACTTTCACTCTTTGAAGTGCTGCGTGCAGAATGGAGATTCTTTGCATGGTAAATTCGCGGAGTTGCCCGCAGCGTATCCATTACACAAGTTTAAAGAATGCTTCTGAGTCGTTATGGAAGGGTCCCTTTTTTTTCTCCCTCACTCCTAAACCAATTTCTCCGTGTTTTGAACTTCGGTAGTTGTGGGCCATGTAATCTGTAAATTGGGCCCTTTCTTCCCAGCTCGCGCTCCACCATCGAGCACCGTTTGATGTGCAATTATTTTGCTCATTACATGTTAATTTTATTGTTATAGTTTGCAAATGTTTCTCGGGGTCACGATGTTAAAAGTTTCTGAAGAAGTAAAGAAGCGAGAGAATTAGTGAGTCGAGCGCTCGTCACGGCCGGCACGGAGAGCTCCATTTTGAGATTGCCAGAGCTGGCTATCTCTCTGCTCTCTTTTAAGTCATTTAGAAACAACCTGCTGGGTGGTTTGTATAGCCGCGGAGATGCTGATGTGGGATGTAGTATGGAAAAGGGATCCAAGGCTCTTTATCTGCTGTAAAAGGTTGGAGAAATGGAGAAGAGAATGAAACCCTAATCTCTTCCATAGACAAATCTCAGCAATGTGGGATATAATTTGCTGTATTTAAATAGTCTTTGGTGCTCATTCTCTCTTCTTACACATTCCTTTAGCTATATATATATATATATATATATATATATATATATGTGTGTGTGTGTGCGTGTGTGTTGACAGGCAGAATTCTGTTCTGTTTTTTTAAATACTTGATTTCAATGTCTTGCTCACTCTTCACTAGAAAGGAAGTGAGTTAATAATTTTCTCTAGTTTATGAACAAACAATTATGAAGCTTGTAGTCGTTCAAACTCAACAGTAAAAGGGTGACCACACCACAATGCAGTAAATTTGTGCCACTTAATAAAGACGTTTTTGTTTGTAATTTTTTGAATTACTTATATTTATTTATATTATTTATATTATATTATTTAGTTTATTTTAATCCAGTTAAATTCTGGTTCTTTTTTTTTCCATAATTATGTTGCAATGCAAATTGTATAATCATGTAAAGGTGTAATGAAAAATGCCACATTACAATGGAAAATTGTTATATTGGGACAAACAAATTGAGGTATTACTGAAAAGACGTACTGTGGTATTTTGTTGATTTAGCAACTGAGTACAATACTGATAATCAAAACAGCATGGATGAAAATAATGCCAAAAAAAGTAATTTATGATAAAACTATAAGCAGCAAATTTAACCGAAAGTTAAATTTCTTGTCTGTCCTTTATTAAACCCTTTTCCTTGTTACAGATCATCAATGAGACAGAAAAGATTGCATTGGTAGTAATGATAATAATAACATTGATGATAATAACAATGATAAGTTCAGAGGTAAGTCATGGCTGCTGATCAATTAGTCCTTTGATAATCTTACAACCCGTTTCATACATACACACAGTCACAGAGAGACAGGACGGAAGGAGATGTGTTCTGTTTCCTAAAGATTAATGTGTTTTAGTATGAAACTTAGGTACCGACCCCAGAACAAAAGCAAAACGCCTTGTAGAGATGCTGGCTGAAGCTGGTAAGACAGTGCCATTGTCCACAGTGAACATGGATGGAAAGGCTACTCAGCAGGGAAGAAGCTGTTGCTTTGCAAGCAACATAAAAAAGACAGATTGGTGTTTACAAATGTATTCTGGGACAAAGGCCTTGAATTTTGTCAAAATGTCCCATGGTCTGAGGAAACTGAGATTTAAGTATTTTGCTATGATAAGCATTGTTACACTTAGAGGAAAAAGGAGGAAGCATCAGAAGACCGTTCCAGTTGTGAAGTACAATGGTTGCAGCATCTTGTTGTGTAGACGATTGGTTGCAGAGAGGCAGGGTCACAAAGTTGCTGGCATTAAACTGTGTGATTAGGGCTGCAAAGATGTGTTTGATTAACACAACCCAGAAATCTGACCCAGTTCCACCGGTTCAGTCAGGAGGAATGGGCCGCAGTTCCAGTAAAGTGAGAACCTTGTGGAAGGGTACCAAAAATGTTTGACCCAGGTCATTCTGTACAATTTAATGGCTCACTGTACTGCCTGGTTAATTTTTCTTTTCCTACTTTAATTTCATACCCCTGTACTCATCCACTGTGAATCAATTTGTTTCTTTTGGTCAATTATTTCTGCTTCATTGTGGAAGAAAATACTTATAAAAGTCTTCATCTCTCACATTTGTTTTAATTTAGCCCTATTATAACTTCTAGAAAGGTATTACACCCTATTTCCATTTATTTAGGTTCTCCTTTACTGACTCCTTTAAAATGTGGCAGATAAAGTGTTGGTCAACAAAGTAGAAACAAAACTCATGAGTACGAGTTGAAGCAACAGCTGACTCTGTCGATTTTTTAACCTGGCAAAAACACGAACGAAATGACTGGAACTACAAAAGCATCAAGGGGTGAAGGAGAAATGCCCAACACCCATAAATTACAAAAAGGAATGAATGAATTAGTGAATAAATCAACCATGTTCACAGTTCAATCTGCTGGAATTTGTTATTATTCTATTTAATTTCATGATAACTACTAACACAGTTGGTAGAATGTTGCAAAAATGTTGCCATTGTCGCCTTTAATAAAGACAGCTGCTTTACCCCCGAATGCTGTTTTATGTTTGATCCATTCACCAGAACTCAAATACATTTTCTAATTAGCCTTCAGCTGTGGGACAGAATGACTAACACACACACGTGTCCAAGTTGTTTGTAGACTCCCCTTTTCATCTAAGCAAGAGATACGCTGTTTCTTTTCACCCCCTTCTTTCATTTCTTTCTGACTAATGGCAAAGGCAAATTCTGTTTGACTGTGTTCTTTAATACCATCAGTGCTAAATAAACTTTGTTGACAACAATAGCTTCTGGCAAAGCGCCTCCACCAACAAAGGGGAGCCATCAGGTTCAAAGGCAATGCATCACTCTGCTTCTGACTCTTCATTATTCATCCTACTGTCTTTACCTCTCCTTCCTCTTCCCTCTGTGTGTGTGTGTGTGTGTGTGTTTCTTTGTGGCTCTTTGTCTGTTAAACTGCTACATGTTCTGGATGCAGAGGCTTATTAGCTGTTGAGTTTAATTAAAAAAGGCCATTCATATGAAAATGGGAGTCCGATAGCGATTGCTGTCCCCAGCAGCTTCCTCCTGTTACTTTTAATTAGACACCCTCTTGATTGACATCAAGCCCACTGGCGGCTGGAGCGGTGTATGTGTGCAAGAACAAGTGTGTGCTCCTGTACAGGAACCAGTGTGTATGCTGGTTATATGTATGTGTGTGTGTGTGTGTGTGTGTGTGCCAGCCTCTTTTTTTTCCTTTCTTCTTCTTCTTCTTCTTTGCACAAATACATCCCCGGACTTGCAGAAATACCAGCTCTAAGGTCATTAAGGCATTACAGTGGGGAGAGTGGACATCAAAGTCAGCTTTGTCGTCATGAGGTAATTATCGGCACAGTAAGCACGGACCTCGGCTGCCCACCTTGTCACTCATGTCCAGCGGGTCATGCTGAACAATGAACAGTAACCTTGTGATTATGAACTGGCTGTGCACTCACACCAGCTCCATCCACTGCCGCCGCTGATGGAAGAGGTGATGAGCTACTTTTCTCTGTCAGTTTTTCCTCCCCGTTCTGCATTCGCTTCGTTGCGCTCTCGCTCCGTCTCTGGAGGGCCCCTCGTTATCTGTTTTCAGCGCACGCTCCGGCTCTGGCTACCTTATTATTATACTGTCAGCGGCACGTGCTCGGCTGATAGATGTTCCCCTCGACTGTTTACTACTAGCAGATGATTTAACTAAGACTCTCCGCTCAACTTGACCTCTCCTCTTTTCTTCTTTTAAAGCGGGATGACTTCATCTGTTGTTTACAACAACTCCATTGTATGGGAGAAGGTGGAGTAATAAACTTCAGGGTTAAAGACACGAAAGTGCTTTTAAGAGTGGAAATTATGAAGCCGGTGTGTGATTTTAACTGCCATACGAAAATAACTCAAACCCCTTGAATTTTCCTCATTTTGCCGTGTCATCGTATAAACCTCCCTGATCGACAGTATTATGAGGTAGTGGTGCACAGTTGTAAAGAGAAAGGTGAAAAGTATGTCATGCATATGTGCGAGTCACAAGTATAACATTACTGTTAGATTAGCCGTTCTTTGCACGTCCAGAGGCTGACATTCTTGCCCATTTTCTTTTTCAGTGAAATAGCTCAAGCTTTGTCAGAATTCTGATTCGGATTTACGTCTGGGCTTTGGCTGTCCTAATATGCGTAAAATGCTATGATTGAAACCGCTCTGTTACATTCCAAATAAATAAAAAAACAAAGCAACTGGACTTGTTATACGTAGTTGAAGATGTTTCGCTTCCTCTCCAGGAAGCTTTCTCAATTCAAAAAGTCTGGAGTAATGTGAAGTAACGAGCTTTATACCATTGCCTAACAAATGCCTTGTAATGGCTTAGATAACATGCAAATTCAACTGAAACAGGTCCACCCCTTAGTAATGGGCGGTCGTTAAAGCCATTAAGCCAGCAGATTGAACCAAAACTGGTCCACTCCTCTGTAACGAAGAGTCGTTAGGGTTGTTATTGGCTTGGCTTAAAGGAACGATGTTTTGATCACCCGAATGAGGATGAGAGTTAAGGTGATGATTGGCTGGAATTAATCCTATAGTTTTTGAGAGTTGGAACCTAAGGCCTCCTCCTCTGTTCAAAGTTGTTTTTTCTCTCTTAACGTAGATGACTTGCTTCACACTCCTTTCAAACCATCTGTCTTCTTTGTCCAAAATGTGAACATTTTGGTCCTCAAAAGAGTGTCCTTTGTCCTTTAGGTGTGGACATCAGAGTCTTGTCCTGAGGAGGTAGCTCTCCTGTGTTGAGCTCTGTTACAGCTTTGGCTGTTCGTTAGGTGTCATCATTCTGCTGGAAGGTGCACTTCTCCTCCGCTTTGAAATCCTTTGCATCTTTTAGCAACTTTTTGAGGACTGGCTTGGATTTAGTGCCCTCCATCTTACCGCCACGTCTGACAAGCTTTCCTGACAATGCAAAAAATAAAGAAAGAAATTGAAAGCATGATGTTGCCACCGCCATGCTTAACAGTGGGGATGGTGTGTTCAGGGTGATGTGCGCACGTAGCAGCAGTGCGTATGCAGGTCAAAAGGTTCATGTTTGGTCTCCTCTGACTAGACTACCTTCTTCCACATCTTTGCTTTGTCCCCTACATCGCTTGTGGCCAGCTGCTAACAGGAATTCTTACGGCTTTCCTTTAACAAGGGGGGCCTTCTTTTAGCCGCAGAGGCCAGATTTGCGGAGCGCACCACTAATAGTTGCTGCGTCAACAGATTCCACCACTTGAGCTGCGGCTCTCTGTAGATTCTCCAGATTTACCGTAGCCTCTCGGCCGCTTCTTTGATTAACGCTATCTTTGCGGGGGCATGTCAGTATAGATGGATTGCTGTATCCTGGTAAGTTTGTAGTTGTGCCATGTTCATTTAATTTAGCTCTCTCTACATAGGTTCCATGAGACAAGTTTAAATTAAAACAAAATTGTGAAAAAACACAAGGGTTGGGGATACTTTTGAAAAGCATTGTAGTGGTGCTCTTACAGCTCCTGTACTGATACCCAACGTTTCCAGCTCTAAACAGCTTTGGGTTGCAAGCTGTTTCACGTTAAAGGCTAAGGGAAGCCCACCTCTGCGCAGACTACAGTCTCCTGCAGAACAAGCCTGTCAGCAGTCACTGCTCAGTACGGTTGTGTTCCCTTGCCTGGTGTTTTGTTTTGATTTGCCTGACATTTTGGAATGACAAGGGCCTGATGCTGGCAAGGATTTACGAACACAAAGTACACAGTGGAATTTGTAATTGATCGCATTACCGCTGCTCAGATGCACCTCGGGTTGCATTTCACGGTGTGTCAGGACAGGTTGTTGGAAGTCAGATGTCAGTGTGAAGACAATCACCGATCGGTGGAAGTTTTAGTGTAAAACCTTACTGCCAATCAGCTATAAAGTGACAGGATTTAGAAAAAAAATCTTTTTAACCTTTGTTGTAGTTTTGGGCTTGGTTTCGCCATAAAGTATAAGTCGTATCTGCCAAAGTGAATTAGTTAGGCCAGAGCAGCTAATGCACTGAAAAGGCCTATTGTAATCGCAAGATTTATTATTATTCTCTCGCCAAATCAATTGGCTTTTTGGGTGCTCCAAAACTCACCAAACTTTGCACAACTATATTCCCCTTATGACATTTTTGCATTGCAGTGGAATTAAAAATGGTGTACTGAATGGATTTACAACGTCTCCTAAACTGATTCAGCCCAACTGGTATAATGTAAACATTTGAAATTTATTACACAAAGAGAAAAAGGTTTCTTGGAGTTATGTCCTAAAAGTAAGAGGCAGTTGGCCATTTTGGATCAAAAGGTGATTTTTGTAGTTTTTTTTTTTTACATCTTATATATTTGGAACACACTCTTAGGGATTGTGAGGTATCAGCTTCAAATTTGGTTAGCATCCCCTTGTGGCATGGGGTATTAAATGTTATTAAAATGGTACGTTTTTCAGCATGTCTAGGTGGTATGGCCAGGCCTCAAACTTTGTGCAGAAAAACTGTACACACCATAATTTATACATAGAAAGGCATAATTATACCAAACTTGGTGTGATTTGTCCATTTTGGGTGTCCAACACTATCATATGGTCATACGCTGACATTGTCTAAATCAAGTCCCCTGAGAACAGGAAGTCACTTTTTTTCACTTGGAAAAGTCCCTCTTTGATTCACTTGACCTAATTTCCCCTTCGAAATTGTGTTAGAAGACAGATAACAAATTGATATGACTTGGTTTCCAACATAGAAACCTTTTCTTGGAGGGTGTGGCCTAACTTGGCCAGCCAGGTTGATAATGTTTAGCACTCTAGTTCAGCACATAGTCAATCTGGGACAGCTCCATTTGAAATCGTATCAGGAAAAGAAGGAATTTCAGCTGAACTCAACACCTAGTGCCCGCCTACCAAAGGTGGGTTTTAGCCAATCACGGTATCAAATTAAAACATAACCAACAGGCATCATGAGAAACTTTACAAAGGTAAGCTAGTCAAGGCACTTCTTGCTCTTCTACTATCAAGGAAGCAATCATGGATTCTTTCCATCAGAGTCGCTCCAAACTGGTTATGAATTATCTTTGTCGACCCACAAACAGGTTGAATTAATTACATCAGTTTTTGACTTAACAGCGCCCCCTAGAATATTTCATTCAGCTATATCTCCCTGATGCATCAATCAAATCCACACCAAATTTGGTGTTTTTCCTCACAAACGAGTGTTCAAAGTATTAGTATGGTAAATTGATGACATCACCTTTGCCCCGCCCACTGAGGGCAAAGTCACAGGTTTCTGTGTTGAATGTCCGTCTATGACAGTCTGTAGAAGTTTCAAACTCTTTCTATTAACAAGTAATAATTTATAGTAACATTTTCACAATACTACAGGAAGTCTTTATCATTCAAAGTCGCTGAACTGGAAGAGACCACAGCTACCTCCAGGAAGGTTTTGGTTTCAGCTGAATTTTGATGACTTCTCACCGGAGCTGAGCTGAGCCTGACTGAACGTAATTTTGAGGCCTACTTATGCTTCAGGCTGAAGGCAACGTAGAGAACTGAGAGGCAGAAGTGGGCAATGCGGACCGCCCACGGTCGTGACACCAGTCTGAGTGTCACTGACTGAGATGCTCGGCCCGCTGCAGCTTATAATTGAAAGTTGCCTTTTGAGATGCAAAAAAAAAAACTGGCTTGTGAAACACATTGTTTTATTCAAACTAATATACTCTTATAGTTAATACTATCAAGGCAGCACAAGACAATTAATCAAAAATTTATTTGGGTACCAGAATTGAAAGATTTTAAAGCTATATTGTTGACCAGCTAATCGACAGTCTACACCTTCAACAACATGCGGACGTATGGAAGTGGGTTCACTGAGTGAAGACAGTTTAATGTTACTTTTATAAGTACTAAGGTGTTAATTTAAACAAATAAAGTCAGTGGAAGCAAAACATTTGTAAACAGTATTTTCTACGGAGGCAAGTTAGTAACAGCAGGTTAGACTTTAGCAGGTAACAGGATGCTAAATTAGTTTAATTCTTAAATTGTATCCATTTTAGCTTTCAAACAGTTGTCTCTCATGTGCAACATGCTGAAATTAGAAATAATGGCAGCCTTTGGCAAATCTCAATAAGTGTCAACTGTAATCATTTCATTTTAATGGACTCCTTTATTTTGAGCAGGGCAAAAAAAAAAGATTAGTGAGCCATATTCTCATTTTTGTTTGGGCTTTGTTTGTAAAGATGCCTCTGTCTCCTAACATTGAAAATTGTACTGTATTCATAAATTATTAGTGATGCAGAAAGACAACTCTGTAACTTGGGTCTTTTTTTATCGTTATGAATATTTTCTAAAACAGCTTAATCAGTTTATTGAGAAAGTGAGAACAAGTATTCTGTTGTTGTTTTTTTTATAGTTCTTAAAAACAATAGTAATCAGCTAAAATTGTAATCAGCAGGTCAGGGAGTAATTGGAAATCATTCACAAAATCTCTGATTGGTGCATCTGTAGTAATTTTATTTGATTTCAGAAGAGTGCCATGTTAGGGTCCCCGGGCCTCCCTGTTGCATTACGCAATGTTCTCCTCTTCCTCTCAGACAGATTAAATCACTTGTGTTACTCGGAAATGCTCCAAGCAATAAGGCAGGCTGGACAAAAGAGCCTAACATGGTTTGAAAGTCCAGGCCAGGGAGCGAGAAGGAGGGGACTGTGTTGATGTAACGCATCATTGTGGCGACTCTTCTGAGTTAACACCATTATCCACCCGGAGCAGAGTACAGCTGTCTCTGTGAGCCGTCGAGGTGAGTTACCTGGGCTGACTTACCTATTGCTAAGCCCCCCACCCCCATCCCCTCAGGATACAGTGTTTCAGCCGGGCTCCGTGTCCTCCCCTCTCCACAGCACTTAGCAGTGATTAACCCCGGATTCGGCCGGCCCACCTGCCATCTGACTACCATTACAGCCCTGCTTATCTGGCTCTCCATCTTCCAACAATAGGACCGCGGCTGGGCTCGGGGATTGGGCAAGGGAAGGAAGCCCGCGCTGCTTAATAATAAATCATTAGCTAAATACTTTTGTCCATTTGTGTCGTGTTACATGTACGTAAGTTTTCTGCTTCGTCTCTGTCCATCACCCCATCTCACCTTTTTATTCCCCCCTTCTCTCTTTACGTCACCACTCATCCTCAGCTGCTATCTTTCTATCCTCTAGACTTTGTCCTTCTCATTTTTCTTTCGTCGCCTTCTGTCCTTAAAAGTCCCGTCTGGGGCGATCCGCTCCTCGCTGGATTCTGACCGACATTTATTTATGTCGATAATCTTTCTTTTCATAAGCGGCCCAGTTGTATTCAATCACTTGACCAGAGGGGGGAAAAAAACATAATTTGGTGTTTTTCTTGAGATCTAACAAAATCAATTTTGGGGTTAATAATTTCATTATGCTGACTGGTATAATCCAAGCGGACATGCTGCTTATCATATTTATGCTTGTTTTTCAGAAGGCTTCATTCTGAATGGCACCAGCTAAATTGGCCCATATTGTCCCATCCTGTGTCAAAACCGTCCATCTGGACATATCGCTAATATTCCTGCTTCGCTGTTCGGCATCCCAGCGTGGTTATACCACAGAGGGGCAAGCACGCGAATTTGCTTGACACAACATAGGCAATCTGGACAGCGAGAAGGAGATAAGTCTCTTAGTTCATTTAACTTGTATAAAGTGATTATAGACATACTGGGCCCTCCATATTTAGACTTCTTGACGCCCCCTCCTTGGTCGCCCCCCTGGCCGGACTGTTGTAATCTAATTTTCCGCTGACAGAGGCCATGGAAATCCTTGGGTCACGGTGCGAGTCCCTCATGCCTGCCCCTCCTCATCCTCCCCTTCACCCTCATGCTCTAACTAAGGAGTCGCCATGCAGCAGACAGCACACATTAGATCTGTCTGCAGCTACGTCAGCTCGCCCTAGCCGATCCATAACCCCACATTGCCTGTGTAATCAGAGATTAAGGAAGAAAAAAAGAAGAAGAAATGAATAGCATTCATCCTTGCATCCACTTTTTAGGGACCTTTTCCTACCTGTCATTGTAAAAGATGAGTCGTAAATCCCTTATAAATTCAATTCCTGCCATTGAGGGTAATTTTGAGATAAAAAAAAAAGTGAGGACGGGAGCCTACTGCTTTGCAGCGGTGGCAGGAGGCCACACCTGGAGAGGTCTTGCTCCTTGTTGAACTTTTGTCTGTCTCAGGCGTGACCCTCCCACAGCTTTACTATACATCACTCTGCCAGCCAGCGCTCGCCTCAGGCCTTCACTCTCACTGCTATCTGCGACTTTTTACATGCAACGTGCACCGATCAGCAACAGAAGAAAGAGATTAATTCAAGTTCCTGAACTTGAATTAGTCATTAAAAGCAGAGGTGGGATTTTTAAGTGAGGTTCTGTTAAGTTATTATCAGAAACAGTTCCCTTATGCGTGTTAAACAGATATTATATTGAAATGAATTTTCAAAGTAAAGTAATGAAATCCTTAGAGAGGCTAACTGCTAGTTAGCTGGTTTTTAGTAGTTTAAAAAAACACAAAGGTCAAATGTTTATATCAGTGGGAAACTAGTATATATTAGTGAATATTAAACATCTACTCTTTCACAGGTGGCTGTTGCTTTTGTTTGTCGCTATCTTCTTAGCCAATCACCTGGCTTCTACGCAAAATTCACGTAGACCAGACTTGCTGTTTGTAGCAGTCTGTCCACAGGGATAACTTCCAGAACTGGAAAAGCATCTTTTGATGCCGTAATATTTTGAATGACAGTCGCAAAATCACACCTCTACATAGAAGAACAAACTTTCTTCTAGCTAGGACATTTCATACTTCATGAGGAGTCCTCATTGATACCTCCCACTGCAGGAAACCTCGGAGAGGTAACTAGACCTACTACAATTTTCTGACCAATCACATAACAATCTTTCAGAGTATATATAGGCCTTTTATTCAATGTTGGACGCCGTCTGAGGGTCCTCCCACTGCAGCATAAATCATGTAGGTTCTGACCAACGACACAATGGGAAAAGATTTTGCCAAAATGATTTGTTAAGAACGGGCAGCAAGAACTAAGAAACCCAACTAAGAAACTAAGAAAGTATGCACAAGACTTTTATATCTTAGTCTGCTTTACACCAAAGCCTGAATGATGGAAATTATGTCATCTCTAACTGACCACTAGAGTTGTGATCATATTTAAAACTAAAAGGTTGGCTTAGGTATCGCTCTGCCTAATATAAAACAACTAACTGAATATTAACATTGAACAAGTAGAATTAAGATTACATTAAATTATCTCCCCATTGTTTACTTTGAGCTCAAGTGACTAAATGTACTACATAGAGCTGTGCTATGGGTTGATATTTTCAGCTAGACCCATAAATTCTAATTCCTGCTGTCTTGTTAAGCACACTTGATTTTTTTTTTTTTTTTCAATCACAGATCATTTGGTCAGTTAAGAAACATTCAGTAACACCAGTAATTGTTCAGTTGCTAATGACATTTGCATACCTGTTCCCAGAAATATGTTTGTTTTTTTTCCGTATTAAAGCTCTCTCCCTGCTCTGCGGGCCTCTCAAAAAATAACTGGCTCAGACACCAGCACCGGGTAAATACTAGTTTTAAAAACTCTAGTTGTACACACCAAAAACCGCGATATGCCTCCCGTTCAAAGGGTGCCGCCAAACGCACCGTGGCTTATAAGAGGAGGAAGAAAGACAGCAGCGAGGCTTGTTTTTAGGAAATGTGGCACTGAAATATCTGGAGAGAACACAAATAAAATGTAGTATAAATAATTGTGCATGCTTGTTTGTTTATTTAAAGTGGGATGGTAATGAATTTACAGCAGAATGACAAGCTGCAGCTCATCAGCCATGTTGGTGAATCTGCCAGCATCCACCAACGTAACCTTGGTACAGCGGCGCGAGGTGTTGTTTGGCAGTAAAAACAGAAGCCAAACTCCAGATTTGCTTGGTCCTTTTTAAACGGAGCAGACTTCATTTCCTTGGATAGTCGGCTTTATTTGGACAGGTGTGAAAGCTAATACTAGCTCTGGAACGGATCACCAAAGTAAACCCGGGTCTTGCCTAAAAAACGTGGTTCTCTTCGCTCTTAAGTGAACCCTTGTCTGGTTCGCTCCCACTTGGAATGTTGTATGGCCTATCAAGCGAAATAAGCTGACCTATAGGGAGAAAGTGACGTACAATTTCTGCACATACGTGTAACCTGAACACGTTTACAATTCTGCAATCTGTGCAGCACTACGTCTTAGTCTCAGAATCAGAAATACTTTAATAATCCTATAGGGAAATAATTTTCGTTACTTGCTCCAGACACACCTCGCATTTCCTTGCTGCCTCGGCTGCGGTTTCTTGTGATAGCGCCCCTAAACAATGTCTGTTGTAACTGCAGGACATTGTCAGATTAATTAGAACAGCTTTCAAAACTGCACCATGAATGGGACCCAACCATACGTAGGTGAGAAATCCTTTTGCCAACTGCTCGCCCAAACGAACAGGGTGCTCCGGACTATCCCAGAGTGAAAGCTCCCTTTTTATTTGCCCGTTTTGCTTTGTTTTCAATGGCTATAAGCCTTTTTTTTTTTAGCTTGATGTGTTCTAAAACCTTTCCACCACCATAAGTGCTCACTTTTCAGCAACCTCAATGACAGGAAACTATAACTGATGATAATTTCACAGAGCCTCATTAGTAGAAAAACACTAACTATCCCTTTAAGGAGTCGCGGTAACGTGGCCAACACGACTCAGGCTGCCGTGGCCAATCACGGTCTCTGTTTTCCCGTGTTTCAATTCCATATTTTCATAACCTGAATTCAAAAGCAGAATTCTGTGCCTTCTGTTATTGTGCACCCTCATTTACTCCGACTTTCTCCCTCCCTCTCTCCTCCCGGGTCGTAGCAGCATAGCTAGCAGCTGATAGCATCTCCTCTGGAGTCTGCTGCAGTCTGCACCGGCTTCAGACAAAGTGCCTCCATCAGACCGCTGAGGCTCCCTGGGAACCTCACAGCAGACCCCCTGGCCCCACGACCAGTCTGCATGTGTGTGTGTGTGTGTGTGTATGTGTGTGTGGCTCCGTGTGTGATTACAGCATATAAATATGTGAGTGTGTGTGTGTGGACACGTTTCATTTGATTGTGAATGACTTTTCGCAAACTGAGGAAGCTAGTCGGGGATGTGCCGCATAAAAGGCCTGGTTTATTTTTCTGTGCTCATCTGGAAGCATTGCACCACATTGCTGCTGATTGTTCTCAAAAGAGCGGAGCACACTTTCCACAATCATGCAAAAAGCGCACGAGCAGAGCGCGGTACGTAGCAACACACTGCACAAGTCCCGCTCCCTTGCTCCAATCTGCGCTTGGCATCAGGGCACTTGGAAACGCTTGACTTTTTGACTTTCATCATAACTAGAAAGAGTGGGACCAAATGGACACAAAGGAAGAAAAAGGAGGAAATTAGAAGAAGAAGAAGAAGAAGGGCTTTTATCAGGGGGCCCCACTGCTCATAGCCTGACACACACACACATACTCATCCTGTACCTGACCCTGGTGTGACCCTCCCTAAGTTTTCAACATTTAGAAACGCAGGCAGAAAGGTTATTCCCCCACTGGGTTACATTTATGTGTGTGCGCGTGTTCACGCATTCCTGCCCAGCTATCACCACCATCGCTTGACGAGAATTATGTAATTGCAGCCTGTGATCTTATTTTCCCTCACAGAGGATTTTTTGAAGTTCTCTTTCCTCTTTTGCACATTTTGTTTCCTCTGTCTCCCACTTGCTTCACTGCCCCTCTGCAGCGCATTAAGAGGTCCAGCTCACTTTCCCCGTTGTTTCGTTGTGTTTTCAGAAACGTTTAGACGTTCACAGGCTTAACTCGCATCTGGGAACTTTTATTCGTCTAAAAACAGTTCGGTCGATGCCATCCATCTTTTGCTCATTTATAAACACTTTAACAAATTTGTTGGTTTTTTTCCCCCCCTCTTCAGATAATTTGGAAGAATGCTGTTGTCTATTTTGATTTTCTACACACTTTAAGTATTATTTAAAAATATATGTATAGCATCTATTGCAGATGTTTTAATATATTTTCTTATTGCAAATGTAATCGTACAAGATCTTGTATCTGATAAAACACATTTGCTGGTTGTTCTCATTTTGACTAAGGCTGGGACTTACATAAAAGTAAAATGAGTTCCAGCAGTGGGTGTTAATGCCATAAATAAATCTGACAATCCTTTCCTTTTCCTGCTCTGCAACGCTGAACTCTCTGCATGTACGGCCATAGAAATGTGTTTCTTACATCTTAGTTAAGCGCCACCGGCAGCTCATCTCGTCAGCCGCAGTCCTCTTCGTGGTCAATAGAGGGCAGAAGTGATCCACATGGGCTTGTGGGAGAGAGTAAACAGAGACATACAGTCAACTGTTGTTTATTGGGCCCTGACAGTGGAGCATGTGTGCTCATCTTCCTGTCTCGATGGCTGTTTGCTTGTTTATGCCTTTAATGAACCTCTGGATAACACTGATCCAGCTGCTCTGGGTGGTCAGGGTTTAACGGACCCCTGTGGGATAACGTGGAGATGAAAAAAGTTGTGCAAATAAGAATATGGGAAGTAAATATGAGGTTTGCATTAGAATATGATCCATTCGGTCACTGTTAAAAATGTGAAGATAACTAATAACATCGAAGTACTGTTCTAGATTTTTTTTATTTTCATTTGTTGGAGTAAAAGGGTGCTGCTCCAAAATGGACATTTACGCAGTGATAGACTGATAGAAAATTCATACATTACAGCAACTGTTGCATATTACCCATAGTACAAACTTCTGTCAAGATGTAAAAAAGCTCCAGGTTCAGAACTGCTGCATTTGTTCTTGTGTTGTTCCTCCAGTTAAATTTATTTTACTATTTTTTTTTTTAATTAAAGGCCAAAGGGCGGTTTGGAGTAACCAAAGCTTTCTCTGGCTTTATGAAGCTTTGTCGTGATACCGCGCTGCTCCTCCCCCACCTGTTGTTGCACACTACCAGTCAGCTGGCTAAAGTAAGGCTGTTAAACCATTGCCTTTTATCTGAGAAAAAAAATATTTTTGCCTGTTTGGACATAAATCTGGTCATGAAAAACACAGTCATGGTGTAAAAACTAAAGTAGCGCCACCCATCCCTCCTACTACGGTGATGTTTTACGTCTGTCGGCAGGCTTCAAGCACCATGTACGTTAAGCAGGCTTATTAGCCCAACCAAGGTTGTAAAACAACCTGTAAATTCAGTATACTTTAATTATTTATTTTTTTCAAAGTCTGGGTATAAAAATCCTGATTGATAAGATTTGAACAATTGTAATAACCTAGATGTTAAATGAGTTTGCTGCAGTAGGAATAGTGGTTGCTTTTTTGTTTTAAAGAAAAGCAATTTGATGTTTGTTTTTTTTTTCTTTTGAAAAAATCTATTTGAATTTTTTATTACAGAAAAGCCTCAAGGGTTAGCATCCAGTAAGAATCTCTTAGCAGGCCGTGCCTAATTGCACAGTGTATTTTAAAATTTTTAAAATTAGCCTTCACAAGTTGTACGACTTCATTAAATTTAGCCGTAGATGGTTTTTGTCTTCTCTTGTAGCACTCTTGACATCATAGCTTGTCACCATTTTGTTTCCTAATAAAACCAGAATAAACTGCAGAGCTTTTGCTTGCTCTCATAAATCAAATAGCATTGAATATATGGAGGAGTTAAAACCTCTGCCCACCCCCCCCCACCCCCCTCTCCTGGTGGGTTTAGTGGCTTTATTGTCACACAGTCCTTATCTCTGGTTGACACCTCTGGAAACGTCCCAGGAGAGCGACAGATTTGCTGCAGGATTAAACTAATTTACCAGATGATTGAATGTGAGTCCAAAGCCACTCTTTTGGAAAAAAAAAAAATGCAAAAGGGACTCATGGTCACCCCCTCCAGTAACCACGATACATGAATGACTTGGCAGTCACACTCGGATCCGTGTGGACGTACAGAAACCTGGAGCATGTTATTCCCCAGAAATTACACACGGCTTCTGACTGAATTCCAGATCTATATTTTATTTCGCCCTGCACATATTTTAAAATTACTTCTAAGATGCCCCGTTTCACCGTTGTGGTTTGGAGATTGCCGGTTTTTCAAAGACGACAGCCTGACACCCGAGCCAGGCACCGTCTCTGGATTTGCAGCATTAGCGGCAGACGTGAATCATCAACGGGATGCGCAGCAAGCAGATGGAGATGAGCGGGAGCGGCTTTGAGACTGACAGTTAAGGAGAACGAGGCGGCTCAGCGAGGCTTCCGGGAGAGAAACAAGCACATTCGCACATCTGCTGCGTGAAAAAAACTTTGCATTCTCTTCACGTACTTCATGGTCTCCCGAAAAAAAATAAAAAAACGTGGAGAGAAAAAAAAAAAAATATGGGGAACAATTTCAGTGTGTCCAAAGACATCGGTGCCTGAGGGGGTGTTTCTTAATTGGAACACATTCAAGAGAACACTTACAAGCTCCCGAGAGGTGTACAAAATATTACATTAATTAACATGCAAAACAGTCACAGTCTGCACATGCAATCACGCGCGCCCCCCTCCCCTACCTCCCGCCCTCCCTTCGCCCCTGCGAGCGAGCTAAAGGACTGCAGTGACAGCACAAAACAGACCAAAAAGGAAAATAAGGGTAAAGAATAGGAAGGAAATTTGCTCGAAAATTTAGCTGTAAGCCTGCCGAAGATCTTATTACATAGGCCGGATAGATAGAGATCTCAGCTGGAATAATACTTAGCACATGCTGCCCTTTTAATTAAGCAGTAATATCTGCAGAGAGGAGTGGAGAGCAAAATCTCCTTGTTTTCTGCCTTCAAAATCCTCGCTCGCTCGCTTTCGTATCGCGGTTCCACATCTTTACCCTCTGCCTCCTCGCTCTCCCTGTAATCTCCTATGAAAGGGACGGGCCAAGGTGTGGGATGGGGAGGCCGGACACGCTCCTCTGTGAAGTTAGTGTCCTTTTTCGAAGGCCCTAACACATGTTTCTGTTTTTCCCCGTCTCGTTGCTCCGTCGATGGCCCGAGGGTCTCTCGCTCAAACGCGTGTATGTGGATCGACGCGTTTGTAGTCGCTCTGCTCGAGCGAAGGCCGTCTCTGAAGCTGGCGGGCGGTTGCGGTGGCACCTCTCTGCTGAGGCCTGGCCCCGGTCTGGCCCCGGTCTGGCCTCGGGCTTCGATACTCTGCGTGAGTTTTTGGGGATGGGAACCAGTTGTCCAAACAGGCTCTTCGAGTCTGCTGGGGTCTGGATAAGGGGACGGCCCACCATGGGGCAGCTAGTCGCGGCGTCAACGCTGCCGGGGCCTGATCTGGGTTCGGTCGGCGAAATGTTTTGATGTCAAACTCAACAATATTAAAGTTCCCTTTGTTTAACCTGCCGCGATCGCGGTGGCTTCTCCTGCTCTGGCTTTTGAAGTGTGCGAGGGGAGCTGATAGAGTTTCATAATAGGAACATAACACTGTGGCAGTAATTACTGTAGGTGAGCTGAATGCAGGCTTTATGCGCCGCATCGCTGTTCTTAGGTAAAAATCCTCTAATCCTCTGAGTATGCTATTTAATCTAGTGGCTGGGTGACGCCTCTGTGCACTTCCAATTGTATGACATGCCGCACATAAAGCCTGTATTCAGATGTGTTAACCATTGCGCCGCGCTCCATACAAGTGCAAATCGAGTTAACGCGCTCCGTCTACACACCCCGCGCCTGTGTCATTCCACCCTGTTTCCTACCCGGCTCATTCTCCACGTCTGCACACACACACACACACACACACACACACCCTGCGTGTGCACACAGGAGCGCCGAAAGGCCACATGTTAATCAGCTGTGAGCTGAACTTGCAGCAGAGAAAAGACAACAGATCAGCTCAATTAACACAAAAAAGAAAGTTGTCTGGACACACACACACACACACACACACACAGTGCCTCAGTCATTGCACCTGCAGCTGAAGGGGCATTGTTCCAGCAGCCCCCTCCTCACCCTTTCTCTCTTTCTCTGTGTCTCTCTCTCTCTCCCTCTCTTTGGAGGAAAGCTGTTTTGTGGCTGCTCTTTTCTCTCCTCTTCAGGCCTTGGCCTTTTCCATGGAGCACCCCTCCTTTCTCCCATTTCAACCGGCTCGCTACTTTCTTTCCAAGGTGCGGGGGCGCCCCTCGCCTGCCTCCCCCCACACCCCCTCTCTCTCCCCAACGCAAACACAGCTGACAGAGGGCCGCTCACGTGCCGCTCCGCAGGGCCCCCAAAATCCCCCTGAATGTGCGAACGAGCGCGTGAGGGTTGTGGAGAGTTGTTGGAGCATCCGCGCCATTCGTCCCGCTTCTCTTGACGCGGCGGATGTCTGTCCATTATCAATTGTCTGTTTGGATTGTTGGCCAAATCACTCCATTGTGTGGTATATTTTTTTATCACCTATAAGATCGGCTCCTTGTGCTCATCGATGTATGCAGAGCCTTGCAAGAGCATT
Source organism: Fundulus heteroclitus (assembly GCF_011125445.2). Taxonomy (NCBI): domain Eukaryota; kingdom Metazoa; phylum Chordata; class Actinopteri; order Cyprinodontiformes; family Fundulidae; genus Fundulus; species Fundulus heteroclitus. The sequence continues at coordinate 35,020,345 of NC_046380.1, forward strand.
GAAACCCTTTGAGCTTTTTCACATTTTGTCACGTTACAGCTCCAAACTTCGGCTTTTTTTTGGGGGGGGGGGGGTTTCGTGCGACGCACCAACACTAAGCAGTGCATACTTGAGGAGTGAAGGGAAAGAGAAAAATCGAAATCTAAAAAGTGTGGCTTATGTTCGTATTCAGTGGAGTGAATACTTTATAGATCCGCCTCTGTTGCTATTACAACTGCAAGTCTTTCCCCTGGAAACAATTTTTAGGTTTTGGTAGAACTTGGTTTTATGTCTATACAGAGTTGGAGAAACGCTTTAACACCCTGCAGATGTGGTTCCATGTCTGCGGTTATTCTACTGCGAGAAAAGGAACCTCCACTTCAATCTGTAGCTTTTTTCAGCCTCTAACGAGTTTTTTTCTTCTTCTAGGTTTTGTTGGCATTTAACTGCCTCCATCTTCGCTTCAACGCTGATTGTTGTCCCTGGTGAAGAAAAAGAAACAACTCATCATGATGCCGCCTCCACCATGTTTCATGTGGTGTATAGCATGATTTGCAGTGTTATCTTTTTTTTTTTAACCACTGATAGCATTTTGCATTTGGGATGAAAATCTCAGCTCTGGTCTCATCTGAGCGGAACAGGATTGCTGTGGATATGGCTTGAGTTTGACTGCAAATGGGGGTTCATATGGATTTCTTTACACAATGACTTTTGGTTTTCCATAAACCAGATTTGTGTCATGTGAAAAAAAACAAAACTAAAATGGACCTCTCAATTGCTTCTCAAAACGCTGGTTTCTACAAATGATGTGACTTCTGGGAAGTCACGGTTTATTTAAAGGTATCAGAGTAAAGTGAGCTGAACAGAAATGCACGCCACACTTTTCAAATCTCTCTTTTAAAAAATGTTTGTATACCATTTTCCTTCCACTCCACAGCTGTGCACCACTTTTATGGTGCTCTATCACGTAAAAACTGAAGAAAACACGTTGAAGTTTGTGTTTGCAACATGAACAGCATTACATTTTTCATTCCCTGGAAGTAAAATTGCAGCGTGTCTCTTTCTTCTTTGTTTTTAATAGGATTTTTTCCCAAATACCTTCAAGCTGAATTATGTGAAAGGAGAGAAAATAACTAAATGACAGATATTATGAATTTCTTATTGACCTGTTCGTTGCAACAAAGTAGCTCCACTCCACTCCTCTTGGAAAATCACTCTGTCCTTGGCGCTAATGCCGTTTTTGCATTGCTCTTCCTCCGTGACTCCCTGTCCCATTTGTCAACGCGGCCCCGTATTGCTCATTCTCACTGATCATCCTATCACAGAGCTATTTTTCATATTTCTCATATCCGCTTGCCTTATCTCTCCTCCAGCGCCGGGGCCAGACACGCAAAGCTAATACAGGCTCCCAATACGTGTGCAGAATTCAGTGGCCAGAGATTACGGAGCTGTGAAATACGTATAGATTTCATACGTTATTCTGTGTTCACTTGTAATGGGATTGGCCTTATCCCATTTCCAATAACTCAGGAGATGACATGAAAGTAAATGCTGCTGATCAATGGAGGAATGGAGTTCTATTCAGGACCTAAGATGTTACTCAACACGTGAATTGGACCGGTGGTTGAACTGGTGAAATTAGCAGCGTCGCTTGTTCAGTGAGCACTTTGTGATGAAATTTCTACAGCTATTTCTAATCCACTGAGTGAAAAAAAACAAGCTTTCTAGAGTTTATTATATTGTCTTAGTCTGCCGGTGAGCAAACAAAACAAGCATATGCAAATATGTGTTGTCAAGGCTGTGACGGATGAGCTGTTGTAACCGCTGTTGGGGTTATTTGGCTGGTATTCTAAACATGCTGCCTGCGTCTTTTACTGCCCTGCTGGGGAGCTCTTTCATGAAGGCCCTGCCTGACTGCATCTATCTCCCCAGGTTAAAACAAACACAAACGCCCACCACCATTCAGCCTCCCAGCCAGGCCTGCTCGGCCTGCCCTCCTCCTTCCCTGGCTCCAGCAGCCCCGTCCAGGGGGCAATAAACTCGTTATCTCCTCCTCTCAGATCCCAATCTGATGGCCCGCCACCCCGCGCACCGCCAGGTGACCTAGGGTGGGGTAGAATGGATGGGAGGGGAGGTAGAAGTTCCCCTCCTTAGCCTTTAGAGCTCCAAGTCCAGCTCCCCTCCGCTCGCCTTTTAAATCCCTTCAGCTTTCCCTAGCTGTCAGCGGCATCTTAACCCCCACCTTCTGAAACCCTCCCTCGCCTGGGGCTCTGAAGACCTCCTCCTTCTCGTCTCTCTCCTCCTCCTCCTCCCCTTGTTCTTTTCAGCAATTAATCCTGCTATTGATCACAGTAAAACTCCAAAGGCTTGAAGGCTTCAGGCAGACGGGTTGAGGTCTGCTTAGTCCGGTGGGCGTACGAGGCCCCACTGCTGATGAGCTCTGTGGTTTACCTGTGATGTGTGAGGGTTACTTTAGATTAAACACCCAGGGCCTTGCAAAATATTCATACTACCTTCATGTTAACTTTGTTGCATTTTGCTTGGTTTCAACTGCATTTTAAAATCCCTGTAATATGGGGGGTGGGGGGGAGGGGTTATATATGATAGACCAATACCAGGTAGTGTGTTATTAAGCATAAGAAAAATGATAGTTTTCAGAACATTTTAGATATAAAAATCTGAAAAAGGCGACTGCCTTCAGAAGTCACCAAATTAATAAAAAAAAGAGTCCAGCTGTGCGTCGTTTAATCTCATTGCAAGTCCAGCTGTTCTCTGAAGACCTCTGAGGTTTATTAGAGAACATTAGTGAACAAAGAGCAACGTGGGGAGCGAAAACGTAGTCGACCGGTCAGGGATGAATTTGTAGAGAAGTTTCTAGCACAGTTAGGTTATCTCACACTTTAAGCGTCTCACGGAGCACTGTTCAGAGCAGGGTCGTGGTGGCAGCACCGTGTTGTGGGGACGCTTTTCTTTAGCAGGGAAAGGGAAGCCGGTCACAGTTGCTGAGAAGAAGGATGGGGCAGAATGCAGGACAATCCTGGAAGAAAATCCAGAACAACAACCCTAAGCATGCACTTAGAGCTACAGTGTTTGGATCCAAAGCTTGTTCATGTGTTAGAATGTGCAAGTCAAAGTCCTGACCTAAAGCCAATTGAGAAACGGGAAGGATTTGAAAATGTATGTTAAAATTTTTATTTTTTTTAGGCTAATCCCCTCTGTGTTTTTTATCGAGCAATAAAATCTCACAAAAAACAGCATTCCTCGGAGTTCTCACATCCAAGTACTAGGAGTTTGAAAGGACATTGCTTGTATCTGCTTCTCTTTGGCTATGTTCACACTGCAGGTCTTAATGTTCAATTCCAATTTTTTTGTGAAATCTGATTTTTTTTTGCGTGGTCATTCACATTTCCAAATCTATGCGACTTGTATGTGATCTCCTGTGTGAACTGAATTCATACAACTTAATCGTCCCGCATGCGCTGTTGAGGACGCGATGACGTCACGCGTAGCAAGCGTGCTCAGTGTTTGCGGAAGTAAACATGGATTATAATGCTGGCGCGCATTTTGCAATCTTTAATTTTTTTTCTAACCGGAGCTTTCTCTCCAGGACACAGAATAGTGACGTTTGTCGAGTATCAATGACGTACAGGTCGGATAAATGCGACCTGGCCGTACAGACACACCTCGCATTTGAAAAGATCAGATACGTATCGGATTCAGGACCACATATCCAAGTGGCCTGAGTCGCATTTGAAAAAATCCGATCTATGTTGTTCAGACTGTCATGAAAACATCAGATCCAGGTCGCATATGGGCAAAAAAAAAATCAGAATTGGGTCACTCCAGGCTGCAGTGTGAACGTAGCTTTTGATAAATGCGATGGTCGCAGTCCAGTACGACTGAACTTGAACCAATTTGCAAAGAACAAAAACCAATACTTTCAATCTCTGCAGGTGCAAAGAGGTGTAAAAACATTCCCCAAAAGACTTGCAGCTGTACTTGGAGCAAAATGTGGTTCCGCAAAGTGGTGATTGATCTGGCTGGGTACAAATGCACACCCCACTTTCTTTTTTAAACCATACATCATTTTCCTTCTGATTCAGCGATGCACTCCTATCTTTTGACACATCACACGAAATCCCTAAAACACGTTGAAGATCGTGGTTGCGGCGTGACAAATGTATGTAAAAGTTCAAAGGGTGTGAATACTTTTGCAAGTCACTGTAAGGTTCTCAAAATTAATGCTGTATTTTACAGCTGAGCAAAGGCAAGTACCTATTTGACCTTCTATTCTGGCAGAACTCCAGTCATTCTTCAATGCTTTATGAGGCCTTTTTAAGTTACTGACCCACACTGCTTATTGTTCTTTGCATGCAGGGTCATGAAAGTCCCGCCAACATTTTATAGTGAACTGAAACCAGACAGAATTTCCAATACTCCTTTGGCTTGCTCCGCTTTAGAATATACTCGCACTGTTTACACACCCTGACTAGTTTGTGCAGCTCCGAAAGCATCAAGGGACCAACCCATAAGCTAGACTACCTTCTGTGACAGTGATATGTTACATCTGTGCAGCTGAAGTTTTAGTACATGAAACAATCCCCAAGGTAGTCTACATTTATACGACAGTGGTCTCGCAGACGGCTCAGTGTGGTTTTACAATGCTATTTTTGCATAGTCTCCCATCACTTTTTTCCTCTGTAATACTTTTCCGCTCATTTCTCACTGACCTGTGTGTTGTGCTCCTTGGTTGTCATTGTTGTTCTCAAACATACCTCTGAGGCCTTCACAGAACGGCTGGATTTGTACTGGGACTGAACACACACTTGGACTAGAGCTGGACCAAAAAATAATGTCTCGATATTTTTAGGCAGGATGGTGATATACAATATTTCTCTCGATATGATTTTCTTTTTATAAAGTGATTATAAAAAGGCATCTCTGAATCGAAGCTGAATCCCAAATGTCTCAAAGGCACATTTTTGTTAAACTGGTGCAGATAAATATAGAAAATAACCTACTGGAATACATAAATGTATAATTCTAATGCTATTTACACACTGAGCTATAATATACACTGGAGTGCTAATCGCCCGCTGTTAGAACGAGTCGCTTTGAAGCCACCAGCCGCCATATTGGTACTCCCTATTTTCCCCTCAGTAACTAGGGAATACGTGCGCTACAGCATCGAATAACGAGGATTTTCTCATGTTAAGGGGGGGCTTAAAACGTTTAAAATGTCAAATGCCATATACTTTTGTGTTATGTTCTAAAACTATCAAGTAATGAAAAAAGTCATGTGCTGAAATATTTTGCATTTTATTTATTTAAATATATATATATAACATTTATAAATATATAAAAAACAATATGCAAAAACATATATTTACATATATGTATACATATATATACATATACACATACTTATATATATGTATATTTAGTATGAATAACATTTAAAATATTTCAGCACCTAATTTCCTAGTAGTTGATAGTGTTAGTACATCCACTGACTGTAGAATTACCTATGAAACGTTTTCACACAGCCAGAAAACTGCTTGTTGTTGCAACCAAATCCTATGGGATTCTGTGAAAGTAGGGAGTAGCAAGATGGCGGCCAGTGACTTCAGTTTTTCGGCAAAATCAGCACTCCAGTGTATTATATAGCTCAGCGTATTTACATGACCCATTTGCATGTTGGGCAAGTTCTGAGTTAATCTGAGAGCATGGGATTCTATTTTGGGTCATCAGAGGGAAGGAGGTTGAATACAAAAGCATACTCTACTTCTACTTTCTTGTAAAAATGAAAATGAAATACGGACGTTTGTGTTTTGAACCTGCCAAAATGTCCAAATGTTTTAAGAGTGTGTGTCCTGCCCGTACTTAGACATGTGCACTGGAGAAACCAGAGATGTGGCCCCTAGCTTTCACATCAGCACTTGTCCTGAGCTGCAGCTGCCCCAGAAGGGGATTCTGACCGAACATCCTGCTCTGTTTAACGCACTATTTGGACCCGCAGGTACGTCCTTTTAGCGGCGCACTCTGGCGCGTTTCCATGAAAGACATTCTAAGTTCAATTCTGAGTAATCTGCTTCACTGTATCATCGCTGGGAAATCTTTCAAGGGGTTTTCCATGGGTGATCTATGTTAGCGAGTCGGCGCTTGTCCACGCCTGGTGACACAGTCCCCCTTCTGTGCTGAGCGGAGCTGAGGCTGACGCTGCAGTCCGGCTCCGGGTCTTTGATGTGAGGAGTGAGGCAAGCTGTTTGGGTGTTTGGGCAGGAGCTGGGACAGACGGGGGCAGAGTGTGATGGAGTGATTACTCTCCTTGCTGCTCTCCTGTCTGCCCTGGCATGAATGCCCCTGTTCATCCACCCTAAAAGGCACATTATTGGCTCGAAGAGAGTGGGATATCCTGGCCACTGACCCCAGAGTAGAGGTCAAGGGGAACAGGGGGGCAGATGAAAGGGAGCGTAATTATGGACAAAAGACAAAAAGAAACCTTGTCTCCAAACAACTATTTTTGTGGGAAGGGGGGAGTCGTGGGGAAGAGGGGGTACGATTGAGATCAAGACATTTTCCCCGGCGAGTTATGTCCTTATCGGTTCCTCTGTCCCATCATGTGAAGCTGAGGACCAGCTCTCATTGGGAGAGTTGTGACTCTTATCTGATGGTGATTGGCTGAGGCCTGCGGGCACAGGAAGTGACAGCATGGTTCCCACAGTCCCACCCCTGAGAAAGGGCTGGACGGTGTTATTATACATGTTCAGCGATGTGTATACGGTGTTCATTACTCCACACAGTCCTCCTCTACTATCAATGATACAGCTGCTTTTTTTTTTGCCTTTTTCATGTCCCTGTCTTTTTCTGTATTTTTTCTTTTTTTTTTTTTTTTGCTATTGGCAGTGTTTTAGGGTTTTGATAATCGTTTTGAACAAATACATCAAGGCTTTAGTGATTTAAGCAAGACATACAATATGACCCTATTTCCTGACCCAAGTTGTCTGAATTTATGGTCCTAGACAACAGCCACACCCCTGCATACCTCCACGCAATAACTTTGCTCTGTTATTCATCATAATTAAAACACATCACATAAATGAAACTTAGGTTCACGCAAAGGTTTGAAAGATTTAAACCGCAGGTATTCTAAGGCCACTGCTGATTTGACGAAATATCTGAACAACTTTGGAAGAAAATTGGATAGAATTTCTCTGAAAAGGAAATGTGCATCCTGTTGGATGAATTATTAAGATGATCTGCTGAATAAGCTGAACTGAAGGAAAAATACTTGAAGAATAGAAATCAGTGAAAATATTGAAGAAGCTAAGCTTTTAGAAGAATACTTGAAGACATGTTTTAGAGGCATATTTAAGAGGCAGCTGAAGAAGTGTAAAATAGTTTAAAGAGTTTAAACAGTAACATGCTAATGCTATCATGTTAAGTGGAAACATCAAACTCTAGCTTCTACGCTATGTGTGCTGATGTTACCTTGCTTGCTATGGTTAGCATCAACTCCACTAAATTCAAAACTGTAATGTAAACCCGTTGCATAGATGATGCGTCTTCTGACACTTTGCTTAAGTTAGCTCTTAGAATCATCTGCAATTTTCTTATGGTTGTGTCTTCACGCTGTTCGGGATTTCTTTAGTTTATTAGCAGAACAGAAGGATGCAGGATGATTTTATTTTTTCTTCGGAGCAAAGTGTTGCACAGCACCAAGTCTGCCACCTTGTGCCATGATTTTTAATCTGATGTTCCACTCTGGGGTTATTGAGCTCAAAAGAAGGCATAAAGTTTGTTTATTTGGAAAAATACGTTGAACCTGAGAAGAGGAAAATTAAACTGAACTTAAATAGTCTCAGGCAATGGTTGAGACACAAAATTAGCATAACTGAAACCATGAAAAAAACTGCAGCCTATTTCTTTTTCTTATGATGTCTTTATTACAAGTATTCAATAAAATAGACATTTTCTTATACAGACTAAAACAATGGCAATGTATAATAATAATAATAATAATAATAATAATAATAATAATAATAATAATAATAAATTAATAAAAAATAAAAACAACTTTTGCTCGTTTTAATTAGTTCATGTCTTTCCCTGGTTTATTGAATACATTTTATAAACATAATTTTAAAGCTGTGTATATAATAGAGGCTTGCACTATATCTATATATATATCTATATATATATATATATATATATATATATATATATATATATATATATATATATATATATATATATAGATAGATAGATAGATAGATAGATAGATAGATAGATAGATAGATAGATAGATAGATAGATATAGATAGATAGATATAGATATATATAGATAGATATATATGTGCTGTTATTAAAGTTTTCTATTTTAATAAAAGCATGATTGGTGATTAATCTATATCATACATCAATAGTCTCTGTTTTTATCTCCACAAACAATTTTCTACTGTTTTAAAGAAAAATATTGTTCTTGTTTGTTTTCTGCATCTAACAACAAGCAGTTCTGCTTAACTATCTAACTAATATTCCACTCTTTAGTTACAACAGAATTATTGTAAGTATATATACGGATAAACAAAAGAGAGCGGAAGAGAATGGAAAGATGTTATTATCAGATTTTCAAGTGGTGTGCAGACCTTTTTAGTGTTAAGGATGCTTATTCTGGGTCAGAAAACTTTGTCTCAGAAAATATAAGATGAGATATTAATGCTATTTATATATGCCCCATGTCAATTTATATGCTTAAATTTTAATAATTGTATCACATCTCTTGCAATATATGTCATAAATACCCCTGTAGAAAGTCCAACAATGACAAAGGAATTTTTTTTCATGTAATTCCACAGTGTCATTTCTGTTCTGAGTAATCCTCACCATGTGACAACACCAAAAACAAACAAACAATTAAACAAAATAATGTACACATACAGGAAAAGGGTGACCATGCCTTCTATACAAGATTAATGTTTTGCATATAGTCATTGTAAAATATATATATCTGTCAATGATAACACAATACCTCTAAAATCCCTATGTAGTACATTGTGAAAAGCAAGATACACCCAACAGTCAATATTCTGAGACTCTAAAGTTACTGAATCTGAATGTCTCAAGCAGTTCTCACTACGTGTTTCTATCAGACCTTTAAAAGAAAATCCACATTGTGTTCCAGCTCTACGTCTTCCTTTTTTCTGATCTTAATAACATTATCTTCAGGTAAAATAAATCAAACAAAAATTATTGGAAATTTAGTTCAGTGAAAATACCCCTGTTTTTTTTTTTGTCTTCCTACAATACTTTAGATAATACCATTTTCAGGGCCCATATTGTTCTTTCAGGTTCACAGCTTCATGCTTCATTTGCTGCTTCTGCCATCAGCCGTTACGGTTGTGTGGGTGAGTAAAGAGAAAACACCTCGTTTTAAACATAGGAAGGACTTTCCCTTTTTTAAAATCATTTTCAGAGCAAATACCTATCATGTTCGCCCACAAGAATTCCTCATTGTGCACTTTTTCAGTAATACATGTTATAGTTTATTCATCTTTTCAGTAACAACAGTTTCTACTTTCAAAAAGTTGCCACTATTTTACTACAGACCATTCAGAGCACTATATTCAAATTCAATTAAAAAAATACTTTATTTATCCCAAAGGGAAAATAAATCTTGATGTAACTCATTTTGTCAAGGAGTTATTATAGATGGTGATGGCTGTGAGCTGGAAAGATCTCCTGTAGCGGTCCGTTTTAAAACCTGTAGAAGCCTTTGACTGAAGAGACTGTTTTCAAATGATAATGTCATGAAGAGGATGTTCAGGACTGTCCAATAATTTTCTTGATTTTATGCAAAATTCTTCTTTGCATCATCGTCTCCAGAGGTTCCCCAGAACTGAACCAGTCTTCTTTATCAGTTTGTTGAGCCTTTTTAGGTCTCTAGCTCTGATGCTGCTGCCCCTCACAGATGATGGCAGAGGAGACGCTCTCAACAACAGACTTATAGAAGCTATGCAGCATCTTGCTTCCTAAAAAAGTACAGTCTGCTCTGTCCTTTCTTGTAGATGGCTTCACTGTTGAGTCTGTTGTCCAGATGAACACCGAGGTATTCATATTCCTCCACCACCTCCACTTCTTCTCTCATGATGGAAATTGGGTTTGATCGAATCCTGTTTCTCCTGAAATCTACAATCATCTCCTTTGTTTTATCCACATTCAGAATGATATGATTGCTTCCACACCACGCCACAAAGCGGTCCACCAGCTCTCTGTACTCAGCTTCCTGTCCATCTCTGATACACCCAATGACTGCGGAGTAATCGGAGTATTTCTGTAGATGACAGAGGTTGGACTTGTTCTGGAAGTCTGAAGTGTACAGAAAAGGGAATAGTGAGAGTACAGTCCCGTGTGGTGCTCCTGTGCTGCTGACTACCTGGTTAGACACACAGTCCTTCAGTCTCACAAACTGTGGTCTGTTTGTAAAGTAGTCATAGATCCAGGTGATTGTTGAGGCCTCCACCTGAGTCTTTTGGAGTTTCTGACAAAGCAAATCAGGCTGAATTGTGTTAAATGCACTGGAGAAATCAAAGAACATGATCCTCACAGTGCTGCCTGCTTTGTCCAGGTGACAGTGGGTTTGTTGAAGCAAGTGTATGATGGCGTCTCCAACTCTAAATCCACAGCGATAAGCAAACTTCATAGGGTCCTGATATGTGCTGGTTTGCTCACACAGGTGAGCCAACAGGAGTCTCTCCAGGACCTTCATGATGTAGGATGTCAGGGCAATGGGTCTGTAGTCATCGTTGATGACTGATGGGTGAGTTTTCTTTGGTACCGTAACCAGACAGGATGTCTTCCACAACAGCGGTACCTTCCCTTGGGTCAAGCTTAGATTGGGGGAATGATCTTTCCGATCCTATTTCTGCTTGAAGTCTGTGATCTTCTTCATCCCTGACCACACATCTTTGATGCTGTTCCTCTGCAGTTTACTGTCCAGCTTCTTCCTATATACATCCTTGCGGTCTCTGATCTTGACTTTGAGCTGCTTCTGTATACTCCTCAATAACTCTCTGTCTCACTCCCTAAAGGCTCTTTTTTTCTTGTGCAACAGTTTCTTCAGCTCACTGGTGATCCAGGGTTTGTTATTAGGGAAGCATCTCACTGTTCTAGTGGGGATGATGCTGTCCACACAGAAGTTCATATAGTCGGTCACACACTCAGTCATGGCATTTATGTCCTCCCCAGAGAAAGAGAAATCCAATTGGTGGTTTCAAAACAACCCTGTAGGGCTTCTTCAGATTCCTGTGACCACTTTCTCACAGCCCTTTTTTGTTACAGGTAGTCTCTTGACAAGGGGTTTATAATCTGAGCAGAGAAAAACAAGGTTGTGATCTGATTTATCCAGAGGAGGTCTTGGTTTGGAAATATATGAATCCTTGACGTTTGCGTAAAATAAATCCAATGTCAGCTGACAAACTGTTGAAATGTTGGCAGTGTATCAGAGAGTGAGGCGTCACCACATATTGCCACAAAATAATTGGGGTGTTGTGTCTGTATGATGGTGACATGACGTGCATTGTCAGCAACAGCTGAGGGTGGGATGTAAACAACAACCAAAACAACACTGGTGAACTCTCTTGGCAAATAATATGGATGAAATCTTACTGCCAATAGTTCAATGTCTGGACTGCAGAGACAACACTTTACAGTAACATGTGCCGGATGACAGCATATGTTGTTGACAAAGCACTGCCAATCTCCTTTCCTTTTCTTGCTGCTCTTTAAATCTCTGTCTGCTCAAATAGTCAGGAAGCCCCACATAGAGATGTTGTAGTAGGGGACATGATCCTGCAGCCACGTCTCATTAAACTGCATTCCCAATACTCTTGCTGAGTCCTTGTCAAGGATTGAAGTTCATCCAACTTGTTAGCTAACAGCCTCACATTGCCCATGATGATGGATGGCAGAGATGGTTTGAACTTCCTCCTCCTCTCTCTCCTCTTTGCTCCTGCTCTGCAACCATGCCGCCTCCTTTTCAACTCCTTTGGGATTTGAGGTTTCAGTTGTCGTATTATTTCTGCTTTTGCAATGTTAATCAGCTGCTCCCTGTTGCAAACCAGCCTGTTGCTATGGTTACGTGTCATAACAAAGGTGCAAAATATAAAAAAGTATTGGGAAAAATCAATCCAGCTGCACAGCATCCAATACAGGAGGAAATGACTGTCCAAAAAAGCAAATTTTCCAAAAAAAGCATGAATGAAATTTTGAAAAAAGAAAATATCTCAGTCAAAGTTAAAGAGCTACTTCAACACGCTGCCACCCTGACCCACAATTTTAAAATGTAAGATACATGTAAAAATAAAAATATATAAGATATATGTAAAAATAAAATGTCATGGCCTTAATTAATCTGCAATTTCCTGTACATTAGGCCTAAGTTTGTAGGTTTAATGGCTTTTTTTCTATTCTTTGTGTTGAAAATGTTTTTTAATTGCTCAAGGCTGGTGCAACCTTTTCTAGTGGGGATGCAGCAATATGAGGTTTTTCATCATGATTATATGAGTGTGTGTCCAAATTCACCACAGTTACCAGCAATGTCATTGTTTTGTTAAAATGTGTTTAAAATGTGCAAACGTCTTGTTACAAGCTTAAACGGGCAGTGTGTAACTAATTTGGCTTTTAATTAGCAAAAATCAAGTATTGCTTCTATGAATAGATATTCTGCCAAAGCCTAATAACATCACATCAAAAATGAAAGCGTAATCATAGCTTAGAATTCTTAGTTTATAAACACATAGGTGGCGGTGCACCCACTGGGGGGGCGCCATGTTGCGTCGCTATTTCTAATTTCAGAAGCGGAAAGGGGACAAACTTGTCAGCCATACGCGTTTTCCCTACCTGTCTCCTATATGAAGACATGTTGTAGGTGGAGCAGGAGTAGAAAACAAGCAAAGACGGCGGTAGATCAATCTACTTGCTGTTTTCTGTTGAAATGGAGGACCGTCCATACTCTTTGCCTGGTGAGAGGGCAGAGTACGTAACCAAGAAAAGAAAAAGCTCTAATAAGCGGGAGAAAATGAGAGTCTATATCGGCATAGCTATTATTACCAGGTGGAGTGGGAACAATTCGTGGAGTGCAGACTCAAAACCGCTGGACAGCAGGTAAGTTGATTCAATATAACAGTGAAGTTTATTTTGGTGTTATGTTAGAAACAGGGCGGTGTGGTCCAGCAACTCAGGGACGGTTCATTTGTTCGTCTCCCTCTACCTCTAGTATGTGTGTAAGCGGAGGGATATCAGCAATGCAGTTCACTGTCTGTAGTGGAGCAGCAAGAGGGGTCTCTTTACCCGTGTTTATAGTCGCTTTTATAGAGCCCAAATAAGCAACTGCACGTTCAGAAACAACCCCAAAAAAACTCAGAATTTACAAGCGAGTTTAGAAAAAAACAAGAGGACTTGCCAACAGTGCCAAAAACCATTTAACTTGATTACCATAGCTATTAGCTATTAGTAGTAGCTTGGTACCAAATACATGGAGGACGTGTTTACATTGTCACATTTATGATACTCCATGGGCTTCCGTAGAAGTTATTGACGGCGAGGTCATTTTTAATTAATTTAGCGCACCTCTAGATGGTTCCCCAGTGAGAAAATCTTACACACTGGGGCTTTGAAGTTAATCAGCTTTAATCAGTTTTCATGCAGCATAAACATTAGCCTGTGATGGCCTGGCAACCTGTCCCACCTCTTGCCCAAAGACAACTGGAAACAGGTGACCTTGCACGTATGAGTATGTATAGACAATTAATAGACTATTGGTAGTAGGAGTTGTAGTGTGTGTAGTTGTGTTTTATATTGTACTTCCTTTTTTAAATCTGTGTCTGCACAAAGCTGGGTTCCATTCAAAGTAGTTAAAAACTATATACCCTGCACATCAGGTGCTAATAATGTTGAAATTAATTGTATCACAATTTACAAAAGGAACATTTTATGAATGAAAAAAGCAGGACTGGGCCAAAGATTATCCCCTTAATCATGGGACTTCAACCCTGGTCCTCAGGATCCACTGTCCTGTATGTTTTAGATGTGTCTCTGCTCCAGCACACCTGAATCAAATGATTGCATGACCTCCTCAGCAGCCATTTAGGGCTGCAGAGGCCTGTTAATCACCCATTCATTTAGCTCAGGTGGATGAAGGCTTGGAAAAATCTAAAACATGCAGGACAGTGGGACCAGTGGACCAGGAATTTTTGGAGTATTTTCCTCAAAGCTTTTATCATGAAGGTCTGGTTGAAGTTGTGTTTCACATCAACTGCTGTTTTGATGCCTTTAACATAGTAGACATTCAATCATACTAGTAAAGAAGGCTTGTATAGTTATTTTTTATTGTCCTGTTACCAGTTTAAACTGACCCTTGGCTGCAGCGCCAGTAGTCTGAGAAGTCAGACATACTGGTAACAAGGTAAGAAAGACCACAAACGTCGAGCTTAAAGTTAAAGGACTTAGCCGTTAGACATCTAGTGACTGCTGGAGGCACTTGTAGATGTTACTTTTAGTGGAGGTAACATCTACAACGTCTACCCTGCAGAGTAATAAAGTCCAATGTTGTGCAATTACACCCTGTTTTAAAGTTATTTAATGTTTAATAAATAACTTTCTGTCTGTTAGGTGTTGTCCGGTGAATATGAGCTCTAGAGCTGATATCAGGACAATGGTTGAAAGGGATGATTTGAGCACTGGCGGTCTTTTAACAGCAAACTCTGCACACATATAGAATAAGGAGTTACAACTTCTCTTCAAGTTCAAGAATTTATTAACAGAAATAAAATTATCATCCAGAGAACATCACTATATAATGCTGTTTATCTGAATTAACACTATATTTCAACAAATCCTCCCTACGAGGCTAGTGAAACTTAACTAAACTACTAAGCAAAATGAAGATAAAAAGAAGCTTAGGAACTATGTACATACAAAAGACCAAATAAAGTGGTTGATCATCATCAGCATTGTTGGAAAATTCAGTGAATCCTGGTTCACTATAGATCTCAGTTAAAGAACCAAAGTTCAACTTAAAGAACATGGAATGGAGTTAAATTAGCTTAACTAACAACATTTAGTATGTGTTTCAACCCATTCAAAATGCAAATCCCGAGTTAAACAAACATTATTTGATGAAATAACATTTTAAAGAAGGATTTTCTCAGTAAACATCAGCTCTTCTAGAACACTCGATTTTTATTAATGCGATTATACCTCCGGGAGGCAAGGGGTCGCTGTAGCTATGGGTCGCTAAAATCGGATCCTAACGATACACAAAACACCTTTAAATTGAGATTAATATTCCATATTAATGTGGTAATAATGTTCATAGCACTATCGAACAATGGTGACGCGAAACGAAACAAACCGTGTGCTTGAAACGAATCCGAGTCCAAGCAAGCGGGACTTACCGGAAGTTAATAGCATTTAGGCTAGCGGACATTCGGCGCTAATTTTTAAAAAGCTTCGGCATTATTTTCATATCATCAGTGTATAAAACCCTTGTGGAGATAACTCGAATTACTTCAGCAATGACAAGGTTCAAAGAATGCTAACGGGGCTACGTCGGTTAGCTCCATGTGTTTAAAAACACCCTGGCTGTGTCTCATTCCGCCTACTTCTACACTTCGAACACTTAGTTTTAAGTATGTAGTGTAGATAACACAAAAAGACAGTGCACTGAAAGTACCCGGATGACCCCCTAAAAACGGGCACAAAAAGCAGTGTGTAACGAGGGACCCTACTCGCACTAAATGGACGCCATCTTGACTACAAAGCGGAAAGGGAGGGGCTAGGGACGTCGGGAAGATGTTCCCATTTTGAAAATAATGGCGGACAATTCAGCCGAGACAGCCGGAGCTGCGACACCGCAATCATATAAATGTAAGTAATGGTGGTAATACGAGGCATTGTACTCGATAGGTGTTTGTAAAATACACGAACATACCTCATGTTCAGCCAATATTTGGAGGATCCTGCGTTGACGTCGGAGGCGATGTAATTTTAACATGCTGTGAATGTAAACAAATTGTTATTTTTATTTTAAAAAACGCCGGCATATATTTTTTGGCGGTCTGAAAAATTTGCGGTCACGTGTGTTGCATTCGTCACGTCAACCCGTCATTTCCGGTAAGCGTTTTAACATAAGTGTTCCTTTTGGAACACTACTAACGGTCAAAAGTGGGCACTATGGCAGTAAGTGGTCAGTGCACATCAGCAGTGCACTGACGGAAGTATTCGGAATGAGACAGAGCCCCTGTGACCGCAATACGTAAACCTTCTAAATAAACCATTTAACTTTCCCTGTTTGTTTCTCTGTCAAACCTGTCAGTGCCTCGTGTGAGTTCGGTTTACTTTGGCCATCCAAGCGAAAGCAGTACTCCAAGGAAACATTGGTTATTTCAGCAGCGTCCATGCGACTCTGCGGCTAGCCGAAACAGTTTGAGGTCCTGCATGCAGTCTCTGAGCTCTCAGCTTGTCTGGTGAGGGAAGGCGCCGTCTCGAGTCAGCTTTCCTGTAACAGCTGTAACCTAAATAAAGCAGTTTCGGCATTCTCTCACTTCAGCATTGCACAGAAGTGAGACTGCAAACTTATATTTGACGGCCCGGTCAGGTCCTCGAACCCAGTCGTGGTCCTCTGCTCCGCAGAGGGCGAGTTCCTCCCCATTGCTGTCCCAACGAAACTGCAGGAACTGAGTTTCACAGAAGCACATTTTTACTCAGCTTGTGGGTCTTTCGAGCCCCTTGAGACCCACCTGGTTGGCTGGTCTCCCCAGTCACCCTCTCCTCCAGAGTCCAGGCAAGAAGTGTGTGAAAGAAAGAGGTGTAGTCTGGCCCTATAGCAGGGCACCCTGCTGAGAGAAGCTGTCTCTGTGTGTATGCGTGAAATTCCTTTGCTTACAACTCATCCCGACTTCTCCCCCATGGTACATGTTTCCAGTTCAATCTAAATTCTAGTCCATGGCAAAATGGCACAACACCAAAATAAAGCAAAATGTAAAATTTGGCACTCTTTGGAGGTTAAAATATCCCTGCTGTGCTTTCACTGCTTTCTGCTTTAGTCTGCGGTGAAACATCTGAGACAATATGTATACAAGACAACCAAAACCAAAGGTTTTTAATAAGCCAATACCCAGATAGGGTTTTATTAGTAATTGAATTGCAAACGGGTGACAGCCCACTAACCTGCAGAAATGTGTCTTATGATAACAATTACAACTGGTGATAGTTTTATCCCTTCTTGAGATGTGTTGTTATTATGTGAGGTTTCTGGGTTGTGTAAATGCGTAATCTGATGGCTGTCCATACGATCTTGTGCTGTTTATGAAACTCAGCAAAGCTTTGTGCTCATTTTTGTGGTGAAGAAAAACTCAAAACAGCAGCAGAATGTGAACCAACAACAGAGTGAGTACATATAACATTTGACAGTAGAACAATTTCATTTTAAAAGCATTGTGAAACTGAAACCTGCAGTCACGTTGCGTTCTGACAGTCTTCTCGTTTTACTCGTGGAAAATCTATAACCTTGCACGCTTCATTCAACAGAAAAAGTCTCTTTCATGAATATTTCTTACAGCTATATTCAACCATAATAGAACACTTATGATTACAGCCCCAATTCTCACATGATTTTTGCCACCTTGTGCCTGGAGACCAAAAAGAGGTAAACAACAATGATAGCAAAGGAGTAGCTTGTCTGCTGCACGCAGAATCACAGATAAATTTAATTTCTTGCTTCAAATAATGACAATATTGAGTGTGAGGAAATTCCATCACCCAGTTTTTGCCTTCATGTTTATCATTAAGTCACGCAAGACCAAATTCTGTTTCCTGTGTGCTTCTATTTGACACGTACATGCGGTTAAAAACAGTATGTTAGGTTGTTTACTTAAGTCCTACTTGCTCAGATCCTGTACATAGGTTTCGCACTCTCTTATCAGTCCTAATAATGCAAAGAAACTATCAGAACATGTTGAGATACCGTTTATCATCTTGAAAGCAGTTTTGCAACTAGGCTCTTGGTTCAGCAGCATTCAACCGTGGCAAATCACAGAGGAGGACAGAAATGTCTTTGGCTCGATTCATACCACAAGGGTAACTATTTTTACAACTCTGATCTGATACAAGAAGTACTAAAGTCAATTTAAAATGAGTCCTTTTTCAGTTCAGTTTCTGTTTTTACTATCTGTGTACGTAAGAGATGACCCTGGAGATAGGAGGCTAATGTAATTTCATGATAATGTTCTTAGAAAGCAGTAATGTAACATGTGCGGTGAATAAAATCGCTAAAATATGTGTCTCTGCATGCTTTTAGCAAATTGTAGCGCCCCGCTGACATTTACAACAATGGTCCTCAGTAAGTTGTCCCTTGATCATAACTTTTTCATTTCCAACCAGAAGCCTCTGGCATTAGTAATCTCACCACTCCTCTAAACATTGTTCCCATTACTGTTGCCAAACAGATCAATGTTTATCTTGTCTAACCAGGGGTGTTGCTAGGAAGAATGCCATAATGGGGCACAGACCCCAGCTTTGAAATGTATGATTGCTGTAGTTTTTAGTAGCTTTTGTAACTATGCTCTTTGATGTCACTTTTTTAGCCTTACTATCAAAAATCACTGTTGAAGGTAAGTCAGTAAAAATGTATGAATGTTTGTTTAAATAAAATGGTACCAAACAATTGAGTCCTGCTGGAGGGGGGTGGACTGGGACTAAAACCCACCCAGGACTTTTCCTGAATTGACATAATCTGGGAAATTTTCTTGACCCAGATGCAAAAAACCACAGATGAAACACATAGAACAGTTAAATATATTTATTTCAATAGACGTTATTTCTGAACGGTAGCGCGTACCAGGTACAGACTTGTGGGTTCTTAGTGATCTGGAATGGAGAAGATAACCAGGATTGCACAGTGTAGAATCTTGCAGGTGGAAGGGTGTAATTGGCTTACTGTGAAAAGATGCAGGTAAGGCCTGGTGAGAAGTATTGAGATCCTGGGGTGAATGCTGGGGAGTGGGAGAGGCGATGGAGAGTGGGCAGGCCAGAGGAGCAAGCGTTCAGAGCCATGGGAGATCACTACCAAAGGTTATGTCAGCAATGGAGATCTTGGAAGTTGACTGGAATAACGTCTGACGGAGATCAACCTGGAGGGAGAGAATAGATGAGTGAGCTGGCAAAGAAGGGTGTCACAGTGAGCAACAAGCGTAGTTCTTGACCACAAGGAAGTTCAGGAGGCTTGAATGTACCAACTGTGTGGGACCATCAGGTGAAGAATGACTGCAACACTGCTCCTTAAAAACACTGCAGGAGATGAATGCAATGACACGCATGTGCCACCTGCCACTGGGAAGCCACGCCCTCCAGCAGAGATCCTCAGGAAAGAGAGGTGACTCAGATCCACACAAAAAAACAGATACACCAGGATCCTGACAATGAATAGGCCCACCACCCAGATGTATATCAAGGGTTCCCTTATAGGGCTGTCCTGATTTCTACTGATAATATGAAGCATGTTTGTTCTTCGGCAAGAAAAAAAGCTTCTGCAAACACTATGTCACACAACTTTTAACATCGTGAAGAAACAAGATACTTTATATGGGCTTTCATTATTATTCATTTTCCTAATAAAGCAATCCATGTGTTATTTTTGTGATCAACATTGATTTAGAAAACACTGGTATAGATCTCAGTGAATAGTGAATATGAGAGAATATGAAACAAGTAATAAATTGATGGTACAATTTGGCTGGGACTAATTATTACTATTGATTGTTTTCTTCAGAGTACTCTGTCTTCAGAAAGCCCATAGACCTACATGTATGTTAGCATTAGTTCCACTGAGATGAAGTATAGCATTCAGATGAAAAACAGTTTCAGCTGTAAATATGACGTTTTCCAGGTTTATTCCAGTGAATAAACTGGATTTCTGCCAAGCTGCAAAAATAAACTGGCTACAGTGATCAGTGTTGAGAGTAAGCATAAGAAGCATAAAAAAACACCCTTATTTTTTCAGTAACAGAGTAATCTAACTAATTGCTTTTCTCATTTAGGTAATGCTAATGTTACATTACTTGCAATATAACGTTTCTTCAGCTCAAACAATTACAGCGTCTTTTATTAAGAATGGGAGCTTTTTTTCTAATGCAGGGGTAACATGGAGGGCGGAAAGGGGGGTAAGATGGAGGCATATGGGACACTCATTGGCGCTCTACACATCAAGAGAAATCCTACCTAATCTGAAAAACAGTCTACAGTTGTATAAAAAGACCCTTTGAAGAGTTAGGGCAGCATATTTTTCATTATTAATCAAGGAGAATAAAAATAATCCTAGGTTTCTATTTAGTGCAGTTGCCAAACTTACCCAGAGTCATAGCTCTGTTGAGCCATCCATTCTCTCAGCTCTCAGCAGTAATGACTTTATAGGATTCTCCATAAATAAATAAATATGATTTTATTAAAAATAAAATCACTGGCATCCTCCCAAACATGATTACCTCATCCTCGGTAAGTGAAGCAGCTTTGAAGGAATCTTTAAAACCTGATTGGTGTTTGAACTGTTTAGACGCAGTAGAGCTTTCTGAGTTATCTAAAATTTCAGCTTCATTTAAACCTTCAGTTTGTTAGACCCAATCCCAACCAATTTATTTGAGGAAGTATTCCTGCATGTGTACATGAAAAGACCGAAATTAATGTCTGCCTCATCACGGTCTGCGACGAATATTGCTGCGCTGCATTACACATGTGAGACTTTTGCTTATAAACGTGGCGATACGGTGGAGTTAAAATTGACATTGTCTTGAGTTAACTTTATATTCTAATATGGTGTTTAAAAGAAGCTCAACCTCCTGGCGCCATGATTCATTCCTAACAGGAAGTCGTGGTTGTTTTGAAGGATTCTGATTGGCTGACATAAGTTTTAGTTTTGTGGTGTACTGCAGATAATAATATTAAAAAAAAAACTCAGTGGCGTATTTCTGCTGGTTGGTGTGGATGAAAACTTTTCTAAGAAATCTCCCGTGTGTATGATATTATCTTTAAAAATGTGTTTTTTTAAACCCTGCTTCTTCAGAAGTAGGCCAAACATTCTTTTTTCTGTTGTTTGTTTTAAATTATGTTTACAACTTGGTGCCTGAATTTTTCCCTTTACTTATTCAGTTGCTGCCATTGTTTACTTTTAAAAGAACGAAAATACTTGAAGTACATTGTACCAGGGACGATGTGAGCCTTATTTAATTTTACTACAAAGTGTATTATATTTTGTTATATTGCTTATAAAGCAAATATTTTTATTGTCAAACCCCTTTTATAGCCAGTTGTAGCCTGTTAATGTACAATAATTTTAAAATTCTAAAAATATCTAGTTTTTATTAGCGTTATTGTTCTTATATTATAAACATTGAACATACTGATCATATCTGCACAAATATACTACAATTGATTGGTGTCTTGACTCATTTGTCCCACCACACAAACTAAAATTGCATAGATTTGTGCACAACGTTTTCAGGTAGTCCATTTGATTAATTAAGCATTTTACATTAGATTATTGAACTCAGTAGTATCTAAAAGAGCATAGCATAAGTTCCAGGAATTCTGCAGACCTCTGCCCCCTCTGGCGACAAGTTGAAACAACGCCAGTGTTGTGCACAAGCATTGGGTAAGAAGAAAATGCATCTGCTGCTGCGACTGCACATCTTTTGTTTAGAGGCATAATGTCTTCTGAAGTAAGAAGGTTACAAATATTGAAGTTAGCATGTATTCTCTTGCTAATGAGAGACTCAGCAGAGTAGCCAGGTGAACGAGAGCATGCGGCGCGTCAAACCCACGCACACGCCCAGATTTGGCCCGAATCGCTCTCTCATGAACTGACTGTTCCAGCCCATAGAGGCAACTGCAGTAACTAGGGGAAAACTGGTTTTACATGTTGGGCATTTGTAAGAGCATGTATGAAAGAAATTAAATGATATTTAACTTCAAAACTTGTACTATGCACCTTTAAAATTCCATTGACAAGAAAGTCCTCCAAATTAATTGACATTTTAGAGCGGAAAAAATAACTACATAGTTACTTTGGCCAGTAACTAGTTACTTTAATAGGGAAGTAACTGAGGTAGTAACTACTTTTTGGGAGAAGTAACTAATAACTATGACTAGTTTTTTTTTTTTTTTTTTTTTTTTTTTAAGTAATCTGTCCAACACTGCCAGTGACAAGATACTTTGTGTTGAACATGTAAACTATGTTTCAACATGTTTAGTAACTTTTAAGTTGGCTTCACAGTTTATTTTAAATCTTTTCATCATGACAGTGTTAAATAATTAAATAGTGTTCATCATTAACATCAGCTAAACCCAGTTAGAGTTAAGTTTGAGTCTGGCCTCATTGTTTTCTATTGTAGCCTGGCTGCTTACCATGAGTTGCTGCTGAAGTGAAATTCAGCAGGTAGGTGCAGGGAAGATGCTTTCTTTAGGGGCCAAAACAGCTACTTTCTATGAACTTTATACATGAGAGGAGGAGAAGGCACAAATAAAATAAAAAAATGGGCTTAATGACACATGTTTGTTTGACCACAAAGCTTATCTCCAGAAAACAACGGGTTTGTCCATGTGGGCATCTGCAACTTTCCATAGTGCTCAACGGTGTCAGTTTTATAGCAGAGACTCCTTCCTTGTTCAAATGCTGTGTCTATGCATGAAACTTAACCAGTTGAAAAAAACTATTGTTCGCCCATAAAGGATGTTCAAATATTGAAAGAAACAACTGATTGTATAATTTGTATAAAATGGCAATTGTATAATTTTGACCCTGTCAGTATTTCATAAAATCCACAACAAATTCAAACTTGTTCATCCAGGTCTTGTTTTTTTTTTTTTTTTTTAAAAACGCTGCTGCTGAGCGTTGTGTAGTCATTCCCCTCTGGAAAATGAAAAGTTAATCTGACATTCACGCTGATAAGTGTACGTAAACTGACCGCAACTGTACTTCTTATTTGATACACACCGTCAATGTTTTCTATGACAATTCAACAACAACTCGTGCTTTGTGCTAGTTTTTTTTTTCTTTTTTTTTTTTTCTCAGGAACAGCCTAAATCTGGTGCAAATGGTCCTAAAGCTAGCGGTGAGAGAAAGCCTTTGTAAACTGGGGCACAGCCCAAAGCGATTCTTGCTTAATCTTTGAAAACAGTTTCGTTGTGCCGCGTCACACTAAGCCACTAAACAAGAGTCTGTTTATTTTTTCCAAGTCCTTTTTTGGAACCTTATGGAAAATGGCAACGCTAATGTGAATGGAAAACCAGAATGCCATTAATAAAACTTTAAGTAACACCTAATATGTGATTATGCTAGTGTAAAATGGGAATTCTTAACGTGCACGGTTCCTGTACTATGTTACATTGAATAATCAACTGCTTAAGACAAGTTTAAGATCAAGATCCTGCAGATAGGCAGGCAGATTAGCATCACCCATTCGCCTCTTGGGGGGGGGGTGGATGGTAAAGGTTTTCTTGCACTGATATATGTTGACATCTGTTTTCACAGTAGCGTATGTGCAAGGCGGATATGCAGTAGGTTTACAGGGATATTAAATTGCTAGAGACAAAATAATGTGCAAAGCCTACAATACAGTTTGGCAAGTGGTGCAAAGGCAAGATAACAAGTCTGTCTTGTAAATGAGATCACCAGTCTCGTTGAAATTACCTGTCTAAATACAAAATAAAAAAGGCTGTACCTGTAAAAGCAAACTGATCACATAAAACTTGTCCCTTGGGGCCGTTGTTGGTAAAGTGAATATAGACCAAAAATAGAAACTTGCTTTTTGACTGGATTTGTCAGGAGTTGAAGAAGTAACTGCTTGACAGCATTAATTTGAAGGTTGCAACCTGTGTGCTTAAGGTAGTGTATGTTTTGACACACGTGGGCCTCTAACAGGTTAGATGTAGCTGGAGGAAATACGTCCACGGTGTCTGTGTCCACATGACGTCTGGTGCTGCATTCTGGAAGGCGGATTTGGAACCCACTCATTGAGTGGAGGTGAGCACTCTCCCCTAAATGATGGATGGAGGTCAAAGAGGTGTGGGGGGCTTCTACTGCCCACCCAGAGAATACTTTATTGGGGATAGGAGGAGTGCTGCCACAGGCAGTGTTACCAATTCAGGGCTCAGATTCCTGGCCAAGATTCATGATTGCCCTTTACTGGAATGTGGGTCAAGCGAAGGTAAAACTGTGTGTGTGTGTGTGTGTGTGTGTGTGTGTGTGTGTGTGTGTGTGTGTGTGTGTGTGTGTGACTTTTTGTGAAAGGCCTGACCAAACTCTTCATTTATGCGTTGCTACACACTTGTGGATGTATTTGCTGCGCTCTGCGGATCTTCCGCTAAACTTGGATTGAGACCTGACACCTTAGGAGGACTTAGTGGGAGCGCTGAAAGGCGGTCCAGAGCCTGTCTTGTAAAAACTGCAAAATTGTTGAGAGGCAGAGACGAACCGGCATTAGGAAGGGACATTGGCCTGAGCAGCTTTATTACTGCCAGAGATTTACGCTCCACTTTATTCCCCCTCTGTCACTCGTAAAGCTAAAAGAGAGAAGAAGTGAGGGAGCGGATGATATCGGAGCACGGCCCTGTGAGATGATCAAAATTAAACAGGAAATCAGGCGGTCTGCTTGGCAGGGACGGCACAGTGAAGCTCCATGCACTGATGTGGAATGATATTTATATTATTTCTCATTTCACCCACAGAACAGCCTGCCAACAAATCTGATTTCTAATGAAACCGTTTTCATTAATCCCACTAAGAAATGTAATGCAAAGGCAAATGATAATCTAACTGCACTATACTACACCATAACAGCTGCGATCGCTGTTAAATCTGTTTTACGTCCTGCATCACCCACTCAGACATGCAGTACATTGGAAAAGTAGACACGGCCCTTTTGACTTTTTCACATTTTGCCATGTAAAACTACAACTTTCCATTGGGATTTTGTGTGATAGACAAGGAGAGCAAATTTCAGAAAAAATAGCCTAGAGGCCCCTAAAGACACTGGAGGAGCTGCAAAGATCTGCAGCTCAGGTGGGATAATCTGTTGACAGGACCACCGTTAGTCGTGCACTCCTGAAATCCGGCCAGGTCGTCTGGTCAGATGAGACCGTAACTGAACTTGTTAGTCTGCAGCTTTGTGTCCATCTTCACAGTGAAACGCGGCGGTGGCAGCATCATGCAGTAGGGAGGCTTTTCTTCAGCTGCCGCAAGCCCAATGGTCAGAGTTGATGGGAGCATGTGTAGAGCCAGAAAACCTGTTAGAGGCCATAAAACATGTAAGACTGGGGTTCAAGTTTACCTCCCAGAGGGACAATGACTGCAATAACATGCAGCCAGAGTTACAATAGAGTAGTTTATATCCGGTCATGTTTATGCGCTGGAGGTGGCTAAAGCTAAGTCTAAATGAGAATCTTTTGGCATGACTTTAAAAAATATAATGCTACAGATGATCTCTAGCTTGAGTTCTTCTGCGAAGAAGACTCCTGAAACTGTTTCAGTCTTTGGATGGTCAAACCTGGTAGAGACATCCCCAACTGATGAGCAAAGGGTGGATCTGCAAAGCATGGACTCAGGATGGCTGAACACACGTGTCACACATTTATTTGTAAAATACTGTAAAACTGACTGAGTGTCACATTCCTTCCACTTCAAGTCTTTGCACCTCATTGTGTTGGCCTAAGCAAACTAAATGACTGGTTATGGTTGTAAAAAGGGAGAAGGTGCAGAGGGTAGGAATACTTTTGCTAGGAAATGTACACAAGCTGTGCCTCTCTCACGTACACGTACAAATACACCCATGATTGTAACATCTCCGGGGCGCGTATCCTCGGCTGATCTCGCTCTGCGTTAAAAGAAAATGCTTTGACAACTTTAGGAGGAATTTGAAAAACTGTCCTGGGGAGTGTTTCTGAGAAACCAGATAAGGAAACCGATGGCGGAGTTCAATGAGGCATTCAGAGAGATCAGCTCTTATGATAAACTAGTAGATAGGGAGAGGAAAGAGGCGATAGATAGTACAGGTATGTGTTAGGTAGTCTGATTTAGCAGATGCAGTTGGCAGGTTTTGTGTACTAGATTGTTGTTAGATTGTGCTATCTGTTTGAGCAAGATAGATACAAAAGTGGTGGTGAGAATCGCTCCTGAGCCGAGCTTGAGCTTGTTTAAGGGGCCATCCGCTTTGGTGCAACCACGCTTGGCTGTATGGGCCCTCTCTCTTGGACTGCGTTGTAAGATCACATTGATCTGGCCTGACAAGGCGTTGAGTCTTATCCCCGCAGCGCAAGCTTAGGGGTTGACGCCGCCGGCTGAGGAGGGGTAGCAGCGGCGGATAAGATGAGGGAGAGGCGAAGATGCTCTGCTTCATCGGCCGCATTAAGAGATGGGAGGAATCTAAAGTGTAAAATCGGCCTCTTTTCGCGATCAGTTGGGATTTAGCACTGGTTCGTGGCAGTCGGCGCTGGTGCTGAGTTCTCTCCCCTGACAGGGTAATCGCCCAGAGGCTTAGCGCCACAGGAAGAACAATACCTCCCACTTTCTCTCATCTCATCTCACGGATGATCTGGACAAAATGCACGTCCGCATCGACCATATCTGCCGGAGGAAAGCAGCCGCGGAGAGACAGGAGAGTGACAGGTCGAGGCCTGAGAAGAAGCTTAGGAGTCCAGCGTGTTGGAATGTTTGTGTCTCGTTGTGTATACGCATCCCCCTCGCGTCTGCATATGTTATGTCTTATTTTTCCGGAAGCCGTTCGGAGCGCACACCGCGTTATTAGATTATATGTCTAGGTGCGCTTTATTGAATCATGCCTGAGTGTTTACAGGATACCTGCACCCAGATAATTTGTTCATAAATGTACGTGAAGGAACAGCGTGAAACATCACCAGGGGGGGTCAGTGCTAATCTTCCTCAGATTTTAGTGTTTAGAATCCCTCCTGTTCCCATTAAAATTGTCCCAAATAAAGCCGTATCTCTGACACATGCAAATTAAGCAACACAGCAGCGGGAAAAAAAAAAAAAAAAAAGATCAAAAGATGTGAAAGGCTGCTATTACAGTAATCTACCTCGGCGGAGATGAGAGACTTTTATCTGGCCTAAATTAACCGGCTGATCCGCAGTCCGTCATCAAGCAGCAGATCAGA
Source organism: Fundulus heteroclitus (assembly GCF_011125445.2). NCBI lineage: Eukaryota > Metazoa > Chordata > Actinopteri > Cyprinodontiformes > Fundulidae > Fundulus > Fundulus heteroclitus. The sequence goes on from NC_046380.1 coordinate 35,047,543, forward strand.
AAGCGTCAGGTAGCGGCGAGCGGTGCTAATGTGTTTCCGACATAAAACACTAAAAACAGCCTGTAGTCTGCTTTTATCAGCTCTCACTTATGCCGTGTAAACTCGTTTTGAATCTTTCTATCTATGGGCTGGTCTTTGTAATGTGTTGCACATGGTCGCAAACGCTGCCGGCGGGGTTTATCAAAGAGGAACGTGGAACTGCTGAAGTTGTTGAAATGAAAAAGAACAAAAAAGATCTTCATATATACTGTTTTTAACACTGCTGCTCCAAGCTGCTTTTTTTTGTGCTGGTATGCCTGGTGTGCCTAACTTTTTCACTTAGTTGCACCACCATAGTTTTTACCTTGAAAAGTATTTACACCAAATAAAATTGGTCTCATCACAACCTCAAACTTTGGTTCACTTGATTGTGGAAGGAACAGGATAAATGTTGCATCCATTTGTATTCAGTCCCCTCTACTCTGATACCCCTAAATACATGCTGACGGACCTGGAGATGATGAAAGGTGACTCGTCCAAATATTATTGAATGCATTGATTGTTAAAAAGGGTATGCATCGTTTTCACTTGCCATTCAAAAATTACAATGTAAATAAAATTGTTTCATCAAAGCAGATACACCTTTTATGTTGTTTTATTATCTTTGGAGATTTTCGTGCCTCATTTCCAGTGATAAACTTATTGGTTAAATGAAAATAATTGGAAATGTAAATAAATGTAAATGTGGAACATATTTGATAGACTTTGGCTTTTGTTATTGCACAACTCAACAGCAATATCTTTAGTATCTATTGATACAGTGGCCTACCTTAACCCCTTCAGCCCGGAAGGGTGTAGGAGCAATTTCCTCCTGATATTACATACCTGTTATAAATAAAGAACAGCTCCACGGCTATATAGTGGAAATATGTAAAATTTTGGTATTTGGGTGAAGCTAAGGCATTATAGAATATTTTCAAGTGGAACCACTATTGCAAACTGATTTATAGCTGATTTAACAAAGAAAAAAATCAAATATTCTGAGGCTTGACTAAAGATTTTTCAAAATAAAATACAAACAAAATACATGAACATCCCTTTGAAGCTGTAGTAAAAACCTCAGACATTGTATATCCACATCTTCACCATGACTGCAGCAAATCTGGTCTGAATCAGCTGAAGCATATTTGTTTCACAAAGGTTTTAGTAGCAAATGTGTGCCGGGAGGACATGTGATTTTAGCACAATTTAGCCAAATGTGCTAAAACTGCACCAAATGTGTGTATTACTTGATAAATAGAAACCTGATCAAATAAAAGTGCTGATTTCCATTGGTGGTTTGGGGTGGGGGGGTTGCAGTTATGCACGTCTGTGCAAAGAAGCAATTTTATGAGAGTCAGCAATGTTTAATAGACAGTTAAATGACATCTTGTGTGCTTAAAGTGCTGTAAAACTGAGAGTATTTGTGAAAAAAGATTAGGGGCTTGTTTTATAAACATGAAAGCCTGTTCCTTAGAAGTATTTAGGGGGAAAAAACGTGACCGTTTCTGACCTACTTTTAAAGCGTGATAAAATAGGCGTGGTTCTGCTCGGCCCGAAATCAGGCGAGACGGTCTTAAAGAGTTAACACTATATTACTGACTGACCCTAAACTTGTGAGAACCACTGCAGCCAAAAAAAAAAGGTTTCACTTGACAGAGTACTGCATGTGCACGGCCCGTGATGTTCAGGTTTTTCTCTTTTTCTGCTCATAAACTGAGTTTTAAACGTTAGCATAAGTTACAACTGTCTCCTCCCTTTCGTTTTTTTTTTTTGTGTGTGTCCAGGTGTTGGGCTTCACTGGCTGTCTAAATCTGTTAAGTACCGTCTTACTCCTCTGTGTCTTTGGACTGCGATAAGGAGCAGAGTTTCGAGTCTCTACCCCACACATGCAGTCTCATGTAACCCAGCCGTTACTTTGAATCGTGAAGGTTTATTTTACCTGATAAGCACACTGAGGAACCATTCTTTTCACTGTAACTCTGCAGCAGCAGCAGTTCTTTAAGTTTAAGCCATCTGAGGAACGGTTACCATTTTTACTGTGCCGCCTGTTGCTTCTAGCAACTTGTTATTTGTCATGTCAGGCTTGCAGGAAAGCACCCCATTGTTAACATAAAAACAATTAAGGGCAATTATACGGTCGTAAAAGGTTGCTGCTTAAGGCAAAAAGGGCATAGATGGAGCGAGTGGTTTTTTTTATTGTTGTTTTTTTTTTGCATGCGTAAATCACTGACGTACACATCAACAGTCATGCAACACATCTAAGGGTGCACTGACAGACTCGTAAAGTAGCCTTGGGGAACGACCTCTGCCCCAAAGAAGCTGCTAATATGCCCAAATGACTGTCCAATAACCTGAAAACATCGAGCGACTGACAGCATAACAATAATGACATCTGCCTCTGACTATCCAATTAGTGCCATAAATGGCCACAAGACATCTCGTCTGTATGTGTCCATTTATTAATCCTGTATTAATTCACTCCTGTGTCTTTTAGAAAGCTTTACTTTTATCAATCCTTGCTCCATGATTAAGTGTGTGTGTGTGTGTGTGTGTGTGTGTGTGTGTGTGTGTGTGTGTGTGTGTGTGTGTGTGTGTGTGTGTGTGTGTGTGTGTGTGTGTGTGTGTGTGTGTGTGTGCGCGCTACCTGGCCTTTTTAGCTGGAAACTGTCACTGTCTCCGTCTAATCGGATTGGGAGAACACCAGGGGCTAATGCAGCCTGCTGCCATCGAGTCGTCCATTTAAAGCAGTGCTGATCTGATTGCTGGACTTTATTGGAAAATGGAGCGAGCTGGGGCAGGGCCTAGCTCCCCCCCACTCCCACCCCACGTGCGTTCCCTGAGCAGCGGCTCCTTTCACTCGACGGACATTGGGAAGCGCTTTTACCTAGTTAGCACCCTTATCAGTCGCAGTGGGTTTGGGGTCACTTTGGACAAGGACCTTGAGGGAAATGTTAAATGTAATTTCATTGACAGGAAATGGGACTTTGGATGCGATTAGATTTCTTGTTGGGCAGGTAGGGTGGAAGAGAAGTGCCGTTTGGAGTTTGTTTTGCAAACGCGCGGCCCACTTAACATCACTTATCAGTTCAATGAAACAGCATCTGCTTTGCAGATGTTTCCGTGTTTACCTTCTCAGGGCAAAATGGAAAAGTCACAACTTTCCCGCTGGCCCTTTTGTGCAGGTGTTCAGGACACTGTCATTCAAAAAAATAGGACACGGTCTATATTGGCTGGGTATTAAATATTTGTATGGAACAAAATAGCGCTCCCATTGAATGCATAACCATGTGTGCAGACCCCTCATGCCCACCTCCCTTCTTTTCTATGACTTTTACAATCTCCCCTTCGCCGCCTCCCCTCTCCCGCTCGCGGCCACCTCTCTCCCAGTTTTCTGTCGCTTGCCGATCTTATCGCGCCTCCTCTGATTTCATTTGACCGTTGCCAGCTAATCAGAGGCCAACATCTGGATGGTTCCCATGACAACTGGCAGGACCAAATATCCCAGGCCTTAAAAGGTGGGTTGAGGTCTCCTGATGCAATGAAAAATTCCCTGAGATTGACAGCTGTGATGGCGAGAGGAGAACAGAGGCCTGAATGGCACCGTATTGCCACTCTGTTTGCTTAAGGTATCTGTGTGTGGATGTGGGTGTGTGTGTGTTGCCTCATTTCCCCTGAGTGCGCTGCCCATCCAGTGGACCCAGTGGGAAAGGGTGGAGTGGAGGGCTGTTTGTTGTTGCGCGTATGCATGAGGGAGAAAAAGTGCAGGGTTCTAGATGGATCTATTTTCTAACCGAACCAAAGGGCTCCAGGCAGCCACAACACTAGCTAATGCTTATAAATACTTCCATACACACAATAGTGTTTTTTTTTCCAATAGTGGGAGAAAGGAAGTGCACCGAGCAGAGTGTAGACCTCTGTCGCCTCGGTGTTGTGTCACTAAAGGCATTACAGCATATCCAGCAACACATTTAACCCATTTACGATCGTAACTGCGTTAGACATGGGTAACTTCAGTGTTCTCATTCAGCATTTTCCTCGCTCGCAAAACAGATACAGGGCTTTGTGACGTTACATCCGCATATTTTATTTCATAAGGATTGTATGTGATGCACCTAGTGCTGAGCCGGTTCATCCTGAGCATGAACTACATCTGAACTCAGGATAAAATGGATTGATTTATGTTTATAGTTCACTGCCTCAATATTTTAAACTAAGTTTACAACTCTGACTTGAAATAGTTCTTGTTCATTTTTTTATAATTTGTCTGAAATAAGGATTTTATAAACATACAAACACACACAGATTTGGCTGAGGGGGTTCAGGCCATTGCAGAACAGCAGAGGGCCGGACGGTGACAACGAGAGGGAAGGTAATCCACACAGAGGGGATTGCAGATGTTGAAGAGAGCTAAAGGTACCACAGAATACCACAAGCAAATGGCAACCACGAAGAGGCAACAGCAACAGCCAAAATCCTGCAACAAGCAAGGCATGTTCTGAGAAGTCAGCGCAATAGCAAGATCAAGGTCTGGGCAATCGATGCCTATGCATTGCCAATAATCACATACCCTGCTGGGGTAATAAGTTGGCCAAAGGAGGAAATCTAGACCACTGGTGTTAAGACATGAAAGCTACTCACCATGCATGGTGGATTCCACCACAAATCCAGTATCTACAGGCTATACACTATGAGCAAAGAAGGAGGTAGAGGCCGTTGAAGATGAAACATCCAAGCTCCAAGAATTTATCAGAAACATGGCCCCAAGGGATGAAGCACTCAGTGAATGTCCCAGACAATGGAAGCTGGAAGAGAAGGAACTGAAGGAACCATCGTGGGAGGAAAACCCCTGCATGGGATGTACCACCAACAGATAGCTGATATGACCAAATCCTACCAATGGCTAGAAATGGCTGGGCTGAAGGACGGCACTGAAGCACTGGTCATGGCAGCACAGGAGCAGGCTATGAGCACCAGAGCAACAGAGGCCCAGATCTACCGTATCAGTCAAGACCACAGGTGCAAGCTAATCAAGGAGGCCCCAGAAACCACCCAGCATCTCACTGCGGGGTGTAAGATACTAGCAGGGAAGGAATACATGGAACGCCATAACCAAGTGGCTGGTATAGTGGACAGAAACATCTGCTCAGAATACCAACTGGAGACCACCAGGTCAAAATGGGAGCAACATCCCAAGGTGGTGGAGAACGACAGAGCTAAGATCCTGTGGTACTTCCAGATACAAAATGGTAACAGCCAACCAACCAGACATTGTGATCATTGATAAGCAGCAGAGGACGGCCGTTGTGGTCGATGTGGCCATCTCAAGTGATGGAAACAACAGGTAAAAAAAGCATTAGAAACTGGAGAAATACCAAGGGCTCAGGGAAGGACTAGAAAGAGCCTGGAAGGTGAAGACAACAGTGGTGACATCTTTCACAAGTTAGCGTATGGATCATGTCATTGCCTGTCATTCATTTTATTATCTTGGTCTTTGCTTAAAGTAACTGTATTTTATAAAGGTGGAATTTCCAAAGCAGTCACTCTCAATTACATCTAATAATTTGACTGGCAAGCTTCCATTTAGACTACATTCATAACTGCGGTCACTTTTAACCCTCTTATAACCATTAAGTGAGAGCAGACAGGATTTGTCAGTTTTAATTTCCCCTTTAAGCTATTATTATTAGTGGAATACCCAACAGTATTAATGAAAAAAGCCACACACAAAAAACAACAACACATTTTCTGATTATTCTACAGCTACAGAGTAAAAATAAATTCAGGTCATCTTTTTGTCATAAGTTTAAGGATGGAAGCTTGAGTCTTCAGTTATTATCCCGTCATATGAAGCAAAGCTAAAGGCAAGTATAAAGCGAGGGGAGAAGAGTAGACCTAAATTACCAGCATAGGTCCTCACAAAGCTGGATTGTCTCTGCTGCCCACCTGTGTGCACACAGACACTCAGCAGACACTGAGCTTGCTCCGACTCTCTCAAGTTTGCCCCTAAAAATTACAGTGTAATTCTTTTGTTCCTCAATCAGCGCAGCATTAAATTACGTCAAGATGGGTTAAGTTCTCTCCATGTTCCTCATTTGAAAAACACCATAATTCAGTTCAAAGTTCTCAAAAATCTGAACTTCACTCATGATTATGGGCAACTGGAAAGACCTAAACAAGGTAACACATAATTGTGGAGTAGAACAATTTAAAAAGCAGCCACGGCACCTCTGGAGGATCTGCAGAGATCCACAGCAACTATTACAAATATTACCTTTATCTATGAATGACAAAAAAAAAACGTGTTTTGTCATTTTGTAAAATGACAAATCTGAAAAAGTTTAAGCGTCATGAGTGCTATACAACTGATTTATTGGGAATTCACTGATCACTTCACCTGTTAACTACTGTCACTGCCCTTCCTCCTCCTCTTCCTCTGAGCAGTGCTTCCTGCAGTGGCCTGCCTCTCTTCCCCTAGCATTCAGTGACCAGCGTCCATTAAAGTTGGATTCCCCAGGGCAAGTGGAAACCTCATTTAGCACAGCCTGTTCAGCCAAGACGGGAAGCGCCAGACCCCAAGCGCCCTAAATGGATTAGGAACCGACCGACGGATGGGCCGCGGGACAGAGCTCCCTGGTCCCACCACAAGTCCTTAATAAACCAAAACAGAGGTGGGTAAGCTGTGAGGCAGGGTTATTAGTAGGTCTAAACAGTCATTCATTTTTTTTTTCTCTTTTAGTGACCTTGATGAGTAACATGTGGGAAAAAGCCTTGAAATAAAGTCATCTTTTATTGTTGGAGCAAAATCTCCTCCAACCTTCTCCAACAATTTCTATATAATAAGAAATATCTAAGGCCATTTTTTTTTAATAGAACTCTACTTGTTTATGCTGATTTGAGCACTTTGACTTTGAAATTGTAACCCATGACCTTCTAAATATGACGTCATATAGTGGCCTATTTCTTTTAGACCCTCTTCAAAATTGGAAAGACAAAAAAGAAAAGAGAAAAAAAATGGCCTTTCACGTAAAGCAGAACTTAAGCACTTAACTAAACTGTTTAACAGTTTTAAACAACTGTGACTCTAAATGCAACCAAGCCTGGCCGTGGACCCAGCTTAGCTTGGAACAAGGCACAGAGTTGATGAAGGTGAGTAAAGTAAAAGACAGGATGTCATTTTTTTTTTTAGTTCCACTGAGCTATAAGGATGTGGGTGTAGGGCTCTCATAGCTCAGATCAATGGATCTGAACTCCTATGAACTTTAGTGGCTATCGTATATTAGGTGTCATGATACATTAACAACTGTTTACGCCATGCACACAGAAAAAAAAAACTTATGTATTTATTTTTGTGATCACTGTTTAACTCAATAAGATAACCTGAAAATGAGTGTTTTGTAAAGTAACTACACACCAAAGAATCTGTCATAGATGACAGCATTGATGCACTTCACTGGAGTTCACAAAAATCAGACAGTTTGGCTGCTTCCTTTTGATCTACGTGCAACTGATTAAATGGGGTTTTGTGTTGCATCACTGGAGTTTCACATTGAGTAGATAAGGCTAGCAACTACATCAGAACTGATTATATTCCTGGGATTGCCATTAACGTGTTATTGAACATATTTGTTAGTTCACCATAAAATGTGACTGTACTCCAGCTGAACTGCAAGCACCTGGATTCTGGCTTCAGATTTAATAAAATACATTGCATTTTACCTACAGATCAAAGCTTTTCTGAACCACTGTACATTTTTGGCCTTTCAAGTTTAGTTTAGCTCAGATTTTTGCAGTATTAACAACAAAGGAATAGCAAAACAGCATCGTTAACAGTATTTAGTTATTAAGCGAATAAGTCAGGTTCTCGTAAACGGTTATAAGAAGGGGATATCTTCCTTGCAGTAGATCATTTTCTTGGCATCTTCATTTAGTAATAAAACCAAGGGGCTTCTCTGGACCTAAAACAAGCACCATAAGGGTTGAAAGCATTACAGCATTTCCAACTATACAGTTAAGCATTGAGGATTATAACTTCAGCAGACGGATAACTTCAGTGTTGTCATTCAAACAGATTCAGGGCCTTGTGACATTACATCCACATATTTTATATTACTAGGATTGTATGTGACAGACCCAGTGTTGAGCTGGTCGGTACTAAACAACAACTACTTCTGAACTCAGGACAAAGTGGATTAGTTCTGGCTTGAACTAGTTGTTGTTCACCATAATTTTTCTGAAATAAGGAATATATATATATAGCATTGCGATGGACTGCCGACCTGTCCAGGGTGTAGCCCACCACTCACCCATTGACAGCTGGAGATAGGCACCAGCACACCTCGCGACCCCACAAGGGTTAGAGGTATGTTAGAAAATGGATAGAGTATATATATATATATATATATATATATATATATATATATATATATATATATATATATATATATATATATATATATATATATATATATATATATATATATATGGCTTGGCCTGTGCACACAGACCCTCAGAAGACACTGAGCAAGCTCCAACTGTTTCTGCATAAAATAATCCCTAATAATGTATTAATTATAGTGTAATTAATTATAATGTAATTTTTGTGTAATAAAAGACATTCATTGTCCCTAAAGCCAAATATTTTCCAAAACACTGTAAATTTTTTGCCTTTCAATTTTAGTTTAGCTCACTTTTGTATTTACAGCATCAGAAAAGCAAAATAGTAGCAGTGACAGTTTTTAGCTGGGACCCATAGATTTAAAAGAAGTTTAATCCCTATAACCTTTAAACAGACCACATAAAATCTCAAATTACACCTACAAAGTAAAGGTTGCGTGTTTTATTTAAAATTATTTTATCTACGTTTGGAACTTAAACCGCAGATTCACCATTCACCATTGTGAAGTGTGACTGTTATCATTACGTAAATGTCTAATTATGTAAAATTAGACTTTACACGCCCCACCCTGTCAAAAAAAGTTAACAAATATTGATTTAATTTTTTAAAAGCTGAATATCCCACTCTGTGTATGTTACCCATTATCTGTTACACAGAGCCATTTATTTTGTGGTTTTGGACTGACCATTTGAAGGATCTCTGTCATAAACCGACTGGTATGTAAGCTCTCCTCCTCTCGTCCTTGTTCATTTATCTGGCTCCGTCTTGTGACACAATTTAAGACTGTTCTCTAAAGATTTACATGTCTTCTGTAAACAAGCAAAGATCGCACAACTCCCCAACACAGACCCTGACGCTGTTATCTTGCTGCTAGCTATTCTTCACATGGGACATTAATGTGTTTTATTACATGGAAAGAAATGTGGTTTGTTTTCGTCCACAGTGATTCATTTGTTATTGTTCTTAGTCATCTCTAGTCATCTTTTGCATTCATAATGAAAGCTGTTTTACACTGAAAGTGGCCTTTTTTTTCTGTGTACTGGATGTTTTCCTTTTGCTGGGCTTAAAGGCCCGAGCCAGACGTTTCAGCAAAATCACTCAGGATCACTTTGGGTATAGTTTGTCATCACAGTGAGTGCAAGCATTTATGCAAATAAACAGAATAATAACTTGATGAGATGAAAATTAAAGTTTTGGGATCATCTGGCTTCTTTTCCAATTTGACTCTCACATTTCTTTGTCAGAGTAATCTTTTTCCTTTTAACTTAGTCAATAGGCAATACAATACCAGAATGTGCGCATAGATCTGATAAGTGATTTATGCTCCTGATCACAGATATACACATATACATACATATGCTAAATGCTTCAAAATGAAGATATCAAAATGGGTTTTATATGATCAGCTACAGAGATAATATGATGCAATGTCCATTACAAAATAGAAGCTCAAACAGCCCGCGACCGCATGAAGCCGCGTCAGGCTGTTGTGGGGGTTTACTCATTGTTACCGAGCACTATTGGTCAATTTGAATAGTTTCAAAAGAACACATCATTAGACAGCAAAAAATAGCACAAGCCTTGCCAACACCAACACAGACCGGCCTGACGAGCAGTGCCGTTAGAAGCAATACCCCAGGGAGAGCTGAGGGAAGCTGTGGGTGGGGGCAAAAATGGACAGGGGAATGGGTAAATTGGATAAAATGAATAGGTAATAAAAGGAGGCGAGGAAGCCATTTACTATCAGGAGAGTTGTATAGATCCATTACAGTGTGCGTAATTAAGAGGGACAAACAGAATGTGTAGAAGGAGTATCGGAGGGTGGGAATGGAAACCACAGCCCACTGGGATCAATAAGTCTCTATTCACATCAGGCTGGACTGGAGCTGTCCAGCTGTCTGAGTACTGAGCCTTACTGTCTGCTCTAATACGTGGGACGTCAGGGAGTTGTTGAATCGCTGAGAAAAAAATTTGACGGAGATATTTAATACACCTTGCCGGCGGTTGACTGAAGGAATTGGATCCAAGACACCTGTTGAATGCGGCAAAGGGTGTTGGGATGGGGAAAGACAGGCGAAGTAGCAGAGAGAGAGATAATGTTATCAAAATGTTGAGACAAGAGCAAAGGAAAAGCAGAGCCCACGTTGAGGAGATGATGACAAGCAGAGGGAGGAGCACTGATAACCTTGCTGGCTTAAAAGCTTCCTCCGGAGCCTAATCAGGCGTCCCAATTACAAAGACGACACCACACCCCCTCCTCCTCTGTTCCAGCTCCTGATGTCCCCCTCGATAAACGGCATTATTAATTAAAAGGCCCCAATTGAATCTGTGTCTGATGGACGATGCTCAGGATGATTAGCAGTGAGGCCTGACGGAGGTTATTTCAACATGATGGAAGCTGTCGATAAAGGGAAACACGACAGGTCGACACACTGATACAATGTCATACACACAGAGGCACGGACAAACACTTAAGTGGGCGCTCTGCTCCGGTGCCGTTTCCGATTATCATCACATCAAATTGTTTGTTTGAGGAAATGAGGACGTTTCCGTATTCACGAGTCGCTTCAGATGCCTGTGCTGTGTTTTCAGATTTTTTGAGAGTAATTGTTATCAAAAACGGCATCTGATACTCTGGGAAAAGACGAGATGCAGTGATCCCTCTGAAATACAACACTAAACTGAAAACATTTACATGCAATTTTAGCCTTACAGTGATTTTTACCTGCATGCTGGGTGTTCACCGGTGTATCAATCATTTCTAAAATTTACGTCAGTCACCGAGTCACTTCTCTAATCTGTACTGCGTCCTGGCATGTTAATGTAATGGATACAGTGACAGGCAGACATATTAACACTCCGGGAACTTTTGCACATATTGTGATGTTACAACAAAAAACCTTGATGGTTAAGCAACCGATTGCCTCCAGAAGTCACGGTCTGATCAGTAATCAGTAAGCCTGTAAGAACGGGACGGTGGTTCAGTTTCCAGCAGGACATACAGCATGAACTAAAGGAATGGTTTACATCAAAGCTCATTGGTGTGTTAGAGCAGCCTAGTCAAAGTCCGGGCCTAAATCCAATAAACTCTGTGGCAGGGCGTGTGAAATGGTATGTACAGACACTCTCCATTTAAATTGGCTCCATTTAAAAAGTCAGTCTGTAGATGTACCAAAGCTGGTAGAGAGATAACCCAAAAGAATTTGAGCAGGCGGGTGCATACAAATGCATGCCACATTATTTAATTTTACTTCACACTTATTTAAAACTTTACTTCACACTTATTCAATCCTGTTTCATTTGCATTTTTTGGATTTGAGTTAAAGGAATTATATCTGATTTTATATGCTTTTAACGTAATGCATTATGAGTTAAAAGTCAATCGTTTTTTGATAATATAAATAATGACAGATTGATTGTGCGATTGAGCAAGTTCAGGCTTTATTTATTTATTTATTTTTTGTAGGAATAAGCAGCGAAATGGGGACAACCCAGGATAAAGTTTCTCTGCCAATGGCAAAACTAGTTGCTTAGCTATTGCTAAGCAGCAGCGCCTCCAGCACGTGCACGACAGGGTATTTAAACAGAACGTTATGGCAAGTGTTGACCGTTCACATTAGAAAATATCATTTACCCAAGACCTAGCCATTTATGTCAAAGAAAATAAAGAAAAGTCCCTCGATGAAGCCTTGTTTCTTCCCGAGGAGTTTGCACGAGCTTGGGATGTGTGTTTGATCTCGAGCATGTCGAAGGTTTCTCATTGGGGAAAACACAGTTGGGGGCGGGGCTTGCAGTTCAAAGTAAACTGTTCTACTCACTCAGGGTTGGAATTTGTGCAGAAGGTATAGTTCCTTTAATGGCCTCCCACTAGGTGTGTTGAAAAATCTCACCTGAGCTTGTCGGTGATTTCAGGCGGGATAGGTGCAACCTGGAGGCATGGTTTCAGTTTCCCTATCAAACTTTATACTGGTTCTAACTCAGTAAGAATCCAAGAAACAATGAAAATAAATAAATCATGTCATAAATTAATAAAAAAAGGTAGTAAGGGAGAAATCAGAAAAAAAATCTTAAGACAAGCTACATTGTCTCTGGACTAATGCTTTATGAACAGAGGTGGCCAAAGCAGAGAAAATCTGATGGAAGTTAAAAAAAATATATACAAAAGAAAAAGGCTGCATTGTAAACAGCATAACGTTGCATCTGCTACTGATAATGTTGTAAAACCATTGAGCTCTGGAGATTACCAAGAGATTACCTGTTTTTGTCTGAAACAGGTTTCAGGGGCTAACATCCAACACCCAATGGACTCGTTCTGGAATGAAAACAATAATCCAAACACGGCCACGGGACGACAGGATTCACTGATCCACATTCTACCAAATAATATCAGAGCAAGATGAATGAAGCTACAAATAATCCATTACTGTCATTCTGCATTAAATGATGCCCATAGTGAACATGTATGGGGCAGGCTTTACTTTTCTTTTGATACGATCCTAGCTAAGGCAACGTATGCTTAAAATCTGTTGCCCTGCTGCTATTTATTGGGAGAGGACTCTTCTGTTTTAGAGACAATTGGGCAAATAATGCATACATGTAAAAGAAATGGTAAACATCCTTTAGAAACCATATTACAGTACTTTTGTTTATGAATGACATACTTGTGCCACTGTGCTGCCTAGAATCTAGGGCTTTTTACACCTATATTGCATATTAAGATCCTTTACATCAACTGTTAAGGCATATTCTCACCGTCGGGCTTCACTTTGCTGAAGCTTGTAATTTGGAGGCATGCAGACATGGCTTGGCTTGGCTGGGGTGGCCCACCACCTCTGCCCCCCCCCATCCTCCAGGGAGCTGTGAGGGATCAGATAAGATAGGGTTCCCAGATCAGGGATGGATTGACAGCTGAGTGCCTGAGGAAGAGTGATGGGCTTGGGACTCAGATTGGGAGGAGCGCCCCTTATGCTGGAGAGCCCCACTGGGACCTCTGGTGCTCACGAAATATGCTGAGCATAAGGAAGCTGATGGGAGTTAAACGGCTTCGATGGCAATTTGATTTAATTATTACTAGCAGCATTCTCTATTAATCAATCCAGTTATTTATGTCATAATGTATTTTCCTCATAAATGTATCTTTTCCTAATCTTTTTGATTGTGTCCAATTTGGTCCTTCTCGTAAGCAAACGAGATCGTCAGTATTAAATAAAGATTAGAGTCTGATTGGGAAAATGGTGTTACTGATGTCTGATGATAGCATCCCTTTTCTTTTTTCTGGCTTGGAACAAGATATGTAAATGATGAGAGCTGTGGTTGTGGTTCGTTCTCACATGTGAACGTACCATGGATGCTTCCGCATGTAGGAATAGAGGTCCAAGAGTGAATGCTGTGATTTTATCTGGAGAAAGCCATTCCTTATAAACAGTGAAAATCTCCAGACAAAGCGGAGCTTTTCTAAAGAGAGGAAAATCTTCATCAGCGACATTAATTAATTCATCACATTCCTTGGATTGTTTGAGTTAACCGTTTCTTCCTTGATACAACATGTGGTTGTGTTGGGTTTGGATATATTACTTCTACTACTTAAAAGGATTTGTGTTTAAAGTTCATGGTTGTCTGTGGAGAGGGTTTTACTCTCGATTACGTCCATCTGACCACTTTATCCTTTAAAGTGTGTTCAGAATTGAATTTCAGTCCTTTGTATGTGAGAAAAACAGAGTTTTTTTTTTTTTGCTGAAATGTTATGTAAAAGACCAACTAACAGTAGCAAATTATAATGAATAAACATGGTTTTCCTTTTTTTTAATAAATCAAATTAAAAAATTGTAACATTCTTCCCTTCAGCCACCTTGCCTCAACATTTTTGGTGTTTGCAAGACTGGTCTATTTAATTTAGTTTGGGACCTTGACTAGGTGTTTTTAAACCATAAATATGCTTTGATCTAAATAATTTCACTCTAGATCAAGCTGTATGTTGGGGGTTGTTGTCCTCTTGCCATGTGTCAGCTCTGTCTCAGGTATTTTGACGCCTCTATTAGGTTGTTAGTTTTTTTTTTGTTTTTTTTTTAAGGCTTGCCCTGTATTTAGCTCCATCCATCTCACCATCAATTCTGGCCATGCCGCTGCCACAACCATGTTTTGATGACGTGCAGTGTCACTTTTTCCGCTGCAAATGGCCTTTTCTATGCAGGCCAAACATTTTAAATGTTCTTGTACAAAAAAAAGTACCTTCTTCCACATTTATGCGGTGTCACCTATGACTTGTGATAAATGGGTCAGAGCCTTATTTACCAGACAATAGATGAGACCCTGGACAGGTTGCCAGCCCATTACAGGGCAAGCACTGGAACGCAAGGAGTGAGGCAACCATGAACGCACAGACTACCACAAAAGGGCAACTTAAAGTAACCAATTTACCTAACAGGGATGACTTTTGGGCTGTGGATGGAAGCAATGACAATACTTAGGATTTGTAGTGCCACTAAAAGTACTACCCTTCATATAGAGAGAAAAACATAAGTATAATATAGATGTAGCTATTCATTTATTTTATTTTGGATACTATTTATCCCAGTTAGACTGCCACCACCAAGTGTGGAGTTTGTCCCCCCCCCCCCCCCACCCCCATTTCTGTAGGATTTTTTTTCAGGTATCCTGTCTCTCACAGTCCAGAGACATCATTGTTAGATCACCTGGAGATTTATAGTTGACGTTAAGTGTGACTGCATGCACATAGTTGTTTGTCTTGTGTGTCTCTGCGTTGCCCTGCAATGGACTTGTGACCTATGCAAGGTGTACTTCTTGCCCACCGACATCTTGAGATAGGCACCTTAAGTGCCAAGATCAGATAACACTGAAAGGATAACACTGAATGGACTCCTTTTGCATGATACTGTAGAGCTTTTTCACATTTCTTTAAATTGCAACCACAAATGTCATTGTATTTTACTGGGGGTTTATCTGATAGATTACTAGAAAATAATGCAAAATTGCGAAGTGAAACAAAGGTTATATGCAATTCTTATATGTTTTACACAAAAAAAATCTGGAAAGTGTGTTGTGCATTTGTATTTAGCCTAATTTCCTCTTATACCCCTAAATAAACTGTAAATAGTTGCATGTCCAACAATGATTTTAAATGCGCGTTTTGAAATATCGCATGAGAAAAGATTCGAATTAACTTACTAAATTTTGCACAAAAAGAGTTTTTTTTTTGTTTTTTTTTACACGCTTGAGGTGGTTTTTGACTTTTTCGAAGATGGAAACACATTTGTCAAATTAATTCTGCCACAGCAAACATTTACTTCACATCAGCTGTATTTGCTGCCGGCGTCTTCCCGGATGTTCCCATGACGCTCAATGTTTTAAAAGTTCGCTCAACATTCGCTGGAGGATAAGATGGAAACCTGACTAATGATGGGCTTCTTTCTGTTTTAACTGGATTTTTGGTTGGACTGTATTTATTTTTCTTTATTGGCACTCGTTTGAAAATTGTGATGATTTTTTAAATACACGCTCTCTACACAGTTTCTAAGGCCTTTGCACAGGGGCCACGCCCCACTGCCACTACTGCGCCCATCCACAGCTTAGGTTTATAAAGAGTCACAATAATTTGCTATACATGTTAACACTAGCACTTTAACATTAGTGTTATCACACTCAGTCCTCTCATGCTTCATTATGTGTTTGCACATAAAATATTACATGTGCTGAGCACACCCAGCAATGAGTTTGCTGTACACCACAAATTTCCTGGACTTCACCTGGCAAGCAGGAAGCCATTGTGCTATCAGTAAAATATGTATCTCTGACTTGCCAAAAATAAGTGCTAGCTCTTGCCTTGCTATTAACAAGTAAAAGGAAGTGGAACAGAGAGGAGAAGAACCTGTTGGGAACATCATACTCCACTGGTGTTTACGTTAAAGTATTGTGGCCATGCGGAACGTCATAGTGCGCTGTGGTCAAAGTTCAGCCAAACCCAATCATTGCCATGACAAGAAAAGCTAGACCCCAATAACTTGCTCAATCAAGGTTTTTGCCCACCAAAA
Source organism: Fundulus heteroclitus (assembly GCF_011125445.2). NCBI lineage: Eukaryota > Metazoa > Chordata > Actinopteri > Cyprinodontiformes > Fundulidae > Fundulus > Fundulus heteroclitus. The sequence continues at coordinate 35,064,007 of NC_046380.1, forward strand.
CCCTTGAGCGCTGTCATGGTTTCTCTATCTGCAGCAAAAAAAATAAGTGGTTTTGCATTCAGTATGCAAGACATACAATTGGACGTTTGGTGTTTCTATTGCCCCATTGGGTGTGCAAGAGCCATTAAGATCTTTTGACTATTATACAACATCTCTCTACTTATGTGCATTGGTAACATGTTTTTCTAGCAGACAGACCAAACATTTTATCATATTTACATATTATTATTAGGGCTGGGCAACGATTAAAATATTTAATCGCGATTAATCGCCCTGATTAATCGCGATTAATCGCGATTAATCGCATTGTATTTACAAACTCCAAGAATGAATTCAAAAGTAGTGTAAAGAGCACTTTTATTTTAATGTTCTGCTGCCATATGAACAAAAGTGTTGTAACATTTGTAGCACTTATTTTATACTGGATATTTTCAACCCATCTATTGAATTTAGTGCACTAGTTGATCTTTTCTTCATAAGAGAACAGCAAGCACTGCAGCCAAAATATGGCCTTTTTTGACCTGCTGTATATTAGCGAGTCCCTAAGCTTGATGTATCATGAAACTATTGACCTTTTGGGTTTTGTGGTTTTTATTTTATTATTACAATTTAATAATAATAATAATAATAATAATAATGTTATGTTCAGTGTTTTTTCGCTAATCCACCTCTTATATATTTCAATCCTTATGTAATTTTGTCTGTGTTGTGTGCACCTGCCTGTTGCTTTAATCCTATAAATTTCCCCGTCGTGGGATAACAAAAGGATTAGCTAATGTTATCTTATCTTAAATAACACTTTTTAATATATGTACTGGGTTCTTTCAAGGTCTTAATTACATGTTATGTGTGGGCTCCAGTAACATCCATCCATCCATCCATCCATCCACTGATCTACCTGGATGTTCCCTGGAGGACTGAAACGCCTCAGTCAGAGACGTCTGTCTGTGGGTCTGTCGGGGCAGTGAGAGAAGTTTCGTCTCCTCTCTCCGTTTCTGGGGCTCGACGTTTTCATGTTTTTTCACGTGCTTAGATAAATTTGTTGTGTTTCCACTTAAATGAACCGGCTTTTTACAAAACATACAGCTTGATTTCATTTACGGTATTAAAATAAAGCCGAACGGTGCTACTTCCTCTGTTCATGTTTTTTCGCTGCTGCGTTCTCTCTCAGCTGTTTGTGTATTAAGTTTGTGTGAGAGCTGAGTGCGCGGGCCAGGCTGAGCCTGCGTGCTGATTGGCTGGCGCCGCTGAGCCATGTACGAGAGGGGAGGGGGAGAGTGCTGCCGTGACAGCGCGCTGCAGTCAGCGCGCGTGCTGACTGACACTGACTGAAAGCATGATGTGAGCAACATGCGTTAATGCGCGATAAAATAAATATCGCCGTTAATAGTCTAATGAATTAACGCGAAATTAACGCGTTAACTTGCCCAGCCCTAATTATTATACTAGTATAAGTCACACTTTTTTTATAGTTTGGCCAATCCTGGGACTTATACATCAATTACAAATAGTAAATCATACTGATCAACATGAACCAAGGAGTAAACATTACTCCTTGCTGCAAGAGTGCGCTCTAGGCTTGTGAAAACCTTTTACTGCTCATGTACCACTTAAACATTTATTGAAACATTAACTTATAGACAACAGAGACAGTTTTACGACTTTGTTGATGCACGTGAGCTTTATGTTGCTCTCAAACATCTGTGTCGTACTGTTAGCTTAGCACGTAGCACATAGCACAGCTACACTCACGGTCTAATTTCAGTGTAATTTTGACAACTTTCAGCGTAATGGGAGTTACGCTGAAATGTGCTGACAAGAACTTTCCAGGTTGGTGGCTAGTTATGCTAATATACCCCATTTATCCTCACTGGTATGTTCCATGTTTTTCAGCCAATTGCGGATTCAGCTTTGTAATTGAATAAGTCACAGTTTTTAGTCTTGGATTTGTGTGAAATAAATTTCTAAATAAATGCGACTTATAGTCCAGTATGACATACATGTTTTTTTTTTCCTTTTTATGATGCATTTTTTGACGGATGCGTCTTATAGTCCAAGAAATGTGGTACGAAGAGAAGACGGGAAGTGTCCAGTCCAGCCTGAGTGGTTAATTCAGATGGCTCCTACAGGCCCAGATGAGCATTGAACCCTCTGTCTGTGTTTTCAAGGTTTTATAGAAATTCAGGAAAGATGTTCATTGTGAGGGGTTTGCATAGCCCATAAGATAGGATGGGTTATCAATACATATTTAGTCTTCTTTAAGGAAATTACATAATTCAAAATTTTAAGTATTTCTGCAAAGCAACTCTTCTTTTATTGAACCAAGTACAGACATAAACTAGACAGATAACACATGACATATTTAAACTTTTGTGATGGACTACAAATGGGAAGGGGTGAGGGGGGTGGGGGGGGGGGGGGCAGGGGGACTTTGCCACTAGGATCAGAAATGCACTCTCAAGGCTATAAAGGACTCCTCCGGGGCTTCTTGCTTAACCAGAGAAATAATGTTTCTGCAGACACAGAGTATATTATTGTCCTTAGCCTGCAGACAACCTTTCACATATTTTCCTTTTTGGTTGTTGAAGCTTTTAGACTTAATGTCTCTGCAAGTCACACATATTCAGAGATGTGCGCTCACACAAACACAGACACACACACACACACACACTAACACTCGATTATATACACACATTCATGCCCCTTATAACCGTGAAGTGACCCTTTAACCCAGCTACAGAGCACCCTTTACATTCAGTCCCGAAGACACAAATATGGTTACACATTCAAAGATCGCACCGTGTATACTTATAAAGTTGTGGATGAGCACAAACACTAAAGGCCTCTTTCCTTGTGGCACGCACATGAGCTGAAACTAACGTGGTGTTAGTTGGACAGACTAGCTGGCTCTTGGACTAATTGAGTAGAGTGTGTGGCCCCGTGTGGCCCTCGTCTGACCCCTCTGTAGCCAGGGACACCAGCGAGCCTCTGCTTTGATGCATTTGATATGGTTTAAGTGAGGAATGAAGACCTAAGCCTGTTTACATTTGAGCTGGATTAGAATTGAGGTGACAGCGGAGTATGGAGACAAAGTAACTGAAAGGGAAAGCTGGGTAAAAGAAGTAGGAACAGTAGGAAGGTTAAACTAATAAGCCGCAGGTTGTTATTGTTTAATTATGGAATCTATTTTGTGCAAGTATTTCAAATAGGGACTACCATTCTGTCTTATAGTCACAAATGCTATAATTATTCAAAGTGTAAATATAAATAAGGCATAATCTACATTTCCATTCTTTTTAAAAGCAGATACATAGCCACATAAGAAGACTTTACACCGCTCTGCGAGGTGGATATCGTATAGCATGCATTTCTTGATTTTTAAAAAAAAAGGCATATTTAACAGGAATGTGTTAAATAGATTTGTGAGCATTCATTGGCAACACAAAGAAGGATGGTGCGAACTCCTTTTGGTACAAAGACCATTTATGCAAGGTTTCTGAGCTAATAAAAATAGCTTGAGAGGGAAGTACACAGCCCGATCAACTGTTTGTGACCAAAAATGTAATTTTCACACATTATTACAAAATATCTGCTGATGTCCCTGTCAAAGGAATAACATCTGTAGGTCAGCTCAACTGCTTAGCTTCAGCAGCCAGTGTTTTATTCTCATTGTCCCTGCCAAATGAGGAAGAGACTGCTTGACTGTGGCTGCATTCAGATTGCATGTCAGTGTTTTAATCTCCCTTTCATCCACCCCTTGTGTAGCTTTACCTTGAGGTGGCTTTTTAAGGTCAAACATTGTGTTGATATGGAGAAACTAACCACAGATTAATTTAAAGACTGATTATCTGGAGAAAAATGAGACTTGCGCAACTTGCTAATATAAAGCGGGTTATTCTGGTGACATAGTTGCAGGCAGGAAGGCGCATGCCTTTGAACATCAGGGTAACAATGCTGCTCAGAGCCTAAGCAGAAATGATGTCTTTATTGTGGTGTCAGACCTTTGCCATGTGTGTTCATTTGCCACTGCGATGAATAATAGACAGAATTACAGACTTTGTAGTAAACTTGGCTTCCAGCAAAGAGCTTCTAAATCCCTCAACAGGGTGCTAGTCTGTTAGGTCTCCAAGCGACTGGTCTCAGGCAGCTTTTCCTCTGACATCCCCCTCCTTACTGGATGAATTGCATTAGAAATTTACCTTCATAAACTCAACATTAGAGCTGGAGAATATCAAGCATAATTTAATCATTGTTCAGCCACCTTTGGCTGGATTCTGGGCTACCCACTTTTGATTTTTTTCTTCTTACATATATTTATTACAATTATGGTCATGGAAAAGGATGAGGAGTTGCAAAACCGAAAACCACAGAAAAGGAAAGATTGTTAAAACTCTGATACATACCTTTTAAGGTCTAAATAACACATCTTGGTAGATACCCCATGCTTGTTCATTAAAATGGCATTACTTGAATGCTTGTTGGTGGAGTGAATTTGGCCAGTTTAGCCTCTACAACAGTCATTTAGCCTATTTAGTGTTCTGGATATCATTCCAATATGTATTAGCAAGATCGGCCATTGCACATTATTGTAATTGGGCGACTGAAAACAGCGGAAATCTGATCTCTTTCTCTGCGTCTGTTTCTCTGTGTGTCTCTTGTACTTCCTTCCAATCTTGTTCTCTCTCAATCTCTCCTTTTTCCCCCCAATAATGATTTGATGTCGCTAATGGCTTCCTAAATTTTGTAGAAAAGGTCGAACCGGCACCGTCTAGAGTTTCAGACGCTGGAGGTCTGCCAGAGAGGAGAGGAAGAGAGGAGGGGGGGGGGGAGGATTCAAAGCAGCCTATGCTGTGTTGGATATTCTAGGTATAAGGAGGTTCAGTAATGAATACGATGATCAACTGGCCGTTATCTCAAAATGGCCTTGTTTTAAAATATTAATATCTTCTGTTGCTCCGACGTCCATTTGTCACATAAAGGGAGAAATCCCCTCCGACATAAATCAAAGCTCTTGAAGGCTGAGCTGTCTCCCTTCTTAGAAATATTAATGGCCACAAAATCATCAAGGACACACTGTTCAAACACAAAGCAAAACTAACATAAATTTACTTGCTGCGTAAAAAGGAACATCTTGCAAATTTTTAAATTTAGCAAGCCTCTGACTGCAGCCAGCGATAACATTTGGCCTCAAGGTGCGTCTGGCCATCGCCGGGGCAAACCCACACGGACAGGCGGCTTCAACGCAGCCAAGTAGAATAGGTTCTTTTGTCGGGGCGCTCTACTCTTCATTCAACTCAGCCCACATGAAAGAAGTCAATGGAAGGGGGAATGACGAATGAATGTGTTTGTGCTGGTAGCTCGTATCTGCTGGAGTGTTTGCGTGTGTGCACGTGGCAGTTGCGTTTGTGTGTGTTTGTTTGTTTGTCACATGATGTCCTGTGGCATTCCCTCGCTAACCGTACAGGCGCCAGTCGAAGGTTTTGGGTGGTGGTGGGGGGATGGGGGGGGCTATGGAGCAGTGGAGAGGAGGGGGGTGTTACTCTGGCTGACTGCTGTCACATGATGGGCATATAATGAAGCCAAACTATATTCAAACTGTTGAATAACTGAGCAAATGACTCATGACCTTGCTTTGGATTGTGTAAACATGTGGCCTGAGTTCAGCTCTCTGCATAAACCAGAAGGTATACTTCTGTTGGCACTGAAACCAGGCTGAAGCTATCTGATCTCCCCAGCTTTATAGCTTTTCAACCTCTAACCTGCGCCAAGACTTTTTAGACTTACTAATATCCCTACTGTCCTTTAATGCCGTATGTAAGAGTGTGTTTGCCCTACAAACCGCGAAGGACTTGCAGATATGAAATACCAGAAGATTACATCACTATTAAATTAAAAGCCGAATATTCTAAGGGTACACATAAGCATGGGGGGGCGAAACCGACAAATACAGATGAAAGGAGCTGCTGTGACTTCGTGGGACTTTTTTATCAGTGAGGTTTAGTAATAGTGCCGTTTCTAATACTAACAATCATTAATCATCCGGCCCGTTTGTGTGGCTGGGAGTGAGAGCTGGATGGCACCGGAGGAGAATGTCTAAGACTGCATGCGACTAAAGTGGTAGTGTTTACCCTGTGCATAAGCAGTGGTTGGCCGCAGGGCTGCTGTAACTAGCCATGATGGGCCACTGTGAAATGTGCCTGACAGAGGCACCCCATTGCCCTCTCCACTCTCATTGTGTGTTTCTTCCAATGTGCCCACAGTAGTAACTGCGCTCGCGAGTCGGAGCATGCCAGAAAAGCATATGTTGACTTTTCATTGACTTTGTTTCTCCCCCATTTACTCTGATACCTCTAAGTAAAATCTAGTGGAGTTCGGCCATAAAACAGAATCCCAAGATTGCGTCATACCACATAGAACTGTATTTCATCCAAAAATGAAGAGCAATAGAATCAGCTTTATTGGCCACGATTGTGTGCACAGTCAAGGAATATAACTTTGGTCCCAGCGCTCACAACGTACAGGCATTTGCTATACAATACAAAAACAGTATGTTTCTCTTTTATTTATAGAAAAGAAAAATGGAGGTTGTGAGTTGTGACAATACAATATACCTGTGCAAATTCTCAGTTATCCGGGTCATCGCAACAGCAAATAGGCTTAAATTGAAGGCAACCAGATTTTCGCTATTTTGTATTTTGTGTTCATCGGAGAGACCACCCGGGGGTAGAAACTGTCTCCTTGGCAGCTGTTTTTTCCAAATAGTGTTGTGTAGCACTAACGGGAGGGTAAAAGTCTAAACACTTTGTGTGCAGGATGAGCGGGGTCTGCAAATATGTTAGCAGCTTTTATTTCCTGATCCTAGACCTGTACAAGACCTGGATGGGGGGAAAGTTCAATCTCGATGATTTTCTCTGCAGAACTAATTGTTCATTGGAGCGTGGACACATCCTGTTTTGTGGATTAGTTAAATCACATACAGGGGTTGGACAATGAAACTGAAACACCTCTCATTTTAGTGTGGGAGGTTTCATGGCTAAATTGGACCAGCCTGGTGGCCAATCTTCATTAATTGCACATTGAACCAATAAGAGCAGAGCGTGAAGGTCCAATTAGCAGGGTAAGAGCACAGTTTTGCTCAAAATATTGCAATGCACGCAACATCATGGGTGACATACCAGAGTTCAAAAGAGGACAAATTGTTGGTTCACGTCTTGCTGGCGCATCTGTGACCAAGACAGCAAGTCTTTGTGATGTATCAAGAGCCACGGTATCCAGGGTAACGTCAGCATACCACCAAGAAGGACGAAGCACATCCAACAGGATTAACTGTGGATGCAAGAGGAAGCTGTCTGAAAGGGATGTTCGGGTGCTAACCAGGATTGTATCCAAAAAACATAAAACCATGGCTCCCCAAATCACGGCAGAATTAAATGTGCACCTCAACTCTCCTGTTTCCACCAAAACTGTCCGTCAGGAGCTCCACTGGGTCAATATCCACGGCCGGGCGGCTATAGCCAAACCTTTGGTCACTCGTGCCAATGCCAAACGTCGGTTTCAATGGTGTAAGGAGCGCAAATCTTGGGCTGTGGACAATTTAAAACATGTATTGTTCTCTGATGGGTCCACCTTTACTGTTTTCCCCACATCCGGGAGAGTTACGGTGTGGAGAAGCCCCAAAAAAGCGTACCACCCAGACTGTTTCATGCCCAGAGTAAAGCATGGGGGTGGATCAGTGATGGTTTGGGCTGCCATATCATGGCATTCCCTTGGCCCCATACTTGTGCTAGATGGGCGCGTCACTGCCAAAGACTACCAAACCATTCTGGAGGACCATGTGCATCCAATGGTTCAAACATTGTATCCTGAAGGAGGTGCTGTGTATCAGGATGACAATGCACCAATACACACAGCAAGACTGGTGAAAGATTGGTTTGATGAAACTGAGAGTGAAGTTGAACATCTCCCATGGCCTGCACAGTCACCAGATCTAAATATTATTGAGCCACTTTGGGGTGTTTTGTTGGAGCGAGTCAGGAAACATTTTCCTCCACCAGCATCACGTCGTGACCTGGCCACTATCCTGCAAGAAGAATGGCTTAAAATCCCTCTGACCACTGTGCAGGACTTGTAGATGTCATTCCCAAGACGAATTGACGCTGTATTGGCCGCAAAAGGAGGCCCTATACCATACTAATAAATTATGGCGGTCTAAAACCAGGTGTTTCAGTTTCATTGTCCAACCCCTGTAGCTAGGAGGTGAACACAGGACAGACTGAATGTTGTCATTTTAGAAGACGACCAGCAGTGCTTGTGGAAGGTTTTCCCCTTGATTTGCCACGGGAAGTACAGTCTAAAAGATTTTCTTCTGAACATTGTCTGTGTGAGGGCTATCTCAGGTAGGAGAAAGGATGTTTCCAAGGAACCGGAAGATATCCAACGTGGACGGTGTTGTTGAGGATGGTGAGGGGAGACAGCATGGGGGGGGGGGGTTGTCTGGAAGTCCACCATCATCTCCAGAGTCTTAGACTCCAGATGGTACTAACTACAGCAGTGGAGCAGCCAATCTACCTCCTATCTGTATGCAGATTCATAACCTTCATGGATCAGACCAATGACTGGTGTCCTCCGCAAGCTTCACTTTCACAAACTGGTCCACTTAGGTGCAGTCATTTGGGTACGGGTGAAAAAGTGGAGGCTTTTCTTCAGCAGGGACAGTGAAGCATGTCAGAGATGACCATAAATGATGGATGGAGCCAAATATGGGGCGCCTGTTAAAACCTGTTAAAAGCTGTAAAAGACCCCAGGCTGGGCAGATTTTCACAGGTTCTAAGCAAATCCATGAACTACAGTGGCCTAGGCAAAGTCTAGACTCTCACCCAGGAGAATTAATTCAAAAGTATAGCAAATTCCTGATTTTATTTTTACGGCATTCTGAAAACTGCATAACTTTTTCCTTCCAATTCGCTCTCATGTTCTAATCTTTGGAGAAGCGATCTAAAAATGGATCTTAAATGAAACAGTGAAGCGGTTGAAAGCAGAGGCTCATCCAGCAGACTCGTCTCTCCACTTTTCTCCCGTGTAGCTCTTCTCCCCCTGTTCCATCTTGAGCTCTTGATCACTTCTCTTTCCCTTCTCCGTTTGCATTCCCCACAGTTTTGTCATGCTGCCAAGGAAACAAATCAGAGCGCTTCCTTTCAGCCACCGCTCTTTTCCTTTGTCTCATTCTGCCTCTCAGGAATCATACTTTGGGGGGGTGACACACCATCGTATAAGTGCTCCTCACTCTGAGCGGTCACAGGTCACATCAGGAGCGAAGGCGGCGGGGTTCTGACCCAAAAGTTAACCAGCACGTGTCCAGCTGGTGTTCATGCCATCTGAAAGGATGTTGTAAAAATACTTTCTCTTGCCTTTCAGGAAAGTGTTTCCCTCCTTTGGAAAAAAAAAAAGGCCTCGCTGTGTCAACAGCTCAATCCCACCCATTTTTCTGAGTGCTTCCCTGACTCCCTACTTTTCATCCCAGCTAATTTGATGCGTCTGTGTGTTGCAGTTATCGTACGTCAGAGCTTGTTAGTTGTACCAATAATTGAATGAAGCCGTTTGAAGCGTCGGCTTTAATTAATTTCGATGCATTGTTTTCTTTTTTTTTCCTAGATGATCTCCAGCGAACCATGGCAGCGAGGAGACGTTTTAATCAAACGAGTAAATGGAATAACTCTATCAGTCAATTTGGTCTCTCTCTGTATTTTTACATGGGTGATTAACCATGTTAGCAATTGTCGAACTGGCTGGGTGGATTAGCTGGATTTAGATGTCTGCGTGTGTTGTTTCATGTGCCTCTGTGCCAAATGAGGATGATTTGGCAGGCTAAATGTCAGTCAGAGGTACAAACACGCGGACACGTGTGGAGATGCTCTGAGCGCAGAGGCAGCTCGCCGGTGAAAGTATTGTTCTGCCCACAGAGACACTCGCGCACGCACATTTGCGGGTTCAGCTAAACTGATGGAGCTGATGCAAGCGGCCGTGACGACGAGAGGCTGGAGCCTTATCTGTCGTTAAGGCGATGGAATGATGACAAACTGTTCTTCTGGAGAATTTGAACGTGATAGTATGAAGGCAGTACCCGAAAAAAAGGGACGAAAACACTTTTTGTAGACGTGTTAGAACAAATTTACAACGCCTTGCCATGAAAATGTCCCACACCTTGTCATATTTTGTCACATTATGACTCCGAGCTGCTATGTATTTTAATGGGATTTTTATTTAATAGCCCAGGAACAAGCAAGCTTCTCATTCCAAAGAGGCATTCTAGCCTTCAATCCAACAATATACCACCTATGTAATTCTTAGGTTTAATACTATGTAAGGTATCTAATTTGTATGTATAAATATATTTAAACATCAAAAATAACTGAATTAAAATTTTTAGATTTTAGATCAAAGACAAAACATTTACGTTGTACAGGGGGTGGGGGGGGGGTATTTTGTTGAACAAACCCAGCAGAGTCCTTTTCCTTTTTGTGGTTAGTAAGAAAATGAATTGCCCACTTAACGGAATAAAGGACATCCTTTACAGTTGAAAAACATAGAAAGACTGAAAAAAAGACAGAAAAACACTGTTGTATAATGTTCACTGTAAAAGTTGTACTGAAGCGTACAGATAAACTACTATCCTCTCTACATAGTTTGTAGGAAATGGCACCTTATTTGGCTTTTATCTTTGAACAGTGGATTTATTTGATGTCCCTCTCTATAAAGGTCGGTTTTAAAGTGGTTGTCCTTTTAGCAGGTTTTCCTACCTGACCTGTGGATCTTTGCAGCTCCTCCACAGTTACCACGGGACTCTTGGCTTCTTCTATGATTATTGCTGTCCTTGCTTGCCCTGTTAGCTTAGGTGGACAAACATCTTCTGGTAGGTTTGCAGTTCTGCCACCCTCTTTCCATTGTCACATGATGGATTAAGAAGTGCTCTTTGGCCCTAATCCAATTTTAAACAACTCCATTAGGATGCTGGTTGTTGACAAATTATCTCTAAAACCCTCTCAGGTCTTCATAGAACAGCTGATTGTATACTGAGCGTAAGTAAAGACATGCGAATGTTGATCTCTGTTTACTGGTAAGGTGACTTCTGAGGGCAATTAATCACACCGGACAATCGACGTAGAAGAAGCGCTAAAAGACACACTTCAGATTTTTATGTAACAGTTTGTGTAAGTTATCTTCCACTTCATGATTATACACCGCTATGTGTTTATGCATCATATAAAATCTCGATAAAACACATTGCAGTTTGTGGTTGTGAAATTAAAAAATATGTGGGAAAAAGTTCACATGGTATGGCCGCCTTGGCAAAATCCTGTAGCTACATGCATAAAAGCTGCAAATTCAACAGCTTGATGTTGCATTCGAAGATCCGGCGGATGGTTTTCGTGTTGTGCATCTTCTCCAACATGGAGTCGGCATCGACAAACGAACGATCACGATCATGCACAAACCACAGGGACGTGAGTTTATGTGAGTGGCCTTTTTTTTTTTTTTTTTTTTTTTTTTGACTCATCGCTCTCTCACCGCTGTGTCTTTCTTTCCGACAAATATGACAGATGCATATCAAGATGTGCAGTCTGCTCGGGGGAGATAAGGACCAGTTAGGTGCCGGGGTTGCAACATCCCACCGAGCCAATGAGTGAGCACAACGTCTTTTTCATGCCGATCCTCCACAGATAGGCCTGCGAGTGCGTGCGTGCGTGAGCGAGCTCGTGCGTGTGAGATGCCCCTGATAATTTCTGTCTCCACTGGAGTTTGCACGCAAGTCCGATCCTGACACTCGTCTGAAGTTAAACAGAAGTTGAACACGAGGAGACATTTGAGGAATGGATTCCGTATCTGGACAGCGTTAAGGTTGTCAAAAGGGCCTCCGACTACAGTGGCATTGACACTTTTTAGAACCTGGTATTACGGTTGTCTGCTTTAACTTGCCAATCACATGTGTTTACTTCACACATATTACCACCAGCCATGGAGGTATATTGTGTTGTATTAAAATGGTGACTGTTTTTCAAGTATAGGTTCGCTTAAATTTAGCATAGACACGTATCTGGATGTGTTTGTGCATGCCCCGCCTATGTTTACTCACCAAGTCGGCAAAACACGAGACATAACAAACTGTCCCGCTGACGGCTAACACAACAAAAAGCCGATCTAGGAATGCCCTCATCGATGCGGCGTTTCTGCATGAGTGGCCTGGTCTGCAGAGCTGAAATGACGCCTGGCCAACTGACTCCTGGGAGGGATGTTGTCTTTCGCTTCTAGAGTTGTAGTTTGAAGCAGTGATTGTACATCCGCATGAGGAAAAACCTCATGACTTAAATACGCCGACGGTATTCGGAGTAGTTTAACCGACAACCTGCCGCTCAGTGTGGGCTAAACGAATTAGATGATCAACAACCTTGGCTCCCAACCCTCAGCATCAGCATCCAAGCTGTAAGAAGAGTGGAGTATATTACGACCTTAGATGGCCTTTTCTGATTGCAGACATCACTGACATAACTGGGATCGTGCGCCTCTTCCCAGCCTTCTAGAGAACTGCGGTTGAGAGAGTGTTTGACGAGAGGGACCCTGCAGAGGATGCTGAGGGGAGCTGAGAGGGATGTTGGAGTTTATTCGGAGGTCAGGAGAAACTGGACTCTGAATATTATCAGGGACTCCTCACACCCTCTCCGTTAACTTACTGAGCACCCGTGATCAGTTAAATAGTGCTGAACACATTTCGACTACGAGCTGTGGAAAATAATGAGCTACTGTTCGATTACGCACTTTATACACTCAGCCACCGGTACCAGGATAGATCAGCTTTTCCTTCAGATCTGCCTTATTTCTAGGTGGCATAGACTGAACAAGGTTTCAGAAACTTTCTTCAGAGATTTGGGTCTATGTCAACGAAATAGCATTACAGTGTTGCAGCAGATTTCTCGCCTGAACATCCATAATGTGAATATCCAGTTCTCCCACATCCCGAAGGTGCTCAGTTGGATTAAGAGCTTGTGACAGTGGAGGTCGTTGGAGTCTTTGTCATGTTTAAACTAACGGTTTGGTTTGGGCTTTGTGTAATCTTGCGTTATTCTGCTGACGGTAGGCATCGGGAGATGGGTACATTGTGGTCAGAAAGGTAATGAACACGGTTATCAGTGTTTCTGATTACCCTGTTTCTCACCTGGTCCAAAGGCCCCAAGAAAACATCCTTGACTCCACTGAACCACCACCACCTTTCCGAGTGGTTCATACAACACAGGAAGGATCCATGCTTGGATGTTGTTTACACCAAATAGTGACCCTGTCATGTGAATGCTGCTGCTAAAATTAAAACTCATCGGACAGACACCTTTTTTGCTATCTGTAATTGTCCAGTTTTAGGTGAGCCTGAGTGAATCTTAACCTCAGTTTGCTTTTTTAAGCTGGCAGCCGGGGAACTAAGTGTAACATTTTGCTGCTGTAGTCTATCTGCCCCTCAAGGTTTGATGTGCTGAGCATTCAGAGATGGTTTTCTGCATACCTTATCTGTAACAAGTGGTTATTTGAGCTACTGTTGCCTTTCTGCAAACCTCAAACCAGTCTGCCCATTCTCCTCTGACCTCTGACATTAACAGGACGTCACTAGAGTTGCTCACTTGATGCTTTTCCATTTTGGACCATTTTCTGTAAACCTGGGAGATTATCAGATCAACTCATCTGGTACCAACAAACGCTCTATGTTCAAAGCCACTTCAGTCTCCTTCCATCCCCATTCTGATGTCCAGCCTGAACTTCAGGACGACCTCTTCGACCCCGTTTAGAAGCCTAAATGAGTTTGAGCAATCTGATAGGCTGAATTGAATAGATGTACCTAATAAAGTGGCTGGTGGGAGTAGCATTGCATTTCAGGCTCCATCTGTTTTGCCTTCTTATCTGTTTGTGTTTTCTGTCGTCACACTAATCTGTAGATTCCTAAGAAACAGTTTGTCATTTTGGTTTATGTAGTTTGATATACAGAGAAATGACAAGAACGATTTGATTTGATTTGATTTGATTTGATAGTAAAAACAAACAACTTGCAGAAGAAGCATCAGAAATACTCAAAGATACCAAGAGGATGTAGTGAATGAATTCGGGGCAGCTTTGTCACTTAATCCATCTCTCAGGCAGCCATGGTTTGTCTATAATAGTGTGCAGAACAGCTTGGGAGTTTGAGCAGAGAACATCAGGTCTCTGTGGGCTCCCAACGTCCTGTTGCTGTCCCATTCTCTGTCTGGCCACCCCCCATTCCCCCTTCTGGGAGTGTCCGAAGCATCCATCCAGGAGTAGGCTCCTGGGTCTGTTCCTCTCACTCCTGGCGAAGGTCCAGAATGCCCATGACTCACCCATTCATGCGTATCTCCTGTTACGTTCCGGTGAAAGCGAGGGGAGAGCAGGCCATAGGCTGGGAATGCTGGGCGACATTATACGGGCGGCGAAGAAGTTGCCAGATCCAGACGCCCACTCCCCAGAGCCTTCGCAGGCATTGGTACTGTATGTTCCCCACCCCCCACCCAGAGTTTGTGTTCGGGAGCCTCAACATGAATGGGCCCATTTGTCCTCAGACGGCAGGGGAGAATTTGTCTGTTGGAGCAGGTGAGCAGGAGGTGCAGAGCAGGGCATGAATGAGACCTGAACACTACCTGTCCCCAGGTGGACATGCTGAATGCTGCCCGTCCCTGGTGAGAAGAGACTGGCCTGGTTTTCAGGGTGAATGGTAGGAGGGGGGGTGGGGGGGGGCATGTCCACGCCCTGCTTCTCACAGCTGCTTGTTAGCTGATTGCACATTTTAATCTATTGAGGAAGAATGTATGAGAATTTCCAGAACAGGTTAATTGCAACAAATACGGCGCCTTGCAAAAATGATCAGACCTGGTGAACCTTTCCACACTTTCTACCACATTATTAAGAATTAGATTCATCGTTTTTTAAAATGATTTGCAAATAGAGCTAGGAAAAGTGTGGTGGCCATTTGTATTCAGCTCCACTGAGTCAATACTTTGGAGAAATTCATTTATTGCGGTTCCAGTTCCAGGTTCATTGGGGTGGGCCACTACCAGCTTTCCAAATCTAGAAACCGAATTTGTTGTCCATTCTTATTTGCGAAATAGCTCCAACTCAGTCAGATTGTTTGGGGGCTGTCAGTAAACATCAGTCTAACAGTCAAACTTTAACTCTGCCTTTTCAACATATAAACATTCTTTGATCTAAATGTTTTGTTGGTTTATGTTTAGGATTATTGTCCTGTTGGAAGGTCAAAATCTGCCTTAGTCTGAACGCTTGTGCAGCCCCTGTCGTTTTTTTTTTTTTTTCTAGAATTATGCTGCATTTAGCTCCCTCCCTATTCCTGTTAACTTTGACTAGCTTCCCTGTTGCTGCTGAAGAAAAGCATCCCCACAGCATGATGTTTCTACCACCATGTTTCAGCATGATTGTTCAGTCTATAGTAATGTACCATGTCAGTTTTCTCCCAGACAGTGTTTTACAATCATGGTCACAAGGCCTGCTTGTGACTTGTTCCAAACTTTAAACTTGGACTTCTTCTGGCTTTGTGTCAGCTAGCCTTTCATTTTTTTCTAATTCAATGGACAGTCAAAGGTTCAGAAGCAAGATCAAGGTTGTATAGAAAGATCTCAGTTTAATTTCTTTATACTTTGAAACAAAAAGGATGTTATAATATAGAAGGCCTTACTTAATAAAATATTTACTTCTTCTTCTTAGAAGTATATATTTTTATTCTTAGATTGTACCTGCTTAAAATGCCCTCCAACACTACAGCTCATTTGTGTAAATACATCTCTAAAATTTACAGAACACACACCACCTGAAGTTGACCCAAAATAGCTGGTCTGTGTGGGCCTTACCCCCACACTTTTGACCAGTGTGAATGCCAGAGTTGCAGAGTGCATCACTAATAACTGTGAACAAATTATCCCACCTGAACTGTGGATCCCTGCGCCTCCTCCAGAGTTACTATGGGCCCTTTTGGCTCCTCCTCTGATGAAAACTCTCCTTGCCAAGCCTATTAGTGTAGGTAGACGGTCACGTTTGGGTCGTATGGTAGGTCTGGCCATACTCCCTCCATTTTCACATGGTGGACTGAAAAGTTTTCAGTGAGATTTTCGAGGACTGGGATGTTTTTTGTTTAGAAGGTAAAACTGATTAAATAATATGTGTGTACCTTGGTGCTTGCTGTTTGGTCCCTCATGTTTTCTAACAAACCTCTGAGACCTTCACAGATCAGATGGATGTATACTGAGATTAAATCACACACAGGCGGACCCTATTTACTAGCTCGCTGACTCCTTATAGCAATTGGTTGCACTGGATTTTATTTAGCAATGTCAGAATAAATGGGGCTCAATGCGTTTTTTTGTCACCAGGGAAAACTGTATCGTTTTCCCTCTCAATGGGGGTGTTAATACTTTTACATGGTAATGTGACTCTGGGCTGTGATCAGATTATGTCATGAACTAGAGAGACAGAGGGACTCAGTATGCAAGCCAGACAAACAGAAGGTATAATTAAAGAAGGTTTATTGGAGGTGTTCATGACAATGCAGGGACAGGCAGGCTTGGTGGTCAGAATAACAGTCCAAGGTCGGTACACAGTTCAGCAGACAATGCAGGCAGGGATCAGGCAAGCTCAGATAATCCAGTGGCAGAACCAGGTCGGCAAAAACGGGTAAGCAGTCGGACAGGGCAGGATAAACAGGTTCAGGATTCAGGCTGGCTCAGAAGTCAAAAAGAAGGCAACTTGGTTACGTCAACAGAACAGACAACAAGGGATGCTGGACTAAACTCACCAAGGGCTCGTTAAGACAATGATCTGACAGAGTGCAGGAGACAGAGGCAGGTATAAGTAGGGGAGTGAGCAGGTGAACTGAGAGAAACTAATTACCAGAATGGGTGGAGCTGATCAGGAGGGAAAAAGTGGCTGGAAGTAAACTGAAGCTGATTGGATGGTGACTGGTGAAGGGGAGTGACAGGCAGTTACTGAGATGTAAGACTGAATGACTGGCAGGTGAAAAACAGATAAACTGAAACAGTTTCAAGACAAACCCAAACTAAAACAGAAACTAAACCTATGACAGAACCGGTTAAATGAAGAGAATCACTAAACCAAAACAGAAACTTAAACTAGACTAATCCAGAAACCAAAAGAACCATAAAGACCAAACCCAAGCTAGAAAACCAAACTAAGACTAAACAGAACACAAGCAAATAATAAAAACCAGTGCTAATACTAAAACAGGAGAGAAAGCTAATTCATCAAATAACAAACATAAACCAAAACAAAACCCAAATCATGACAGATTAGTGTTCCTCTTTACATTGTCTTAGTTGTGAAGCTTTAGAAGCCGCTAATTTTTTCAGACTGGCTTTAGCTAGAGCAGGGGTCACCAACCTTTTTGAAACTGAGAGCTACTTCACCGGTACTGTGTCATACGAAGGGCTACCAGTACTGACCTTTGAACTAAAGAGTCAGAGCCCACCTTAACTTCATGAAACATAAACGTGTTTTAATGCCTTTAAACCTATGTAAATACAGGCATGATTCAAAAGGAAGAGCAACTGAATAAAATAGCATTTTACATGAAGCTTACTTGAGGATTTCGCAAATTGTTTTGAACAGGGTTGAGGGCACCATGTTGGTGACCCTTGAGTTAGATCATGGTTGTATGATTATTATTTGTCTGTGTGTATCTTTTACCTTTACTTTGAAGACCTTCTGATTTTTTTCTTTCTCTGTTTTTCGTGTTTTATATATTTTCACTTGGCACCTTGTGGTTCTTGACCTGTGGAGGGTGCTATAAGGTTTACTTACTAGAAGGTTGTACAGAATCTCGAACAAAACATCAGCATCACCAACACTGCAGTGCAGCTGGTGAATGCTAAGCCACACAGGCAGATAATCACAGGGGAGTACAACATTAGTAACCACAAAAACCCTTTGAGTTCATGAACAACTCATAAGTTTCTTTCAATGTTACAGCACTTTACTAGGAATCCATGAACTCTAGCAAGACGTTCTAGCTATGAATGTGTCCAATTTCCCTTTTCTTTTTTTCTTTTTTTTTTCTTCAATTTTCTGGTTCAGTGACAAAACACTGATGTGCAAATGTGCAACAGGAAAGACAGAATATTAATCTCAAGAAAGGCAAAGTCTATTGAAATCCCGACTGGTTGTGTCGCTATGTAGGAGGAGGAATTGCACAGTCTGTGGAGAACAACGTCTGATGACCCAAATGCGTTGATGAAATCTAAATCTTAGCATAATCAGCGGTGAGCTTAATTTAGCGGAAGGTGCTCTCGCTGCGCACAGGAAGGTCTTCTGTGATGACAGAATTACACTTAAACACTGTACCCCCCTCTAATCCATCTCCTTTTACTGTCCCTGTCAAACCGCTATAGTTTTAATTGGTCTTAATAGCACCACATAAGTACTTCCTGTTTGAATCTCACGTGTCTTGTTTTTTTTTTTTTTTTTCTTTGTTTCCCTTACATTTCCCAGAGGCCGTGTTCTCGGTCAAGCTTGATATGCAGCTGTGGGCAGCTCGTAACATTTAGGCGTCGATTCTGGGGTGAAGAAAAATTCAGAAAGGTGAAAAGTCCAAACAGAGATAAAATTATCAAAAAAAATAAAATAAAAAAAAGCAGCTTTTTATATATGAACTTTCGTCGTATGGCGAGATCCACCATCAGTGAGATCTGGCGGGTAAGGATGTGGTTGCTCAACAAGAGGCTAATAATCACTAATCATCTGCCTGCAGCTCCAAAATACTCCGACCGACGGCTTTTCCTGTCAGGGCTCTGCCGATCACATCATTGCTCTACACGACGCGGTTGATTAATCTTAGAAGTGCGCTGAGTTGTTCAAGCGGCAAATGTTGGTGTGTCTGCTGAGGTTTCCATGAATAGCCCAGACCAGGTGTTTTACTGAATACACACTCCTTTTTCCTGTAAAGCTCTGACACAGGGTATTTCTATGAACTACCCCTCATCCGGCAAAAGAGGAAGTTCACGTTTGGGTCTCTTGATAGCAGAGACGCTATATATCGATAACCATTAGAATTG
Source organism: Fundulus heteroclitus (assembly GCF_011125445.2). NCBI lineage: Eukaryota > Metazoa > Chordata > Actinopteri > Cyprinodontiformes > Fundulidae > Fundulus > Fundulus heteroclitus. The sequence continues at coordinate 35,083,128 of NC_046380.1, forward strand.
AAACTTTTTATAGATATGCTTCATCACGGGGCTGTTCGAGTTCTCCTCGTGGCCACGGAGTTAGAGAAGTAAAAGTCTTAATTTAGGACATCTGATGGCACAGATAGCTTCCCCAATCCTCGTTTTATCTAAAATTCTGTCCTGTCCTTCAGCTTTAATATCCTTCTATGGGTCTGAGGAAGGAGGGATGCTTTACCACCAAGGCCCAGGCAAAGGTCAAAGCATCCCCCCCTACAGCCCCCCCCCCCAAACCCTTTTTGCAACACACACTCTACGAGACCTGCATTTGAACTGTGCTGCACTTCCTTTCATCTTCTGTGTCTCCTTCTCCCTAACTCAACTTTGCGAGGGGATGTTCGGAATACCTTTTGATTCCGCTAATTCAATTTGATGGAAAAACAAATATTCCGGGGAGAGGGAGACGAGGCAAGAGTGGGAGTAGCATTGGGGGGGATGGATGGAGGAGGATGAGGAGCTCGGAGGCTCACACCGAGCCCTGAGAGGGAGCGGGCGGCGGCGGCGGCGAGAGAAGTCGGCGAGGATAAACAGGAGAGAGCGGAGGGGAGAAAGAGCAGGAGGTAGGGAGTGGGAGACGAGCTAAAACATCCAGTTCCAGGTTGAAGTCGTAAAAACCTCCCGCCGCTGTGATCTAGGTGGCCACCATGTTCACCCCACTGACGCATCGGCGATCTCTCCTCTTCATCTCTTCTTAGGAATGCCACTCTGATAGTCAAGATAAGTAACTTCCTACTTTATGTTTTTCTGTGTCACATAATTCAGGAAGAAAGTCAAGAGGGGACGCCTCCTCGCTCAGAGTAGCCATTGGTTCAGAGAGGCCCGCCGCGTAAAAAAAGCACACAAAGTCCTCGCTTTACCAAAAGTAAAGAGCCCAGACATGTGAAAGGCCAGAAAATGCAGAAACAGTGTTCAGTGTTTAAATTATGAAATAAATAAAACTCCAAGTGTGAATGTTAATGCCTTGTCTGTTTTTTTTTGTCAGTTTTTATGCCCAAAGTTAAGTATAATACAGTGCCCTGAAAAAGTGTCTACACTCCTTCGGCCCTTTTTTTTATATTTTGTTACAACCACAACCTCAAGCTTCAGTGTATTTTATCAAGTTTTTATGTAACAGACCAACACAAAGTAGTGCATAATTATTAAGCTGAAGAAAAATGATTTTTAGAGAAATTATCTAATTGCATTCACCCATCTTTACTCTAAAACCACGTAAATAAATTCCAGTGCTCTCTGTGGTCACTTTAGGAGTTTTTTATATTTATATATATATATATATATATATATATATATATATATATATATATATATATATATATATATATATATATATATATATATAAGATAAGATAAGATAGTCTTTATTGATCTCACAATGGAGAAATTCATAAAAAAAGAAAAAGATGGGATATATATACTTATATATATATATATATATATATATATATATATATATATACCATCTTTTTCAAAAAATTGTAGAGGAGCTCTGTAGAAGCTGCAGAAATCCACAGCTCAGGTGGGAGAGTCGTGAACTTCTCAAATCAGACTGGCATTGAAGAATGATAATAAGAATGCCGTTGATGGGAATGTCCAGTCTGGGGTGTGTGTGGGGGAGGGTGGGTGGGAATATACAGGAGAGACCAGAGGGGAGAAAAGAGCAGGAGGGGGCGGGGGCGGCATCATGCTGTGTTGTGGTAACGTGGGATGATTGAACACATAATTACCCATTAAAAAATTACGAAGTCTGTGGTTAGAACATGGCAAAATGGCGTATGATTAAAACGTCAAGGCGCTGTGGCAAACCTGTTTGACACATGATTGATCACATTTTCCGTCATCGATTTCTTCTTTCCATGATTTGTGCAAGTTTCAGTAAGTTACATTTAAGAGTTTTTAAGGGTAATTTTTGTCAAATTGAATTATAAAAATAACTAAAAGTAAAACATACCACTGTTCGCTTAAACTGATATTTTCTAACTTTAGCATACTAAAGTGCTGATTTCTAAAGCTTTCTTACGGTTAAGAGCTACAGGCTTCTGTTTTCAACACAAACTTTGTTAAATATACAATATCTGGATCAACACAGTCTCATATAAGGTAGGTCTTAATAATGCTTCAGGCGTCCCAAATTCTTTTGGTCAAGCATGATACTTTCGGTCTAAAATGCCATAAAATGACACAGTGTGGATTAGATGAAAACTATTTAAATGCCTCTACCTTATATGAATAAAATCAATAGGGACCAACTTGTTGTTTGTGCCAGCTTCAGGAACAGCAACAGGCTTATTGATGAAAGATGATGTCTGTGATAGACTGGCGACCTGTCCAGGGTGGACCCTGCCTCTCGCCCATTGACAGCTGGAGATAGACAATAGGGATAGACATGTTAGAAAATGGATGGATGGATAGATGTAGATGGTATATTCAAGGTAAGTGTCAGCGTTAATTTTATATGTTGTTGTTGTTGTTTGGTCTCTTTTGGTAACTTTTAGGGCGGATCGGTTGCTGAGAATTTTAATTTTAGGGTATCAGAGCAAAGATGGCTCAATGCAAGCACATGCCACAGTTTTCAAATTTTTATTTGTGAAAGGTTTTGGAAAACGCAAAACACTTTATTGTACTTTAAAATGATGTGCTAGTTTTTCATGCTCAATCATGTACATTTCCATTAAAATACATTGAGGTTTGTGGTCATAAATATGCCAACATCTGGCTGAGGAAGTCATACTTATCCCAATTACCATATTACTTTTTAAGGCCTGCAATTTACATTAAATGTAAAATGTTTTAAGACAGTAGAAACACAACTTTTCAACAAATAAAAAGGAACCAATACCACTGACATAAAAAATAAATTGCTGCAATTTTCTCATCTTTCTCCTACTTTTCTCCTAAGGAACATTTTGAAAAACCCCATATTTAATTTTGATAAGGAATTTATTCAGCTGGGAAAACAGCCAATGTAAAGAAACGATTGTTTTTCTTGCAATCACCAGAGGCAAAATTGTGGTATGCCTGTTGTCTGTACTTGATTTGTTTATTTTGTGTCTGATGAACCATTTATGTGTCAGTTTAGACATATGTGTTGGATCAATATCTTGCTAAAGTACACAACTTAGAGCCATTGTCAGTTTTCTGGTAGAGGTTACTCAATTTTTATTCAAAATCTTTCTGGTGTTTCAAAGATTTCATGATGTCAGGCAATCTAACAAGGGCCTTTGGAAGTGAAAGTATAACAGATGCTTTCACTTAAAATGTTATATTTTTAATTTTTCCCTTTGCATCAATCTTTTCTAATGCGATGCTTCCAAATGTGCATAAAAAATGCAGATGGGAACACAGCTTGTGCCACAAAACCATGCTTAGCAGTGGATATGAGGTACTTTTCCACATATTCATCCTTTGCTTTGTGCAACACCCACTTTTAGCTGAATTTTAGTCTCATTTAATTGTTCCACACAAGTCCAGTTGAAGTCCCGGTAAAGTTTAGCAAACTACATATTTACATTTTTGATGACAGGACAGGAAAAGCTTTTGTTTGGCCTCACTCTAAAACAGACGGTGGGCATGTATGTTTAATGGTCGTTATGGAGACTTAGTCAACCCAGGATGTTACTCTTTGCTGAATTTAACAAACGGAAAGCTTTGGAGATTGTTTTTACCTCCTTTTCCGTCTTGCTTTCTGTGCATAGTGGTGAGATTAATAGGAATCCTCGTTCAGGCTAGCGACCACCGGAGCCAAAACAATACGGGCATCTATCTCATGTCATATTTATACTCCATGCAGGGAAATAAATTCATAGACGATTTATTAGAAGTTCTGAGAAATTTTGGCTAAATTTAAGATTTCAAAAACGGTTCAGTTACATTTCTTTGAAAGGGATTGTTAACATGGGTTTTATTTTAACTCACTGAATAGCAGTGGGGGCCCATGCACGTCATAGCTAGGCCTTCAGTGATGTCCTTCTGTGTCAGACTTGAATAAATTATTCTCATTATAACGTCATTTACGACACTATGGCTGGAAAAATCATATATGGAAGCACACTTATATACTACTGGGCGTCGCACCACCTTAACCGTCTACAACTCAGGCTATTTTCTGGAGCAAATCAAAAAAATATATATAAACCTGTAACAGCGACTAAAACTACTTACTGTGCGTGGTATTGACAAAACTTTGAAACCTTGAAAATAAAAGTAAACTATTGCTGTCATTTGTTCTTGAGAAGAGGTCTGCATGTGACAGTGACACAATGAAACAAATCTTTTTGAGTGCTTCCACTGCAGTCACACAGCTACACTAATGCACCACGTTGTTTTCAAGCGCTCATCAAAACAGCTGTCCCCCAAAGCACTTATTTAGACACATAATCCATCTTTCTCTATGTCCACAAGAAGACTTCAGTGATTTGGTTGTCTACTTTATCTGCATGTTTTAGTTCCAATAAAACCTTTTCTATGGACATGGACGGCAACGCTGAAAGCTACATTCGCCCAGCCGTGCTGCTGCAGTGTGTTTTAATTCGCTAGAAGGCCAAGAATGACTACTCGACAGAAGCAGTGGACACAGTAACTGTCACAGCCAAAAAAAAAGCTCTGTTGAAATCTTATACAGTAAGTCTGAAAGTGCTGGGGATCGAGAAGGGAAAAAAACAGTAATTCTTCATGGTCTTGAAAGCGTTTAATTAATTATGAATCAGTCAAATAATGTCCAGAATGTTGCTGTGGAGTTGCTGATAGTGTGTGTGAAGGTTGCCTCGTGCTCCGCCCTGGCCTCTTTGAGTAATTACACCACCTGAAATGCTTTGTTTTTTTCATCGATCTGACTGAATCCACTCTTCTATTGCTCTACATTTTCTATGTTTCCATCCAATTCTCATGTGAATTTTTTTAAAAATTTCGCAAAAAAGACAAAAAAGTGAGTTATGCTGGTTTCGAGCAAATTAACCCGGCTACGCAAAGCATAATTTCGTCAGAGGTTGACGTTACGCACCGACGTTGTAAACAGGAAGTAGAGTTTGCAAGCTAGCATGGAACCACACCTCTGCAAAAAAATGGAGTGAGACTTTCATGAATCTATTGCTGTTCTGATTGTTCAGTGACGTCAACAAGAGTTAGCGATGTCCATGCTGTCCAGAGAACGTGGAGAAAGAAATGCAATTCTATGCATCTCGTAACTTGCATAGAAAGCCGGAGACGGTGTAAACAGCTGATCAGTCATATGAGGTAAACGTTCACTACGTCAGAACTCTTTTGCAAAAGCCATAAACCACACGAGACTCCATCTTGTACCGCTCCGGCTTCAACCGTCTGCGTCTGAACCAAAAACACTTTGGGCCAATTGAAAGTGGGACATACCCTTGCGATGAAAGCAATGCTGAGCCCTCATCAGAACCAGCATAACATGGCGGTGCAGGAGGAGGCACGTGTAGCTGCTGCTATCACATCTGTTTTGTAAGAATGCACCATTTCATATTTGAAAGAAGAACAGCAAGATGTGCCTTCACCAGTTTACCATCTTGGGGTTTCTCATAGCACCTGCTGCTTACGTTTGGATTAAATACCGTCATCAGTCGCCCTCCATTTATGAGATCCAGCTTCTCTGGAATGGTCACTTTATTGTACTTTTCAAGTACAGTATATCTGCAACCAAATGAACATTTTCCTCTCCTTCAGCGATCGCGGTCCATTTGATTTTTCTGTTAAAAGGTCCCTGGGTGAGGGTTGGTTTATCTGCATAGCACTGCCTCCTGTTAGGCCCTCGTCACAGGATGCGTACACAACAAGTTCAACACGAGGCCTTCCAGCTGGCCTTACTGTCGCTGGCTCGTGATCTGATTGGTTACCTGTCGACTATTTGTGCTCTTCACCTACAGAGCACACTGTTGATTCCCACTGTGCAGATTTCACACAGCCTGGCAGTGAAACCCAGGTGAATTCTGTTCGGATTCAAACCTTAACCCTGAAATGAACTTTTATTTGAATCATTATCATGGTTTCTGTCTCGCTGGCAATGACAGCCCACCACTACTGCATAGATGTAGTCAAATTAAAGGTTGGATTTCTCTTTCTTTTGAGCGTAATGTTTGCTACTGACATACAAGATGAAATCATTTTAAGGCTTTTTTTTTTTTTCTTTCAGAAAGACCGATAAATTTGTCCGCATTTGTATGTGCACTTGCACGTCCATGTGTGATGTGGGAGTCTCTGGTGTTTCAGACCGCTGTATTATTTTTGGGAAGGCTGCTCCTTCCCTCTGGAGGGCCTCCTTGAAGAGTGCTTGCTCTCTGGGAGCCCGGCCAAAGCCCAGCCGAGCTCAACCCCGTCGGCTGCGGCAGCGGACAGCACACTGCGAGTTGTGGCCTGTTGCTCACAGAGCCGCGCTACACACAGACGGCTAGACTGCTCGCTGGCGGTCGGTCGTTGCATTTTCACTGGTGTTCAGCCAGTGGATCAAGAGGATCCCTCCTCTCTCAGACGGTCTGATGCAGTCCTGCGTACTGTCAGGGTTTCTGAAGTGGACAGCTGTGTTCTACGCAGCATTTTTTGCGTACTCTGCATAACAAAAACAGCACCTATAAAAATCCCTAGACAAATGTTTTTTTTTTTTTATTATTATTACGATTTAAACAGCCCAGACCTCTGGAAAACCCCAGCAGATGTCAACAGGGCGGAGGGTTCAGGAAGGGGTAGCTGTCCGCTTTTAGCTTAGACTGTTTAATCGGACGGTCTGCGCTGTGGGCGTGTGAGGGCATGCTGAACTCAGCGATGATGACCTAAAATTGGCCCTAATCGAGTAGACTCATTAGTCGCTTGGCGGTGTTCAAAGTTTCTTCATCCCCCTTCGGTTTACTGTAATCGTCCAAATGGGACGTAGAGAGGGAGGGAGGGAGGGAGCCAGCGACATAGAAAGCAGGAGAGCAAAAGACAAACAGAAAACATGGGAGTGTAGACAAAGAGAGCCAGAGAGAGAGAGAAAGAGAGAGAGAGAGAGAGAGAGAGAAAGAGAGAGAGCACCAAAAAGTAAACAAAGAGAAAGAAATAGGGGGAGAAACAAAGTCAACGCCTGCTTCCTGGCTGCCTCAGCTGCGAGCACATCTGTGTGTGAAGGGTCTGAGCAGACCCCCACGTGTTTGCTCAGGTCGCCTGATTGCCTTTCCTTCCTCTTCGCTCTCTCACTAAAGACCCGCTGTCCTTCCTCTCACTCCAGTCACCACGGCCAAAAGCGAGAGAGAGAGAGAGAGAGAGAGGGGCTACTCTGACAGACGCTGGGAGTGTGAAAAATACTGCTCTCATGACTCAGTGGTTCTCACACGCAAAATTCGCACAGAATGCGCCAGGATTGGGACTTTTGGTAAGCGGGCGACGTCGCATACATGTCATTATTGCCTTAAACGAAGAGCGTGAATCCGCGGCTGCGTGTGCGTAAGCATGAGGCTATGTGCATATGCATGACTGTGTGTGACTCTGGAGCCCTTCGCTGGAGCCTGCTGTCTGGGCACAATGGTCCAGCCTGGGGCCTTAGCTCCACAAAGAGGCCTTCTCTTAACAACCAGCCATCACAGATAGAGGAGGAGCCTGACCAAAGCATTACCACGGTTTAGGGATCAGAGAGCTTCTCTTGATGCATCTGATACCGCTTATGATTTTAATGACCAAGTACTCTTGGCGAAGGGAAACTTCAGGGTAATGGCTGCGTGTACGGCCCCGTACAGACATTTTACAATAACGCGTGTGTGTGTGTGTGTGTGTGTGTGTTCGAAAAGGCGAAACGTGGACACAGAATCATTAGGAGAGATCAGGCAGTGCAAATTTATACTTTTTCATGCTTTGCCACATTATTACCACAAGCTTTGATGCACTGTATCAGGTAAAGTAGTACAAACTGTGAAGTTGACACATTAATAATTTGAGCAGTGTTGGTTGCGTTTGTGAATGGACTTAATTCACATAGCTTTTCCAGTTCTACCCACCACTCAAAGCACTTTACACTACAGCCACATTCACCCAGTGGCACTCACTGATGCACAGATCGCAGAACTCGGAGTAAAGTCCCTTGCGGAGGAATTTAACCCCCAACCTTTACAATGCAAGATGACTACTCTCCATAGTGGGCCACCAACATTCTTTACTGTGATACTCCTAAAGAAAATCCAGTGCAAACAAGCGTGATATGGAAACAGACTTTATCTGCGGCTCCTATAAACTCATTGTGAATCTGGATGTTTTGTGAAGAACTCAGAGGGTTGTTAGAGAACATGAGTGAACAAACAACATCATGAAGACCAAAGGAAAGGGCAGACAGGTCAGGGTAAAATGTGTGCCGCGGGGTTCTATTACGAAACAACATCCCAACCTTTGAACATGTTACAGAGCACTGTTCAATCTATCACCTGAAACTGGGAAGACTGAAACCTGTCGAGAGACCCGTCGTAACTCAGCAGGACCTGCAGCGATCTGCAGCTCAGATGGGGGAATCTGTCAGCGTAGCATGGACTCCACAAAATTGACCTTTGTTGAAAAGTGGCGAAGAGAACTCCATTGTTAAAACTAAACCAAAAGACATCCTGTTCGCAGTTTGCCATAAACCACGTCGGCGAGACGGCGAGCGTGTGGTGAAGAAGGGGTTTCGGTCATACGAGATCAAAACAGAACTTTTTTTGTGAAAAGTAACTACCAATGGTGGCAGCCACACCATGCTGTGGGGATGCTTCTCTTTTGCAGGGACTGGGAAGCTGGTCAGAGTTGATGGGAAGATGGATGGATCTTAATACAGTCAAATTCTGGAAGAGAACCTGTTGGAGGCTAGAAAAGGGATGAGAGTGGTTTGGAGGGAACATTTTCCAGCAGGACAACGATCCTTAACACACTGCCAGAGCTACACCGAATTGTTTAGATATAAGAATATGCATGTGAGAGAGAGGCCCTGTTATGGTCAAGACCTAAAGCCAATTGTAGAAAAAAAAAAAAAACCTAGGAATTGTTGTTCATAGATGCTCTCCATCCAATGTGACTGAGCCTGAGCTGTTTTGCAAAGAATAGACATACATTTGAACTCTCTGGATGTGTAAAACTTGTACAGTCAAGCCCCGACAGTATGTTGGGCAGTGGCGCAAAATACAGATACCCTCCACAGTTATCACTTTTTTTTTTCATTGTAATAACTCTTGAAATTCATTCATCATTAACCTTTAAGTTAAAAAATATACACTACTTTGTTTTGCTTTTTCACACACATTCCCACTAAATAGCTTCCAAGGGGTGTGAATACTTCTGCAAAGCAGCGCTGAAAAATCACCGTTGTTAGCAAGAGAACAGATGCTGTTTGGCTAAACTTTTTTTTTTTTTTTTGTTTCTTGTTATTTGCTTCTGTATGCACTCTGCTTTGTAAAACACCTGGGTGCAGTAAGAATTATGGAGACAGATGTTACTTAAGTATTAAACTTTATTTTCTCTTCTTTGTGAGATGGAAAAAAATGATAAAAACGTACAGCTCAGGGACTTTTATCCATCCAAGACAGGTCAGTGTTTTTCTTTACGTAATAACCATGTAATTAAAATCATACGTTTCCATGTATGTCCTGTGAAAGTTTAAAGAGTGAAAATAAATTATCGTAGCAATAATTATAACATCAAATATAACAACATTAATAGCAATTAAGCATCTATAAACACTCTATTTACTGTGTTGTTGTTTTTTTTGTTTTTTTTTCCATAAAACAGTCATGAAAAAACAGGTGAGCGTTGTGGTGCACAATCCAGCATCGGAGGAGAGCACTGGTTCGCTGGTGCCTCGCAGCGGTTTTGCCCGTAAGAGAAGCTTCCAGCACCGAGGGGTTCGTCTGGGCGTCGGGCGGCAGTTCTGGACAGCAGTGCGGCGATGGACGGGGGTGCGCGTGCCTCGGAGTACGACGATACGATCATGAGGTGAGAAACAGCAATTCTTTTCAGGCCCTCTCTGGAGTCTCCCGTTACAGGGTCATGGAGAGGTGGGTACCAAAGTGACTTAGTAAAAATAAGCAAAAAAAAAAGAATGACAAGCTTCTCCATTCACTCTGCTCCCGCCAGCCCCCGCTCACCCAGAGAGGGGGGCGGGGGGACGGGGGGGGACGGACAAACCCCCCTCATTACGTTAGCTCTTCACAGAGTCTGCAAAAGTCCACGACGTTCCCTCAGCGAGGCCGTGGCGTGACGCGACCCTCTCGGTTATTCAGTCTGACTGAAGGTCGCTCCCGCTCGGACCAACCACCGTACAGGACACAGGTCTGCCGTTTTAGTGTTCCTGTGGTTCCTGTGTCCTACAGGGGCCTTCAGTGAGGCTCAGCCCAGACCGGCGACCGATTGGAGTGGTGCGGGTGGCCAAACGACGGGTGAATGGGCGTGGGAGTGGGCAGCATGTGTCCCGAGTGGCTGAAGGGGGGGAGGTGACCCATGTGGGCCATGTGGCTGGTGAGGCCGGGCCCGGCGCCAAAGGGCGAGGCCTTGTCCTGCATGCACTTGGAGAGCTCGTCAAAGCCGTCCCCCGCCCGCTTGTTCCTCTTGGACTTGCTGGACATCTTGCGGTTGCGCGTCTGGATGCCTTCCTTCTTCATGGTCAAGGGTCTGTTGACCTGTTGAGAGCGGCACATTAGTTCAAGGCACGCCGGAACAAAAGCTGCTCTGACGGCGTGAATGCTGCATTATTGCGGTGCAAGGTTGTTTTGCTGTTAACTTGAGCTGAAAATGTCAAGCGGAATCTCTCCCCGGGTTTTTTTCGCTGCCAATTATCATGTACATGCGTTTCTGTCATGGCGGTTGCCTTTTATGAATCGCGCCAGTGTAAAATAAACCCCATGAATAGGGAGCAGCTGTTTTGCATATCCACACTGCTGCATTCGGAGGCCAGTCAGGGGCGGGTTTTTTTTTTTTTTTTTTTTTTTTTTTTTTTAGCTTTTGTCTAATTGTCTGAACCAAACAGGACCTTCCCGGTCAATATGAATTCATGGGGATGAGGACAGGCCGGGTGTGAAAGGAGCAGCCTCAGACAAATCCTCATCAGTGTAACCGACGCCGTTACACTGAATGACAGTCCCACCCGGCAGCCTCTCCGGGGAGTAACGCCCCCCATTGAAACAACGATGGATTAATAAAAAGAGACGACCGGTGTGGGTTCTGCACGACAGGGCGAGCAGGCTCTGCTTGCGCTCCTGAATCGATACACGCTGTCCGCCCACCGGTTAAGCACCACCTTCACCCCAAAACGCCACACTTGGAAGGAGGTGTGTGTGTGTGTGTTTCTTTGTGTGTGTCTTCACTTACGTTGTGTAATTTAAAGTAGAGGCCACAGGCATTACACACCGGGTCTCCGTTCCCGTTGCGCCTCCACAGGGTGGTGGTGGTTGTCTGGCAGTTTGCACAGCAGGTGCCTGCACGTCTAGCGGCGGACTGAAAGAAAGCAGGAAAAAGTAAACGTAAGCGTTCTAAATAAGGTTCCATTATCACGGTATGAACAGGTCATGATGGACACAACACCCCTGGGCAAACGTTTCGTCAGGTAGACGTAGAAAGGACAACCGCGTCTGTTCTCTGAAACATTGGTTCCTACCTGCAAAATAAGGGTGAACCTGTGACCCCAACTTCTAGCGGAGTGTACAAGTGTTATTAGTGAGACATTTAAACATTGCTAATGCATTATTAACATATTTTATTTATCTATTTCATTGTACTGTTTTTATTCCATTTACTTTAAGCTCTGAAGAGGACCACAAGACCCCCATATATATTGGTTTGTTATCCCAAATGAGGTCCCGAGGACCCCAATTTTAGAAACTTCTTGTCCACAAAAAAATAAAAAAATAACATAAATACAAATAAATAAAAGCTGAAAATGGGACAGAAAGTTACACATCTAATGACGTCTAAGTATAGTGGGAGTCTAACCAGACTAACTTTCCAGACCTTTGTGTACGCTGATTTGGTAGGGAGCGATTGTGAGAACAGAATTCTAGATTTTTCGAGATACGGTTTTGGTTGAAATAAAATCAAGAATAAGCCAACCTTGACTGACAAGGAAAAGAGAACCATGGGTGTTCAGTGTTTGGAGGGAACACACCGCAGACAACTGTAGAGTCTCTCCTATATGAACACTGCATCGATTAAGACAAATAAGCTGAATTATTGCTAATATTATCATTACTGCAGACAAAACAGCAAAGTTCTGGTTCCCCTTCACACCATCATTTTGTCACCTTAAATAAACCATGTCATACTGAAGAACCAATTAAGCCATGAAACGTTGCATGTTTTTTTTTTTTTTTTCATATAGAGCAATGTATGTATAAAACTAATTGAAATGTTTGTTTGCATTTTTAAAACTGTATTACATCCTGTCCATTTATTCGGTTTCGGATCCCCTGGTTTGGGTCAACGGTTGCTGATCATTTCACAAACTGCCCTATTTCGTGTTGTTTTGATCGTTTGCACCAACTTTTCCCGCTGTCACGTGACCTCAATAAATATTCCTTCAGTCTCCAGAAGTTCTGATTGTTTTGTTGAGAAGTCATTATTCATAAGAGTCAGCAGCGCCAAACAGGATAAGAATCACTTTTGGTGATAGTGATATTACATGCTGTAATGTACGGTAATATGTATTAATAATAACAACGATGATATGTGATTAGATTAACATTTGTGAAATCGTAAAATATTTAGGAGTGTACATCTTTATAATTCATTAAATGTTGCAGAGAGAAATTAACTTATATGCATTGGTTAGGAAGTGGTTACAGCTAATAGAAGTTGGGCGGGAGGAAATGGCATTGCAGTTACGCAACTGTGAAACAAAACAAAATGCATACATATATGTATGTGTGTGTGTGTGTGTGTGTGTGTGTGTGTGTGTGTGTGTGTGTGTGTGTGTGTGTGTGTGTGTGTGTGTGTGTGTGTGTGTGTGTGTGTGTTTCTAATTTGCTCCACAGTTGTCTATCCGTTCTTCTGCATATCCCAATATTTCCAATTTTTCGCTGCCGGTAATTTGTGCATTGCATTACATATCCGGTTATTACCAGTTTGCCGCGGAGGACCTGGTTCGGACCCAGCGCGGGCCCTGATCCAGGAAAAGCTGCGCTACAGGTTGTGTAAGCGGAGCCGGTGTCCTCTCCGACAATGCGCTCCCGCATCCATTGCGGATCAATTCTCTACGCATAATGAGAAGCATTAAGCGAACACGCACGAACCCCTCCGGTTCTTTCCTCTCTTCTTTTTTTTTTATTCATTTATTTTTTTGGCACACCGCATCCAGGTTTTTCCGTTTTAATTGATTTCAGGTGAGTTGGCGGAACACTAACAGTCCGACTCGCTTTTTTATCCCACGAAACATATTTTTGGAAATAAAAATAAATAAATAAATAAATAAAAAAACAACAACCGCGCATTAACATTTTACCTCTGTCCGCAGAGAATGACAAACAGGGGGAGGACCATAAATCCATTTATTTTCCAATGGCCGCCCCTCACGGCCCGTCTCTTCACACATAAGCGGCTCCTTCAGTGTTGTGATAATCTCTTTTACAGTATATGTCAGCCGCGGCCGCAGAGAATGCTGCGCGCCGGGTGAAGGCGGAAACAGCCGGGAGCCTGACTTCCTTATCTGGGCCGGCCAGATATCCGGATAGGAAACAACTGGATGCCCCTTTGAACACAACTCTGAAAAACACTTGAGCTGAAAATGCAAAGCACTGCACAGCCACATGGGCAGTGGAAAATGCGGGCTAATGGAGCTTTCATGGAGAAGGAACAGCTTGGAGGTGATGTTGTTGTGTGGGGAGGGGTAGAGCCAATCAGAGATCGTCTAATAGCGAGACTAATTAGCAGCTGATTTTTATGAGAACATATCGACCTGGACAGCAACCTTTGCAATAATTTAAGGTAGCAAAACAGGCCTTATAGTTGTTATTATCTATAGCAATGGTGTTAGTGCTATTTATGGTCTTTTATTTATTTATTTATTTATTTATTTATTTAGTGTTTTAAAGCGGAACCAAATCTTGGAAGATTAATTCAGTCATAAAAAAAAGTAACACCAAACTGTTGATTTACGCCTCTTTCGTATATAGTCCATTTTTGATGTTTTTTGGGTGCGAAATGGCACCGTGTTCCCGCAGAACGCTTCATGTGGATCATGGATCTTTCCCAGCAAGACCATATTCTCTGTACCCCACAAATTCAATTAGTCTACTTATAGTCTACTGTCAGGAACATGACAAAGTAATACAATATGTAATTGAGTCCACCTACAGGAGGACAGTTAGGAGACCAGGGGTTTCTAACCTGTCATATTTCATTAGTCTGTTGACCCAAACAGGAATCAGAACCAAAACAAACGGAACAGGGGCATAATGCAAACTTTACAGACAATAACATACAATTAAATCCAAATAAGCATGAGATTTGAGCATTTTATGACCGTTTAGCGCCATAGATCATAAACGGACTCAACTACGGTAAAAGAAAACGAGTCATATGGTTTAAGTACATGGACTTGAAACTGTTTATCTACACGTGGGACACAGGGATGGCTGATGAAGGAGCAAATAGGATGACAAGCTGGTCCAACACAGACCTGAGCCAGACAGACACTTCATCTCCGAGGAGTCTGAGCATCCTCCTTGCCTTCCATTGACTCCATCGTGGTGTTAACTAAAGCGGCCTGGGCATCGGTATCAGTAACAGTATCAGAAGTACCAGCAATTACGATAGCAGGAACAATGGCAATAGTAGCGGTATTGTAACAGGCCATGAAGGCGGATCGTCAGGGGGTGAGAGGGACAAACAATTCCAGGAAGATCATAGGGAAAATATAACTTTCCTGGAATTGTGCTGCCGGCATCTGCTTTGTGCTCATATTTGGGTCGCCGGCTCTCGGAGCAAAAGCTTCAGGGGGACGAGAAAGAGCCGAAAAACTCACCAGTCTCCGCTTGGGCTTGATGAGCGGACGGTTCTGGCCGTTCATCTTGTGGTACAGTCCGCAGGCGTTGCACAGGTAGTGGCCGGTGCCGTCCCGCCGCCACAGGGGAGTGGACGTGGCGCCGCAGTTCACGCACTCTCGGCCCTCTGCATATAGTTCAGGAGGGAGAGAGGGGAAGAAATTTTATATAATTAAAAAGTTCACCTTCTGTTGGAGGGGATACGCGTGCGGCAGCTGCCCGGCGTTAATCGGGCGAGCGTCCCACGCCCGGTGACCCCAGATGGCACTGTAATATGAAGAGAAAATCGGCCTGGCGTTTGGGGACAATGTCCGCATCAGTGTGCAGGTGTAGCGAAGTGCGAGTGGCTGTCACAGACACAAACGCCTCCGTGTAAACCGATCCAGACGGGGGGGGGGGGGGGGGGGGCGAGAGCATGTCCAGAGGTGTCCGACAAGAAGAATGAGCCACGCCATCAAATTAGGACTATATTATTCATCAGCTCAGTGGGCACCCATGAGAGGAAGCGTTATCGTGGGCTGGAGGTATTAAATGTGGCGGACAGTGTTGCAGGGTTTTGATGAAAGGCTTGCATGCCACTTGGCTGCTAATAATGACTTTCATCGGGGTTTCAAACCAGAAATGCTCATTCTTTGAGGGTATAAAATCAGCTTTTTTTTTAATCTCCTATCCATGCCCTCGTCTCTCCCATACAGGTTTGACTTCAAACAGCCCATTGCTAAACCGACAATTCACTTCAAGAATCCCCGTTTCTCCCCAGAGCACCGACTCATTATTCCTCTTATAAAGCCTGCGACACCCAAAGTCCCACCCTTGGCTCTACAATGGAATCTGACCTGAGTACAAAGCTGGGCTCTCCTTTTGAAATGCATCTTTTTTAGGCCTCCTTTCTCCTTCCTCTTAAGTGTTTCGCAAGTCCAGCAACCACAATGAAAATGCCTCATTAAAAGTGCAAATATTCATCAACAATGACTTATACGTTCTGTTTTATGCAACACTTTGTGTCGAAATAAGAAAAGAACATTGGAAGGGGGGCGAAGACCGAGCGCAAGAAAAGTCAGACGGGGGAAGAGTTCTTGGTTTGAGGGCAGGTCCACAGGAAGCCACAGGACTGCAAGGTGTACGTGCTGACAGCTGAAATGTCATTGTGGCATTTTGTACAACAGTCAATCACCATTACGGACACCGGGCAGAGCCTTTTGACAGATAAGAGGTCTTTTTTTTAATGCCGTACAGCAGATACGTTTGTGTTACTGACTCAGGCACAGGCTGGCCAGTTTTGTTTTAAATGTCACCGTATAACATTTATCCTGCCACAACAGCTCATGTTCACTCCAATTATGGGACGGCCAGCATTTTCCCCGGTGTAGTTTGGAGAGATGACAGCGCCGATAATTACTGCATCGGGAACAATTTGTTAAAAGCAGAGCCACACTGATCAGGCTTTTTTTTCTGGCCAATACAGATTTCCAGTTTGTTTAGGTTTTTTTTTATAAGTCTGACTGGCCGATTCTGATGTTGAGTGATTCCTTTTTTTTTTTTTTTTTTTTTCAAGAAAACAATAGATAAAACATGTCCTGCAGGTTCTTTGATAGACATACTGGTGTTGGATTCCCTAAATATTAGGAAGTTGCAAGGTTTTATATATATATATATATATATATATATATATATATATATATATATATATATATATATATATATATATATATATATATATATATATATACACACACACACACATATGTATATACACATATATATATATGGTGATATGGAGATATATATATATATATGTGTCATTGTGGTATATATATATATATATATATATATATATATATATATATATGATATGTTTAGACCAAAAATCATGGGAGTTCTTAACTTTATGCAAAGAAAACCCCATCAAACTTACGTTATTTGACCTGTTGATCACCGATTTGAGCCGATCAAAAGAAAATCGGTCAGTTATATTCTCTGGCTGATTAAATTATGCAAAGCGCATGCTGTTGGTCTATGTATTTATATACTGAAAATGGTGGTGGTTCCTAGTTTTGATGCATGTAATGAATACGTTTTAGTTTTTTTGTTTTTAATCAGCAATTTCTTTACTTAACCTGCCAAACGCCGATCAGGGCCAGTCAACAGAAAATGTATTGATTTTCATCTCTTGTCAATTGATTGATAAAAAGTGGTTTGCAGGATCATACTGTTGATTGATGTCTTTAGGGACCAAAAAATAAAGGGATCTGTTAGCTGTGCTACAGAGTTTCACGTGTTATTTGGCAGGGAGTGGAAACCTGTCAGTTTTCCCCAACAGTGTGTGTTTTGATGAATTTTTTTTAAGAATTTGATTTCTTGCTTTACCTCTATAAGGGAACCTGTGGCACATTGTGTCTTTTACATGTTACAGTCCTTCAAAGAAACAAACAGGAATCTGTCTAAATAGGAATCAAGCAGCCCAGACTGCAAAACAAAACCTGTCTTGCAGTATAGAGATTTCTCAGTGCATTTCTATTTTGATGCCTATAATGATTAGGGGAATAAAATGATTTTTCAGTATTTGACCTAACAGCTGGAGAAAAGCTGGCCAGTTCTGCTCTCCTCCTTGACCGCCTGGCCTATAACTAGTTAACAGCCCGCTTATGTTTTTTTTTTTCTGTCTACTAATTCAAAGAAAAACAATTGAAACAATGTGGGGAAATTACTGACTCATTACAAGATGTTTCTTTTTCTATCATTATTTTTCACTTGGCTGCCTGTTAGTGGAGAGCACAAAGTTGTACTAATCCCCTAAATGCTCCAAAATATGTAAGCAAAAAAAAAAGTATCTTTATTATAAATCCCATCAGACTTCTTTTCTTTCTTTCTTTCTTTTTTTTTTATAGACAAAAAAAGCAGCGCTGATTATTACTCAATGCGTTTTCATCTACACAGAGAAGCGGCTCCACTGTGGACTCATTGGGCCAAGGCCATGCTTAAAAACACAAACAGCAGGACTCTGTCGCCTGGGCTTTGTTAGGACTGTGGAGAGCGGAGGGTGGGGGGGGGGGGGGGGGGGTGGAGGTCGTGATTTGTTCACTTGGAGGTATACAGGATATGGCAGGAGCCAGGGCGTCGTGACTGCTTTATTTTCGAAGTGCAGTAAAGGCCACATTTAAAAGCAAAAGGGGAAAAAAAAGTAAGAAAAAAAACTGTCTTTCGCACCTTAGAGAAAAAGAAGAAGGCGGTTTGTGGTAAATGGGTGACTTTAAAAAAAAAACCCGGATGAGTCGCTTCAAAGCGTCATGGGTTTCGTCTAATAATTGCACAATTATATTTTCCATCGAAAACACCAGGCGATGTTCACCAATAATCGATTAGTTCAAAAACGACAGCGTGTCCAACTTCTTCTATTTTTATCTCACGTCGCAGCGATTGGATTGAAGGCTTTCATCCTGAAGTGGATTGCTGCTTGGAGTGAGTGACCCCCCCGTTAAAGTGGCAAAGAGGGAGACGGGACAAAAGATAAGAGATGTAGGAGAGGAAAGTCAGCTCAGAAATGAGCAGCAAACTAAAGTAAAAAAAAAAAAAAAAAAAAAAGAGAGAGAGAGAGATTTTACGTCCAAGTTTGAGCTCAGACAAAATATGCAAATACCCTCAAGCCAATGCATACACAATTATATCCGCATGTTTGACAACAGCAACAACGCTGAGATTATTATTGTGCCAAATAAAACATGTATGCGCTGATAACTGGGCAAACTATAAAAGGCTCCCCGGCTGAATAGCAATCGCTTTTTATTATCATTATTTTATTATTATTATTGTTTTTAGATTAATGATCCGATAACGATGCGGAGGAACGAAAACACGAGAGACTCACCTGAGCTCGACCTGGCTTTGCTTTTGCATTTCGGCGTAAAGCTGGAGGAGGACCCGCCGAGCAGGCTGCCGGGGTGGAAGAGGCTGCCGCTGTATTCGTGGGGCGTGGGGAGGGAGTAGGCCGGGTAGGTCGGGATGGGGTGATGCGTGGCCGCCGCCTGGCCGTTCATGGAGGCCAGGCCGCCGCGGAGCGGGCTGCAGCTCTCCATCTTCATGCCGTCCGTCAACGGCACCTGGTACTTGATCGAGTCCTTCTCGTCCATCCTGGCGGAGGTGGAGGTCGGCGAGGTGGGGCCCGGGTCGGGGGACACGTCTTTCGGCGGGGTCGGGGGGAAGCTGTAGAGGTGCGGGCTGGAGTGGGACGCCGGGGTGAGCGAGGACACGGAGGCCGTGCCGGCGCTGCTGCTGCACGGGTAGCCGGAGCCGGCGTGGTGGAGGCCCGGTTTGCTAAAGTGGCTGACCGCCCATGCGTTGTGGTGGTGCGCGGCGGACAGGGCGGCTTTCCCGGGGTCCAGCCAGGGGATGCCGGGACTGTGGATGAGGTGTGGCCGGCAAACCTGGTTCCCAGTGAGGCGAGCTAAAACACAGAACATTTTAATTCATTCATTGCAATACAACCGCTTTGTTTTATTTCACAACGTTAAGAGCCGACAGTCTTGCCTTAAGTTAGAAAAGTAAAAAATAATAATAATAAACAAATAAAAAAAAGACCTTACCAGTTAAATTCTCGAAATGACTCAAATCCGACATTTAGTGCCAGACGTAAATAAAACGTTCGACTTGGTTTTTTTAATTGTAAATCTAATTGTTATCTAATTACGCAGAACTTGCTGTTCTAAAATGACAGCAGCCCCGTTGTTATTAAAAGAATAAAGTCCCGCTGATCGCAGATAAAAGAAGCTCCAGGTCTGTGCGGCAGGCTTGCTATCTTTTCCATCCGCAGCAGCTCTCGGACTAAAGATTGTTATTAGTAAATTTGCGGTTTTTATTTTATATCCGGGAAGTGCCTCTCTCTCTCTCTCTCTCTGCCCCAACACGGAGGGGTTAAGTGACATACTTCCCTTTCCTCTCGCTGTCATTTGCTAGAAATCCCTTTTATGTTGGGTGAACTGGCCCAGAATTTTAAGGAGGAGTTGTTTTCTGGATTTTTTTAAAATGTTGTTTTCGAATTAATTTTAAACTAATCGTTACTTTTTTTTTCAGTATAACCATTATCTATATATTTTTGTTGTACATATAGCGAGTAAACATAAACTATACCCTTCTTACAATTCTCAATATAATACACTTAATACACAACTACTTGCCATGTCATTTCTTATTCAGTGTCATAATAATAAACCCGAGCGCATCCTCACCGTGGGCCTGACTGTATGTGACCCTCGCCCGGGAGTTGGTGTAGTAAGGATTCCCTTGAGAGTCCAAGTGGTTCAGAAACATGTCAACCTCGTCCTGGGGCAGCAAAGGCGCCATCGGCTCCATGTAGTTGTGGCTCAGACTGTGGTGGTGGGAGTCCGGGTGCTGACCGTTCAGCACTGCGTGATGGTGCGCCATCCACCGAGACTGGTCCGCCGCTGCCACCTCCATGGCTCGGTTCTCGTCTCCTCCGAACAAGTCTCCCGCTCGCTCTGTGGTAATTCGGTCCTCTTTACGGTATAGTCCTCCAGCTGTTTGTTTACTTTAGCAATAAAATCCTCCAACGGCACAGCGTCCCTCTCTTCTCCTCAGAGATACCTGCAAGGAGATGGGAGCAAAGAGTTAACTATATCACCTTCGCATCCCTCCTGCCGCGCAAACAAGGAGCATCCTTCGCGTTGCGTCTGCCGACATATGGGACAAACTTTGCAGCGGGTCCTTTGCGGCTGCGGGAAATTAAGTAAGGGACCGAGCACAGTTTCTAAAAAAAAACAAAAAAACAAAAAAAAAAACACTCCCCGTCTCTGCAGAAAGAACGCAAGAACAAGTTCTCCCCCTGGTCGGGATAGCTACCTGTTGCAGTTTTGATCAGCTGACGGGACCCACACACACATGCGCGCGCGATCGCACACCCACACATATGCACAAACACGCACACACACACATACGCGCGCACAAAACGCAGCCTGGATGTGTTAAACCTCCTGATCCGTGCAGTGTTCGGGCTCATTAATGAGATGTGGCGCAGACTGATGCGGCTGGCGCCAGTAAATTCCCATATCAAGCCAGGACGGGGTGGAGCGTCGCTCTGCGCCAATCACGGAGCGCGTTGCCACAATTGGCCCGCTGCGTACTCGCTCTCTTCTCCTTGCTTTTAAATTTCTCCCCCCCCCCCCCCCCCCCACCCCTTCTCAAAAAGAAAAAAAAAACAAAAACAAACGACTTATCAATCAGCAGCCCACTTTATGTTTTCTCTCTCTCTCCTCTCTCTCGCTCTCTCTCTCTCTCTCTCTCTCTCTCTCTCTCACACACACACACACACACACACACACACACGCGCGCGCGCGGTGAACATCTTTATAACCAACCAGCTTAAAAACAGACGCCAACGAGGCAGTCCAATTTGCTCAGTGTTAAATATGATTTGAAGTTTGTATTTAATTCCCTTTTACCTGCGCACGAAGCCATCGAGAGAATAATCTTAGAGAGCTGTTATTATTCTTCAACTGTGCCTAAAATTCGCATCCAGCCGCCAAACGAAGCTACTGACTGGGCGTGTTGCAGCCCTGTAATAACAATGGTAATTAAGCGCCGTTCTTCGTATACAGCTGTTGTGTAAATAAACAGCGACTGCAGCACCTCTAGAACCAACAGGGGAGGAGTGGATTTATGGGGCCCAGAAATTTACCCCTCGTGCATTGTTTGGGGAGCCGCCTAATTGTCTTTGATTAGGAGCGGGACATTCCTCTTGTGACAACAAGGACCGGCCAGTCAGACCCACTCTGCGTGCGCGTCAACGCAAGGCGCCGCGAGGCCGCGGGATGGGCGCGAGGCCTCACCTTTCGTCGTGACTCCAAAACTCGCGACCAATTGAACTAATATGGCGAGTAAGGTCTAACCTAGATAATGGCGGGTTTCTGCGCGTTTATGGAACTTCGTTGTATAAACCATTTAAGCGCAATGTGCGTTTGGAGAGTGCGGTTCCGTGCGCCCTGCTGTGGTTGACACGTAAAAACTAAAGGTCGCCCGTGGAGTCGTTACTTTCCACCACACAGACGTCTTGGTCTGAAGTCAGAGAGTTAGTGAGTGAGTGAGTGGATTGACGTGCGACTTCAGATACCGGTCGACATGTTAACAGTTATAGGAGTCCCTTCATTCAAAGACGACACGGCGCAGGTCATTAGAGCGACCATCATACCCTGGTCTGCTGCATGAGTGTGACTGAGTGCGTGTGTGTCAGTCAGCAGTCATTAAATCACTGGCATGTTGCCAGGGGCTGATGGGTTTGGCCCCTTTGAGCTTGTCAACTCTTAAAATCAACAAATTAGTGTGCCTGCGTGCAGCAGCAGCAACAGCAGAAAGATCACGCTGTAAAAAAAAAAAAAGATTTTTGCTGGGTACTAAATATTAACTATTAGACTTCTAAAAATTCTACTCTGGATTAAGTTTCTAAATGTAATAGTCAATAATACTTGACTTCTCACGTTAAATACTTTTTGTAAGTTTGATGACTTTAAAATGACTTTACCTGGAAGGAACCCACACACCCGGACAGGGACTGATTTAGAAGAACGAGAGCCCTGTGCTAGTCAGTTTTGGTGCCCTGCCCAAACTCGTTTATCTTAGGCATACAAACAACATTGGATTGACACACAACCGCAAGGATTTCAGGCCATGTCCAGTTAAAAATAGAGCTTTTACAATACGTCGTCTGTACTTGTCTTTGGTCATTTGGGTTGTTCCGTATCCAGCTTTTCCAGATCAGAGCTGGTGCCGTCTGGATGTTTTGAATCCGCCCAGTGGACCTTTAGCAGTCACAGGACATTTGTGCTCATATTTGATGTGTCGTTTCCTTCTGCTAGACCATTCTTTGACATTCAGCCTGGTACTTACCCAAAAAAATCACCCCTGATTATATATTTTAAACTGTTTAATTATTCGGTCACGCTTATCGCATATCGCGTTTAATTTGTGCTCCTTCACAGACTTCTTTATAAATTTGGCTTAATATTTACAGCAACAAAAAAAACAGTTTTTCATATTTGAAAACTCCTTCCTCTTGCTTGTATAATCCAACGCCATGATGATGTAAAATATGGTGAAATGGCAGCCCTCGGACTCCAAAATGGTTTGTCTACGTCCTATGAAATGCTGGTGGAGGGACGAAAAGTCAACATGCCAGAATAAAACGGGGGTATCTTATGGAGGAGATCTCTGTGTTGGAGCAAGAATTGAAGTCAGTACCTGACTAGCAAGCTGCGGCTAGTTCGGTGTTGTCGCTGAAGGTACAGCTTGCTAACAAACTGAGCTGGAGTAGCTGCTGCTGCCGGGGCTTCTCACAGTTATAAAACTTAACCACTAACCAATTCTTACTAGGCGTTTGTTTTTACGATGGGAAACAAGCCGGATTAGCAAAAATTATTTGAATGATTACTAAGAATTGAACAAAGTTTGTTTAGCTTAGTGAGTCCACCACAAAATTTATGGGGAATTTGACTCCATATTTGAGTGTTGTTGGGTTGTTGTTGTTTTTTGTTTACCAAAGAAAAATCTGTCTAGTTAAAATGTTAGAACATTTTACCATCAAATTTATGAGGTAAATCCAACAGTCAGTTTCATTTGTGGACTACAGTAGCTTGCATTCCAGAGTGGGGGGGGGGGGGGGAAACAAGGGCAGAATTTGGCAGGTGGGCCTTAGAGCATTCTTACCCTGCTATATTCTGGCCTGTAACAGAATGTATTTCATATATGATCAGTCATCGGTAAAGCATTACTTACAGGAATTTAATGAAGCCGAGTAATCACTGAACCTCACATGGGGATCTAATGGCTCCTTCTGTGTGAGCCTGGTTCCTGAGTGGCTGCTGACGCTGTTGATCTTGTGGTTTCACAGTGAAAGGACACTTTATATCCACACTGTAAGGTGTCACTAAGCCAAGTGCTCTGCAGCCTGCGTTGCCTGGGCCGCGTTAAAACGCTGCAGGCGCAGGCTCCAGAGAGCTGCTGCGCCGTGCCCATTGTTGTTTGTATGTTTGCCAAATGGATTACTCAGCAGGATTTAGCCCTCTGTAATTTATACCTTCATTAATCCCATTTGTATCTGCGCTTGAACAAAAGATGGGAGAGTGTGACGGAGGTGAGGGTGTGGAGGAGGAGAGTGGGGGGGGGGGGATGCTGTTGCTTTCTGCCTCCCTCAAGGACGCGGTATTACTGTCTCAGCCAAGGATGCTACCCCGTCCTACACCGGAGGACACGTCCTCTTCATAACGCCTCCTGCACAACAGCGGCGAGAGCAGTCTGCAGCTGCATCGCCGTGCAGCCGCAGCGGCTTATGAACAACAAGATTATCATTCCGATCCATGCCGTTATTAAATGGGATTGGCTTTATCTACCTGTTTGTTCCCATCGGGCATGGTCATCCATCATTATCCGGAGCGGAGGTGTGTGACTGCAGTGCCCCGCTCTGTATGGTGCTTGGAGATGTGTGTGTGTGTGTGTGTGTGTGTGTGTGTCTTTATGTGAAGAGCCACAGTGGGGCTTGTGAAGATAAGCAGAGCCAGAGAGAAGAAAATGACACAAACCAGCTGAAGCATTATTGTCTCCTTTACTCACAGCTAATTAGATTGAGCCAGGGCACTGGGGAGGGCTTTATAGACACAAGCACCCAGACACAAGACCATAAAACTGTTGTGAGAGGGGCCTGGATGCTGCTAGAAGGGCACCACTCACTCCTTATTTAAGAATGAGCAAAAAATAATAACATTTCAGAGAAAGGACAGGGTGCGGGCGTCACAGAAATGGGTTTATGCATCTCACTGTAGCGTAACAAAGTTCTGGGTCATTTTTTTTTTTTTTTTTGCAAGGCTCCTTTTGAGCAAACAACACAGCTCTGAAGGTGTTAACACAGGATCATTGTAATCAAAGCATTTTGTTGTACTAAATCACTCATGAAATGCCTCCAGGTGGCTTTCAAAATGAGTGGCTAAAATGTTTTTTTTTTTTTTTGTTCTATCATGACACTGCTTTTTTAGTCTGTATATGAAAAACACTACAACATTGTATTTAAGCATGCCTACTGTGATCTGTTATGATTAAAATTAGAATGTGCATCGATGCCCCCCCCCCTCCACACACACACACACACACACACACACACACACACACACACACACACACACACACACCCTTTGTGGCGCCATTGCATGTTGCTTGAATAACACACAAATCAGACAGCAGGTATTTTCAAGGGCTATAAAAAGGTGTCAGCCTTTGTGTGCGTGCGTGCGTGCGTGCGTGCGTGCGTGCAGCTCCTTGCTCCATGCATGCCCAGAGACCCCCTAGCCCGCCCCCGCCTCGGCTCCACCATTGTGCGGGTGTGATTGCTCTGTCTGCTGATGAAAGGGGATCGCCGCAGTCATTATGTGTTTCAAATGCGTGACAATTGAATACTTTTGTCGTCGCTAATACAATGCTGATGACACGCTAACTGGACCATTTCGCGATCGAGGGGTTTTATTCCAGGAGCCGAGCACCTTTTTTTTTTTTTTCCTCCCGCAGGCGACGCGGGGCGAGCCGCATTAAAGCCCCGTTATATTGGATGTACGGGAATACAGCGAAACCTATTAGAAAAGCGCGCACTCCTGCAAGGTGCGTCACCCTTGTTGCGAGTAGACGAAGTAGTAAGACTATTTTTTTTATTTCGAATGCATTTTTTTTATTTTTAATCAAATTTATTGCTTACATACACTTGCAACACCGAATTGGATAGTGAACTAAAATGCAGCCTCTTCCTCCCCTTTATTGTCACAACGAGTTCGATCTTAATTTAGTCGTCATTAAGTCTCAGAATAATTATCACAATAAGTCGTGAGGGTAAATATATTTTAAACGAAACAAAAACAAAACAAAATACATGCAACCTGCCTGCCTATTGCGGCTCATGCAATTACCAACAATTATTTGCTCGGTGTTTTGTCCCTTTATACAAATTCCTTTCGTGTAAATAAACTTCAGCTATAATCAGTAAAATTATGTATCCCTTTAAATAATTTCACAAAGCAGCTTTTAAAAGATATATCTTACCTGTTCCACTTTGCTATATTACGATAAGCGCGCGTCTGCCGTTTGGAGTCACAGCGAGTCCAGTGAGAGCGGGTCCATCTGACTCACTGCGCAGCGTCTCCAAAAATAACAAGGCATAGTTGCAAAAGTGTCCACACCTGTCCCGTTTGTTCAGGAAATTTAATCAGGCAATGTTCTCCGAAATAGGCTGGTGGGCTGTAAGATCCCCCGGCAGAGAGCAGTGCTTAGCCCGCTGCGCTCAGACTCTCCCTCCTGTCTGCACTGTGCACAGCTCACTGTCTATGAGCTCAAAACTTGTGTGGCTGCATGAGAGAGAGGCTGCGGGCACACAACCCGACGTAATGGCACGTCAGCCAGCGGCTTGTCTTCCGGGTCCCAGTTAAACAGAGAATCTGGCAGGGGGTGGTCAGGCTCTACCTGATCCCAGGAGGTGATCCAGCAGAGTCACATCCTTACGCAGGGAAAGGTAAAACAAGTCCTTTTGGTTTACACGCGCCTTGGTTATCATCTCTCGCTTTAGATGAAGGCGTATAAAGTGACCTGTAAACAGTAACCTTGTTTAAAGAACACCCCTACTATGAGCTTACAAACTGTGAGTTGTAATAATAATAATAATAATAGAAAAAGAAACTGTGCAACGACTTGCGTCCATTTTATTTCAGCAGGTTTAATCAGATGTGTCATTATTTTTAATCCTGTCTAATCCTTTTGTCTCCGCAGTTAAAAAGAAGCAAAAAACAAAACAAAACAAACAAAAAAAAAAAAACATAGAGTCAGTTGTGGTTAAATCTTAAAATGTTACTGAAATAGTGGTAAACATTCAAAATCGTTTTCACTGATAACCAAAGGCAAGAGGCACAGCTTGCTAGGTGACTCTCAGCTGGATGAAGGTGGATCCAAACTTACATTCTACCTCAATCCTAGAAATATCATTAACCAGAAATAAGTCTTATAACAGTTCTTAGTAAGATATATAGTCTTAGTAAGTTAATATAGTCATTTATAATAAAACATTCCAGTCTTACCAATCTTTGCTGGACGGCAAATATGATGAATGAAAATAACAGTTCACTGAGCCAACATCTTTAGTTCAATATCAATGAAAATGTTAGATTTGCTGGTTTTGATTTGACCAGTTATTTAATCTTCAATGAATAGGCTACACTTGATTTAGGTCATTTTGAGAACTCTTTTCTACCATTCACTAAAATTCATTTTTATAGTGTGTGAATATCCTGTCACTTATGGAGGCCTGTTTACAATCAAACTTTAAAATGACCTCAACCCACAGGAAACTGTGAAGCTGCTTTACAAAAGCCATAACAGCAACCATTGCGCAACCAATTACACAATTATCCTGCACACCTTCTAAAATAATTCTTATCACAGCCAAATAGTTGCTTTTGAAATGAATGTGCCAACGTACTTTTGCATAGATGCAATGGTTTATAGGTTTTTAAGATAGATGCTGCATGTGTACACTGTAAAAAGGAATTTAGGAGGATATTAAATATAAACCAGGGAGATTTATTAAGATTTCATTCACTCTTGTTAATTTGCAATTGGCCGTGAATATTTTTAATAATTCATAAAAAAAAAAAGCAAAGAACATTAGCTCATTCGATTTCGTAAAAAACGAAAATCCAGAGAAAGTTTTTGATTGAAGTTTAAGATGTTGATCCAGTCGACCGTTATCCTCATTGGTTGTGTGCAGTGTGCAGTAGAGAACTGTAAGACTGATATGTTTGGGTTGTATTAAGAACAAAAAATAACCTTAACTGTGCTTGAGACAATGTCAACAATTTCTGTTTGTAACCAGTTTGAGCTTTAGCTAAATGGTAAGGTGAACTATATAGCTAGCTTAGCTTCCGAGGTACTCATTGTCAATGAAAGGCACATTGTGGTTACAGTTAATTTGTTTCATTAAAATATATATATATATATTTTAAAAACTGTCCTAACCATAAACCAATTCCTGTTTTATGTTTCTTTTAACCATGGCAGGATAACGAGGAAAGCTATCATTTTGAATTGAGCTGAATCATTAGTCCCTTTTAAGATGTTGACTTACACGCTTTCTACCTAGAAATAATTCAAATCCGTGTAAGTAAACAATCTACGCGTTATCACACCCGTTTTAAATGTTAGATGCTAACCGTTTGTTTTATCAGTGTATAGTTGATTTGATGGTCACCCAAAGTGGGAGAACTCTGTGACAGCTCCCTGCGCCCTAATTAACCTCTCTGAGATTTGGCTCCTTGCGACTCTCAGCCTGCTTTCCCCCACCATACCCTCTCCGCCCACTTTGTTAAATGTGTTAAAGGAGAAAACACACTTTAATCCCTCCCTCTTACCCCCGTTTTTTTTTTTTTTTTTTTTTTGTGCATTATGCGCCCCACGCAGCAGCAGCAGCAGCAAAGCAGCAGCAAACTTTACAAAACATGCAAAGCCCCTAAAATCTGCTGCACGCGACCTGGGCTCGTGCGGGGCGCCGCAGCCGGGCAGGTGCAAGAGGCGCGAGGACCTCTGCTACTCGGGCCTCGTGCTCCCCAGAGTGCATGCACACAAAAAGGAGGAAAAAATAGAGCTAAAAGAAAAAGAAAGGGTAAGAAGAGTGGAGTCTGTCTGAATCTCCGTGGAACGTTTGAATCCAGTGGAGCAAAGACGTTTGTTTCGTCTAACACAGAGAATCACAATCACACAATCTACTTAACTTTTGAAAGTTACAATTAAAGATGTGGGGTTTTGAGTGTCATTTGGTGGCCAGGGGAGAACAGTCTGGTTTATTTGTTTATTATTTTTTTTAATCCAAGAGGAATCTAATTATCCCGGAAGGCACCGTTTCAGGTCAGGGTTTCTGTCTCAAATATTAACACCTTAATTAGAATCTTACCAGATTAAAAGTATCACTGCGGGCTCTTTGTGATCTGACTTTTAGGCAGCAAATATCAATGACGTTTTAACTAAGACTAAATCTAAAATAAAGGATTTATATAACACCTTTTTTATGTGGGCAATATACACATTTTTATTATAATTATTATATTTTAAGGATTCATTTTTGAGTTGTCTCTTCTTGCTCTTGTTTTGTTCTTGCGCAGTCTCCTGATTTGTTATATTATATGCACACCGCATTATAAATGCCGGGGCCCTTCTCCTTCTGATTATTACCAGGGGTAATATTTCATCGGCACCGCGCAATCTTTGTTCTCCGTGAAGATAATAAATGGCCTAATCGTTATCAGCAAACTGCTGGGGGTGTCAGCGCCGACCGAGGCTGGAAGCAGGGTCCAAAGTGCTGCTGAATAAATTGGTGTTCCTTATCTCTCCCTCCCAGATTATCGCCGCCTTTTCAAACTCGCACAACAAATACATTCAATGCATCTAATGCATCATTTGGTGGAAGGGGGGAGATGCCGCAGGTTGATACAGACAGACAGGCGTATAGGGGAAGAGACATATTTACACGTTTTTTTTTTTTTTTTTTTGTTTTTTTTTTTTGTTTTTTTTACACCAGTAGGCTCTATTTGGCCTTACACGGGGAGCTTATTGGTCAGACGTTTTGGCACATCAATACAATATATGCATCACTACAATATGAAGCCTATCTGTCTGATTGATCTTAGGTTAGATGAAGACCTTTGATTTTTTTTTTAGGTCAGATTTTGATATGCATGTTTTAATGTTTGACAAAATATTTTGTAGCTTTTAATTTGACCTGTAATGATTTATAGACTTTTCATTTATCTAACGGGGGGAACAACAACAACAAACAACGCGATAAGGCCTAATTTCCTAGTTGATTCACTCCCTAATAAATACAATTAATTATGATAGCACCACTTTCACCTCCACAACAGAACCAAGGCGTTATTAACAAGCACTATTAGTTGTTTTTTTTTCCAGTCCAGCTATCCGAAGCGCAAACTGACCAGTTTTTTTCCTTCTTCTTTGTTTCTCTTTCAGACAGGTGTTATCGTTTTTAACAAACTGCAGTGGCATTTTGTTGAACGGTAGCCAATTTCAGCTGCCATGTAAATCATATCAGAGATTTTAAAAAGTATAATTAATGTCAGCCGAGTTTTCTTTCTTTTCTTTTTTTTTTTGAAGGAATAATGACAAAAAGCGTGCACCCCGTTCCCCTTTGCGCGTTGCGGACCTTTTCTATGCTATACAGATTTGTTTTTTATTTTATTTTTTTTAAAGTGGAAAATAATGAAAAATAATTTTCAGTGTTATAAAATGTGACGCAAGCGTATATGAGCGACACTTCTCGAAAAAACTGAATAAAATATTTTCCAATAGACACACGCGCTTCTCTTTTAATACCGCCGCATCTCCAGCGGCCCCGGTGCTCTGATGGTTTCCTAGACAACCCAGATAACGGGCCAGCGGTTTTCCATATCGGTCCCGGAGTCTATTATAGCTCGGGATTAGCTCTCTTTCCGAAAAGGTCATGCGCAAAGTCACCAAACCTGCTCTTTTCCTCCGCCATATGCCCCCCCCCCCCCCCCCCCCCCCCCCCCCCCCCCGCATAAGCATGCGTGTGTCATTTTCATTTCATGCCATTAGACTAATAGCGCTGCACCTTTTCCCGGCGCTTATAAAAAGTAACACGTAGAAATGAGCCAGCTCCTCCAGAACTGGCGGCGGCAGGAATCTTCAGGGCTGAAGCTGCCAAGCCTCACGCTGCAGGAGTAAAGAAATGTGCTGTTATACAGCGCCCCCTGGCGAAAAGGAAAAGTACTGCAGCAGTGCGAGTCTACTCCTCGGTCAGCTGTCAGCCAGGACCCGTCACCCTACAGGGCTTCTTTGTTTAGCTGTTTAGCTCTGCTGAGTGACAAATAGAAAGTAATTTAGTTATTTCTAGGAATCATGATTATGCTCGCGAAGGGTTAGTCCTATTATTCCTAATATACCCCAGCGTGGGTCTCAAGTTCTCAGGGGTTTTAGTCAAGTTACAGTAGCTTTAAAATTTTTTCAAGCCACCGATTTTTTTTGTTGTCTTTGTTGGGACTTAATGTAGTAGGTCAACACAAAGTGGTGCATAATCCTGGCGTGCACGGAACATGATTCCTTGTTTTCCAAGTAATTTGAAAATAAGATTCTGGAAAGTTCGTCAAGTATTTGAACCGTCATTTTTTTATATAACAGTTGTAGGTCTTTGGGAGGTACAAATGCTCATTCATTTCAAGTAGCTCAAGCTAAGTCAGATTGGATGGAGAGCATTCCAAAAAGGCTCAAGTTTCAAGTCTTCTCAAAGATTCTGAATTGGATTTAGGCCTTGATCGTGTCTTGGCCTCTCTAACACATCATAAAAAGCTTTGCTCCAATCCATTAAATTGTTGCTCTGGTTGTACATTTGGGTTTGTTGTCCAGGTGAAAGGTGAAGTCTCTGCCACTGTCTCAAGTCTTCCTCCAATTTTCTTTTTTCCAGCGTCACCAACTATTGAGCTCCATCGATCTTTTCTTCAGTTCTGACCAGCTCTGCAGAAATAAGCTGCCACAATCAGATTTCACCATGGAGGTTAGTGCAGCTTTAATTTTCTTCCACACATGCATTTTGCCTCTTAATCAAAAACATTGATCATGTGGCAAGAGCACCGTCTTCGAGATGTTTGCTCTACCTCCTACATGGATTGTCGCCCAATGCAAACAGAGCTTAGGACAACAGCAGCGTTTTTCTTGCTGTGAAGAGTTGTGACTCTCTGCAGATCTTCCAGAGTTGGCATGGACTTATCGAGTAACTCTCTTATCAATGCTCTCCTTGCCAAATCTGTCACTTTGTGACATGTGAAAAAGTTCAAATGGTATTCATGCTTTTACATCGTACTATACTATTGTGCTTACAAAGTCCTTTGAATATAGTTTAGGAACCCTTACACACTTGATGACTGCCTTTCCTGGAGGGTGGCTTCTGAGAATTTATCTTCTTTATTTTGTTTCACCTCTGCTTCTACGCTCTCAGATTTATGAAGTTTGTCAACCATAGGTCTGTTCTCCTACTGCTTAAATGTCACTTTTTTCCCCATAAAATATCCTATATGATGGCATCAGACGTAATGTTTTTTCAAGTGGAAAATATGCGGCCTCAAATTAAAGAATGGACTTTTAGTTATCTTCGACGACCGTTTTTTTTTTTCTGGACAGAAACTAAATAACAGCTCAGAATTACAAGGACTAGGATGGAAATGACTGGTGGTTTTGCTAACAAATAAAACCTAGAAGAAAATGTTAAAGGGATATGAAATCCAATCATATTCTATTGTAGTCAACGGAAAGGCAGGAGGTTCTGTCGTGGACCGGCAACCAGTCCAGGGTGTACCCTGCCTCTCGCCCAATGACCCCCAGAGATGGGCACCAGCCCCCCCTGTGACCCTGCAAGGATAAACAGAGACAGCCGATGGGTGGATGGAGACAGAAAGTCGACCTGCTGTTATGCAAAGTTTTTGTGACGTAATCTAAAACTT